>NW_026067962.1:2823193-2826843 GCF_014885135.2 Alexandromys fortis | reverse complement strand
CTTCCATTAATCTTCAAGGCTCATGCTCACAATGTCACAAAGCCAAAAGCAGTCAGTCCATCTCTAAATCTCAATAATCTGAACAGTCTAAATTCTGCCCTGAGTTTTAGGGCATCTCTTAGTTGAGAACTGTTGTAAGAGCCCACTTGTTGTTTCCTTACTGCCCATCAGCTCAGCCCTGAAATAACCACACAGAAACTATATTATTTAAATCACTGGTTGGCCAATAACTTAAGGGTATTGTTATATAGCTCTTATATCTAGAATTAATCCATCTCCATTATTTTATATTTTACCACGAGGCTCTTGGTATAGCGGCATGATTCCAGCATGTCTGTCTCCAGCTGTGGCTCCATAGCTTCTTTTTACTCAGCCTTCCTTCTCCCAGCAATCAGTTTAGTTTGCCCTGCCTCGCTTTACTCTACCCAATCAGAGGCCTAAGACAGTTTCTTTATTAACCAATGGTATATTCAGCATACAGAGGGGAATCCCACATCAGAGATCCCTTGTAAAACTCAAAAGACAAGTCATGTATTTCTGGCAACGAGTGGTGGTACAGGCAAAGTAAGCATTCCCATTTCAAGAAGAAAGAATAAGCAAGTGAGACAGAAATGTAGCAGGAAAGATAGTAAGACTTGCAATTCCTCATCTATAATTCTGCGCATGTGGTCAGCAGAATGTGTGTTCTTACCTCTACAAAATCCTCAGTTGGAAGAGGGTTGAGCTCCTGTCTCCTTCTGTCTTACATTTCTCTCTCAACCCAGTCATATCACTCCCTGCCTCTACCTCTCTAGTACTGGGATTAAAGGTGTGTGCCACCACTGCCTGACTTCTATAGTTAACTAGTGGCTTGCTCCACCCTCTAATCTTCAGCCTAGCCTTATTTCTTAGAACACAAACAAAATACCACCACAGCTCTGAAAGTCTCTTCTCACACCTATGTCTTTCAAGTGTTCTTAGACTTTTCAGCCTGAGCCTACAATGAGTATATTCTAGCCAATTCTTAAACACCAACAACAAAATCTAGGAAAATAATCAACAACAAGCTCAAAGATAGAATAAAAACTGCCTACCTAGTCCGAGGAACCTTTCTAACAATGCAAATGTCCTTAACAAGCCCCCTCTGTGTTTGTTTATCTTGTCACCTTTCTTATATGAGGCGATATTCGTTAGTTTTACTATAATTGTTTCATAATGTATATGCATATGAAAACACCACATTATATATGATAATGTTCATAATTTTTGCAAATCATACCTAAAGTTCAGCAAACAAATAGATGAATAAAAGTAATTCACTGATTCTAGGCTCAGTAGCAGTTCTGACCAGGAAACAAAGCAGCTGTAGAAACGACTTGAAAGGAGTCTCAGCTACTCTTTGTCCCAGCAAATCCTGGGTGAAATTTATTCACATGGCTTCTGAATACATTTCTGATGTTTTACATCTCAATAAACACGTTATTACCTTCACCACAAATCAGGCTCGTTAATCCCAGGTACTAAGGAATCTGAGGCAGCGAAATCATGCATTTATGACAATCCCAGCCTAGACAACATAGTGAGACCTTTCATTAAAGAAAATGATAACAGAGCTCAAATGTTCCTAGGTGTAGAGTGTCTGTTTAGTATAAACAAGGCCCTGCTTTGATTGTTCAGAGCTATAACAACAACAACGAGCAACAAATCTAAATCATAGAAGTTAAAAGCCAAATCAGCCACATGGCCACACTTAGTAATAAAAGACGGGTGAATCCTATCATATTTCCAGAAAGAGACAAACTAGATTATTAGTGGATAACAAAAAAACTAGCCACATGTATCTTTGTTAAACATTTTCTTTTGTTTTTTGTTTTTTTCGAGACAAGGTTTCCCTGTAGCTGTGGAGCCTTTCCTGAAACTAGCTCTTGTAGACCAGGCTGGCCTTGAACTCACAGAGATTCTCCTACCTCTGCCTCCCAAGTGCTGGTATTAAAGGCGTGTACCACCACTGCCCGGCTAACATTTTTAATATATACAATAAAAAAGAAAAAACTAAATGAAACGAGTGTTAAAGTTCTTATTTCCTAGTAAACAAATAGGTAATACAAACTATCCTAATAAATTACTGATGTCATGACTGAAATTTCAATTTTATAATATAGACACTACCGATATATATTTTAAATAAGCAAATACATGCAGGGAACATTTTGATTTTTCTATCAATAGTCTTAACTTCAAGATTCGCATGATGCTAGGAGTGGAAATAGAGTCTACATGCCACATGCCTAAATATTTCAAAGCTATACTTCAAGCTGATAAACCAACATACCATTTTAAAGTTCAAAATGGGGCCTCCATATAACCCACCCATGCGAGTATCAACTCACAGAAAAGGCAATCTCACAGGTTTCCATTCTACCATCCTTGTCCTTTAAGAACAATTGGCTCCAATTTCCGCAGAGGCACCCTATCCCAAGTCCTGGAATTGTTTATTCAGTAGGGACAAACCAGGGGACCCTAAAAGATGTCCTTCAGGAATAAATAAATAAATGAATGAATAAATAAATAAATACCAACTTGGAATCTTAGGCCTTACTCTGCAGTGAGTGACATAGGATACTGTTGGACACAGCCCACTACTCCTCAAGCAATAGGCATCTTTTGACAGTATTTAGGTAATACAATTTACTTACAAAGTAAGGTGAGCTGTGCAGTGGTAGTGCATGCCTTTAATCCCAGCACTCACGAGGCAGAGGCAGGTGGATCTCTTCAAGTTCAAGGCCAGCCTTGTTTGTATAGTGAGTTCAAGGACAGCCAGAGCTGTTACACAGAGAAATCCTGTCTTGAAAAAACATAATAAATAAATAAATAAATAAATAAATAAATAAATAAATAAATAAAATAAGTTAAAATATTGACCAAAAGATTTCAGAAGTGTGAGGTTTTTACGCCACCTTATGGTGCTTTCATGAATATGTAATATGATCTAGAAGGAATTAGACAATCTAATTTGGATGAGAATGTGTTTATTTGAAAAGTTATTTTTAAAGCAATTAACATTTCCAGCATAATTTTGTTACAGCACCATCTATAATCTAATGAGTTATTAAGATTTATGATATAACTGAATACCCCTTTAGCTATGGAATTCATCTATGCACTCAAATATATATATATACACACACACACAAAGTGCTTTGTTCTAGGTTTTGTTTTGGCACTGAGGCTATCTTAAAGACAGAAATCCTTGCTGTCCTAGAGTTTGTATTTCAAGATAGTGAAATGGTGGCCAGTATTCATGTTTACATTTCTTCATTAGAGCCAACTTAAAAATTCCACTCATTGCCTTTTGGAATAAACATCTTTAAGAACTGTAGATGAAACTTTGAAAAAATAATTTTATTATGCTTACTTTCTCTCCTCTCAGAAAACTGTCAGAAAGCAATTTTCAATGTCCCAAAACGACTGGACCACTTCTACTTTTGGAGTTTCTATGCATTTTAGTTAATAAGTAAAAACTAAGATGAGTTTTTTTTTCTTTAAACAAAAATTCACTTTTAAGGCTTTCTTTATCTACAAACATATTTATTGCTTAGGGAGAATTAATAGTTTTGTGCAAGATTTTAGTTTACATTGATGAGGCAAACACAAAGCAAATGTCATCAGAT
>NW_026067962.1:2817149-2822880 GCF_014885135.2 Alexandromys fortis | reverse complement strand
TAGACTTCAATGACTTTATTGTCAAGTAGTGGAGGCAATGGACATCTTTGTTTTTATTACTTTATCTAAGTGAGAATACTTTGACTCTTTCTTCATTTATCATGATGTAGGCTATAGACTTACTGTTGATAACATTTATTATATTAAAGCAAGTTCCCTCCATTCCTATCTTTTTAAAGACCTTTAGCATAAGTAATATAGGATTCTGGTAAAAGACCCTTTCTCCACTATTTTGATACTTGCTTTGTGTATGAATATCTGATAAATTTTGGGTGAAGGTTCCACTGACTGTTGAAAAGAATGTGAATTTAATATTCAGGTGCAATGGTCTGTAGATATTGGTTAGGTCTGTTTTATTTATGATTTCATTTGACTCAAATATTTCTTTGTTGAGTTTTTGTCCAAATGACTAGTCTATTGGTAAGTATAGGGTATTGAAGTCATCCACCAACACTGTGTTGTGTTGATCCTGTGACCTTACATATAGTAGCATTTGTTTTATAAAAATGAATATATGTGTTTGTTATATATATGTATCCTATATATGTTACATATATAAACACATTATAATGTCTTCTTATTGAGTTCTTTCATTGATGAGTATGAAGTGATCTTTATTCTCTTGTAATTTTGGTTTCAAGTTCAATTTATAGATAGTAGAATAGTTGTTTTTTACTTCTTTCTTAGTTTTGCTTGGAACATCTTTTTCTCTCCTTTACCCTAGGAAATGACTATGTTTTATGACAATATTTGTTTCTTTGAGACAAAAATAAGATGGATCTTGTTTTCTAATCAAATCTGCTTGTCTCTTTTTATTAGAAAATTTAAACTGTTAACGTTCAGAGTGGGTTTTTCCAAAGATGTATATTAATGCCTTTCGTTATGTTTGTGAGTTTGTGGTGTTATATTTAAGTCTCTTCTGATTAATTTTCCTGGTACTGCTTACTTATCCCTGCGGCATCTTCAATGTGTTTATTCTTCTCTTTAGAACAAAATATTTCTTCCAGTGCCCTCTTTCAGAGCTCATTTAGTGGTCATAAATTCTGCTAGGTTATTTTTGGCATGGGACATTTTTCTCTCTCATTGAGTTTTAATACATGATTTCTGCGGTTGATAATGTGGTATATAATGGCATCTGTGCTCTTTCAGAGATTAGGAAACATCTTTCCAGTCCCCTTTTGTTTTAAATGTTTCTACTGGATTATCAGGTGTTATTCTGACTTGTCTGCCTTTATAAGTGACTTAATCTTTCTCTTTTGCAGCTTTCAATACTCTTTTTTTAGTTTGTGATTTCATGTTATTCCTATGTCATGGGGAGTTTCTTTTATTGTTTTATTTGGTGTTCTGTAGCTTTTTGTACCTGAATGTGTGTCTTTTTTAAAATCTATATTTGTGAAGTTTCTTCTGTGTTTTTATTGAAAATATTTTATATGCCTTTGATGATGTATTATTCTATGTCTATGCCCATAATTCAAAGATTTGGTCTTTTCATGGTATTTTAGACCTCTCTAGCATTCCTATCATGAACTTTACTGTATGATCCAATTCTCTTACCTTGTCTTTCAGTCCTGATTGTCTATATTTCACATGATCCATTCTGTTGGTGAGGCTTTCCACTGACTTTTAATTTGGCTTATTGGGATTTCCATTTTCAATATCATTTCAGTTTTGGTTTTTCTTCAGCAAGTCTGTCTCTTCATTGAATTCTACTTTTGTATCTTGGATTGACTCCCTTGTTGACAGAAGTTTCTGACCCACCCGGTCTAACAGCCATTCAGTCCCAACAAAACACATAGAGGTCCTACTTTAATTATAAACTGATTAGCCTATTAGCTCAGGCTTCTTATTAACTCTTACATTAGTCCATAATTCTTATCTGGGTTAGCCACATGGCTTGGTACCTTTTTTTTGGCAAGGCAGTCACATCTTGCTTCTCCTGTGTCTGGGTGATGACTGCAGACTGTCTCCTTCCTCTTCCCAGAATTCTACTGTTCTTATTGACCTGCCTCTACTTCCTGCCTGGTCGACCCTCCTAGACTTTCTGCCTGGCTACTGGCTAATCAGCGTTTTATTAAGTTAAATTATAATAAAACAATACAACTGACAAATCTTTAAAGGGTGTAAGATCATTGTCCCACAGCACTCCCTTACTTCATTCAAGACTTTTTATTTGTTCATTAATCTCCTTTATCAATATTTTTGTTGTCACTATCTTTTGGGGAAAAAAATAAGATCTTATCTCTTATCAAATAAACTGAAACCAACCCTTCCCAAAGTCCATTCTGCTCTGAGCCTACCTAACAGTGATAGACAGCTTTCCAGCATATTGTACTCTTTTTTAATTTTCTTCTTTCTTTCTTTCTTTCTTTCTTTCTTTCTTTCTTTCTTTCTTTCTTTCTTTCTTTCTTCCCATTTTGAGACAGGGTTTCTCTGTGTACCAGTCCTTGCTGTCCTGGAACTAGCTCTTGTAGACCAGACTGCCCTAGAACTCACAGAGATCTGTCTGATTCTGCTTTCCGAGTGCTGGGATTAAAGACATGTGCCACCACTGGCTGGCAAATATTGTACTCTTTTTTTTTTTTTTTTATCAGTCCTCCATGAGTGAGTTCGCCATCCTTCACTCTCCTGTCCCTACTCATACGGGAAGTTTATACTTTATCCCTTTCCCCAGTCCTTTCTCCAGCTCACATGGCTTTGAAAGACCATCTCAAGTCTTACCTACTTCAGTCAGTAAATCTTACTTGACAGTGTTAGTATTCATAATTTCATTGTCTGAGAAAAGCATTATATTGAATATACTGTTATACACAGATATTAATATATACTGTTTTTATAGATCTAGATTTTTATTCTTTAATCATTTCTTTTCAGTAGTTATAATTTTAGGTCCAATATCCTATGATTATAATTTTGAGTAGTAGATTTTTGTATAAGGTAGGCAGTCACTGAAAGCTTGCGGCAGCAACGTAAAATAAAAGACAACCCAACATAGATCCTAATATGTTTTTCTAGAAATATTTTTAGCTTGAAGATGGTAGAATAAAAGCATCATCAATTAGCTTCATTGATACTTGTGAGGTTTTAAAACTCTTCCTCCTCTTTCAATCCCCAAGTCTAGCACAGTTTGGTTCTTTACAGTGTGCTAATAGAGGCTCTATGTAGAGGGCCTGAACACTTTCAATACCTATGGATCAACTCACTTTCCAGATGTTTACAAACACCTAGATGTTTTGGATGACACAGACATAGCAATCAGACAACTAAATTATGTATTATTATATTTGGTCAATTACATTAAAATTATTCTTAAAGCAGAGCCGTCATTTATTTAACAGAACCATTTTTTTATGAATGTACAAATCCACACATGATTTTTCCCAAGTTTGACCACCAGATGTCAGCCATTCACTACTGTGATGGTAATATCTTCTTTGAAGAAATCTTCATTAAAAATGTATGTTTGTGGATGTCTGTTTTCTGGCTTCTCCATCTTCTTTCATTCCTCCCTGTTTTGACCATCAGTCAGTGCCCAATGAATCAATTAAAAAATTTTAAGAAGTCAAATATCCATGGTAATCTATCTGAACGTGACATGGATATCTAGGTAATTTGAGAAAAATAATTTATTAGGATAATTAAGAATTCATGTACATAAATGTGAGAAAAACACAAAAACATTTATAAACTTAGGATGGAAATGAGATACTCAATCCTAGAAATTTTGAGACCAATAAAATGTTTTGAGCCTTTGTTTGAAATAATCATTGAATCTTCTTGTTACATTGTAATTATATGTCTATAGCATATTTTTCAAGCAATGCCCATTGAAATTAACACACTTCTATGGGCTCCCATATGAACTTCATGACGTGGTGTATCTGGATCTACTTCTATTACTGAGTTGAATATAATAAATTTGTACTTTATGTCCCTTGTACATGGTGGGCTACCTTAGGTTTAACAAGTTTACCAAATCTCTTAAAGAAAGAATTTTACTACTTTAAATGTAATAATTTCTTAAATTCATTTTGGTTTGATTTGTTTTTTGTTTTATTATTACTATTATTATTTAAAACAATATTTTCTCATTTTACTTACCAATCCCAGTTTCCGTTCCCTCCCCTATTTCTGCTCCCTCCACTTTACGCCCATCCCACCCCATATTCTTTTAAACCGTTGGCTGAAAGTAGCTTCTTTATTCATTAACCCATAAAAGCAACACACACAGAGAAAGAATTCCCACACCATTTGCTCATATTATCGCTCCTCCCTCTCTTTGACTGGACTATGGGGATTTGGCTCAGGGCTTAGCTGTGGATCCCTGCATCTGTTTCCTCAGCTGATGGATGGAAGGGTCTATGATTATAATTAAGATAGTCATCAATCTGATTACATGGGAAGGCCAGTTCAGACTCCCTTTCCCATATTGCTTAGGGTCTTAGTTGTAGTCATCCTTGTGGATTCCTGGGAATTTCCCTGGTGCCAGGTTTTTCTTTACCCCCATAAAGCCCCTTCGATCAAGATATCACTTTCCTTGCTCTCCCTCTCTGTCCTTCCCCCATCTCAGCCATTCTGATCCCTCTTGTTCTTCTCCCCTTCCTTTTCTTCCCACTCCCCTTCCACCCTCCCTTCTCCCCACCATACACACTTCCAATTTTCTCAAGAGATCTTGTCTATTTCCCTAGGGGATTCATAAATATCATTATTAGGGTTATCCTTGTTACCTAGCTTCTCTAGCTTCACAAACTTTAGGCTGGTTATCCTTTGCTTTATATCTAATATCCACTTATGATATTATTGTCTTTGTGGGTTTAGGTTACCTCACTCAGGATGTTTCTTTTTTTCTAGTTCTATCCATTTGCCTGCAAATTTCAAGATGTCATTGTTTTATGTGCCTGGGTAGAACTCCGCTATGTAAATGTACCACATTTTCTTTATCCATTCTTTGGTTGAGAGATATCTAGGTTGTTTTCAGGTCCTGGCTATTATGAATAGTGCTGCTATGAACACAATTGAGCAAATGTCTTGAGGAATAAGTGTGCATCCTTTGGGTGTATGCCCAAGAGTGGTATTGCTGGGTCTTGGGGTAGATTGAGTCTCAATTTTCTGAAAAACTACAATACTGATTTCCAAAGTGGATGTCCAAATTTGCACTTTCACCAGCAATTGAGGAGTGCTCCCCTTACTCCATATCCTCTCCAGCAAAAGCTATTATCAGTGTTTTTGATCTTAGCCATTCTGAATGTTGTAAGATGTATCTCAGAGTCATTTTGATTTGCATTTCCCTGATGGCTAAGGATATTGAACATTTCCTTAAGTGTCTTTTGGCCATTGAAAATTCTTCTGTGAGAATTCTGAAAATGGAAGGATCTCCCATGTTTCTGGCTAGATAATATGAACATAATAAAAATGACAATCTTACCAAAAGCAATCTACAGATGCAGTGCAAATCCCATCAAAATCCCCACACAATTCTTCACACACCTTGAAAGAACAATACTCAACTTCATATGGAAAAATAACAACAAAAAAACCAGGATAGCCAAAACAAGCCTGTAAAACAAAGGAACTTCTGGAGGTATCACCATCCCTGACATCAAGCTCTATTATAGAGCTACAGTAATTATAGAGCCTGGTATTGGCATAAAAACAGGCAAGTGGACCAATGAAATCAAATCAAAGACTCCAATTTTAATCCACACGCCTATGAGCTCCTAATTTTTAACAAAGA
>NW_026067962.1:2756455-2816872 GCF_014885135.2 Alexandromys fortis | reverse complement strand
CTGAAACTGAGAAGCTGTAAGGCAAAGAACACAGTCAATAAGACAAAACAGCAACCTACTGAATGGGAAGACATCTTTACCAACCCCACAACAGACAGAGGACTGATCTCCAAAATATATAAAGAGCTCATGAAATTAGACATCAAAATGCAAATTAATCCAATTAAAAATGGGGCACAGATTTAAATAATTTCTTTAATGCTTAAAGAAAGAATTTCATTTTGGTTATCTACTAAGCAATCATTTTCTTCCTTCCTACCTCGATTTTGTCTAGCCCTTCTGTAGGGCTAGAGGCCTGAGGAGATGTTTATTTCCCAAGCTTCTTAACCATGAAGTTGTTCAGATGTTGATACAGAATGTGTGGGGAAGTTTTTGGAAAGGCTTTCAGGCAAAGTCTTACTTGTGAAAGAATGAGCTATAAGGACTGGTGAATAAATCTGTGAAAAACCATCAACATTACATACTATGGTTTCACACACACAAACAAAAGAGTGTTGCTGTATTTCTCAATCCTTCTGGTGATAGAGACTTGTGGGGCATAGAATGAAGACAGGGAACAAGAAGGAGTAACACACTTTAAATTTTTCCAGGAATTTTATATCAAATAAGAAGGATGTTCTAGAGAATGAAACCAATATGAAGAAAACCAGAGCTCTGAAAAAGACACAGGAAGATAGAGATAGAGTCACCATAATCGCATACAGATTTCAGATATTATTGTGTCCCTATACTTTCTTGCCCTTGAATTTTTGAACCAATATCCACCATCTCTCCCTTGGAAAATCAGTTAAAACCTGGTGAGATAAGAACTTTGGTAGAAAATAGGAAGCACTTTTGGGTGTGGCCCAGATGTAAGCATGAATAAGAATCATTCCTGGTTTTGTCTGCCTCCTTTCATCACCCAAGAGCTCAGTCACTTCTGTGGCTGATGCCATTCTTTGCGACTTCAGAACCCAGTCTTTCCCCCCTTCCAATGTAAATACCAGCAGCTTTCCAGGAACTTTCCATGACTTCTGGAGAAAATCTGGACTGAAGAGGAGCAGCTCCTGGAGTCTGAACCTCTCTCCCCAGCATGTGGATGACCACTGTCGGTCTACTCAGTTCTTATCACATAAACAAATCTGATAAATTGCTTTTCATGATGTATATTCATCCTCCTGGTTTTATTCCTCTAGAGAACACTATCCCACATGTGTCTTATTGAGGGATGATTATACTCCTAAATTCACACATAGTACAAATTATGAGAAAGAGAAAGTAAAATATTGGCAGAATGTTAGTCCCTTTTGTGTGTAAGTGAAAAAAGAATGGGTATCATTGTATTTGTCTTTAATATTTCCTATAGTTTTGTAATTTTCATAATAAAATGTGGAGAAATAAGACATACTAGTTTGCTCTCATGGTTCAAAATGAGTAGGATTGAAAATATCACAGTTGTGCTTCTTCTTTTTATTTTCTTCCATAATTTTGATTTTTATTTAAAAGGTTTTTTCATACAATACATTCTGATCATTGTTTTTTCTCCCCCATCTTCTCCCAGATCCTTCTCACCTCCACATCCAAATCCACATCCTTCCTTTCTCTGTTATTAGAACACATACAAGTAAAAACAGGAGTAAAAGAAGGAAACGGAATATGACAAAACAAATAAAAATTCTGAAAAAAAAGATCCAAAGAAAAGGCACAAGAAACACATATAGGTATGTAGACACACACCAACATTCATACATAGATCCCATAAAACCACAAAACTAGAACCCATAATACAGAAGCAAAAGCTCTGTAAGGTTAAAAAATGCACAGACAAAGCATTATGAGACAAAATTATTTCAAAAATATTATTTAGTTTTGTTCATGTTGGTCACCTACTACTTGGCATGGGTCCTGCCCTTAACAGTGGTTTGTATTTCCAAACTTTTTATTAAGAGGATATGGGCATTTTTTTGTTTTATACTTGATAAACTTATAATTACTGCTTCTATAATATTAGGGGTTATAAGCCAATTTAAAATGTTCATCTAATCTTTATTTAACTTTAGTGGGTAGTATATCTCAAGAAAAGTAATTATTCATTTCTTTTGGGTTTTCCAATTTGTTGAAGTAAAGTCCACATGATTCTCTTGATTTCCTCAGTGTCTGTTATATACTCATTTTTGTCTCTAATTTTGTTAATTAGTATCTTTTTTCTCTGTCTTTTAGTTAATTTGGCTAAGAGTTTGTCAATCTTACTGATTTTCTCAAAGAATCAGCTCTTTGTTTTATTGATTCTTCATATTGGTCTTTCTTGTTTGTTTCTCTTATATTGATTTCAGCCTGACTTTGATTTTTCTTGCTGTCTGAAGATGGTCGCTTAAAAGAAATCCCACACTAGCTCAGAAATGAGAAATAGATGGTTATTTATTTAGGGGTAAACTTACAAATCAGAATCCTCTGCTGAAAAGGAGATCAGAAACCGAATTCCGCAACTGGAACGGGGTGGGGGGGAGATGGGGTTGGGTCTGGGGGGAGGGGAGGGGGAAGGCCGGTCGCATGCTCTGCATCAGCATATATAGTATAAGAGGCCACATCCCAGTGGGCAGGTAACCACTAGCTGTAAGACTTCCTATAGCAGCTGTCTACTCTTGGAAGTTATTTCTTCTTTTTGTCTTAGGACGTTCAGGTGTTCCATTGAATTACAAATAAGAAACCTCTCCATTTTTTTAGATAGTGCTATAAACTTCCCTTTTAGAATTACCTTCATTGTGCCCTATAAGTTTAGATATACTGTGTTTTAATTTTCATTTAATTCTAAAAATTCTTAAATTTCTTTTCTAAATTCTTTTTCAACCCATTTTTCATCCAGTACTGAGTGGTTCAGCTTTCATGAGTTTGTAAGCTTTCTCTTGCTGATATCCAGCTTCAATATCTGATGGTCAGATATAATGAGTGCAAGGTGTTCTTTTAATTTTCTTCTATCTGTTGAGACTAGCTTGGTGTTCAAGTATGTGGTCAATTTTAGAAACAGTCCCATGAGTTGCTGAGAAGAAGAAGCTGTGTTCTTTTGTGTTTGGATGAAATTTTCTGAAATATTGGCTAGGTCTATTTGATTTATGATGTGATTTATCTCCAGCAATTCTGTTTAGCTTTTTGCTTTGATGGTCCTCTCATCTGTTAGCAGGAGCTGGGCATTGAGGTCACCCACTACAATTGTTTGAGGGTCAATATGTGGTTTTAGCTATAGTAGTATTTCTTTTATGAACTTGAGTGCCCTTGTGTTTGATGCATAAATGTTTAGAATTATAAAATCCCTTTGGTGGATTTTTCCTTTAATGTTCTTTAGTGTCCTTTTCTATCTCTTCTGATTAGCTTTGATTTGAAGTTTAATTTTGTCAGATATTAAAATGGCTATTTGTTTAAAAAGGTCTATTTGCTTGGAATATGCTTCTCCATCCTTTTACCCTGAGATGATTGATGTCTATCCTTTGTGTTAAGGTGCATTTCTTGGATGAAGAAGAAAGGTAGATTCTGGTTTTGATTCTATTTTGTTAGTCTGTGTTATTTTATTGTGGAATTGAGACCACTGATGTTAAGAGTTACCAATGAGCAGTATTTGTTGATTCCCACTATTTTTCTGTAGTGATGTGGGTTTCTTTTAACCCCTTCTTTTGATGTGTTGGTCTGACATTATTTATTTCTTGTGTTTATTTGGGTGGTTAGCTACTTCATATTGAAATTTTCCTTCTAGCACCTTCTGTTGGATTAAATTTGTAGTTAGACATTTGAATTTGGTTTCATTGTGGAATGTCTTTCTCTGTTGTGTTTGAAGGTGTAGTTTGGTTTAGTAGTCTGGGTAGGCAGCTGTGGTAGTTTGTGTAACACTCTTATTGATCCCTCTGGCTTTTGGAACTCGTTGAGAACTCAAGTGTTATTAATGTGGTCTGCCTTTGTGTGTTATTTGTTTTTTTTTTTCTCTTAGAGCTTTTAATATTTTTCTTTGTCCTGTATATTTAGTATTTTGATTATTACATGCTATGGGAAATTTCATTTCTGGTCCAATAGATTTGTCATTCTGTATGTTTCCTATATCTTGATAGGCATCTTCTTATTTGGGTTTAGGAAAATTTTCTTCTATGATTTGGTTAAAAATGTTTTCTGTGCATTTGACCTTGGCTTCTTCTCCTTCCTCAATTCTTATGGTTCATAGATTTTGTCTTTCTGTAATGTCCCAGATTTCCTGTTATTTGGGGGGGGGAGGGAGGAGCTGGATCATTTAGATTTAACAACGTCTTTGACCAAGGTATCTATTTCTTCTATCTGGTCTCTAATGCCTTGGGGTCTCTATTCCATCTCTTGTGCTTTATGAGCAAGGTTTACCTATGAGGCCTCTGTTTGACTTCTTAAAGTTTTCATTTCCAGTATTATTTTAGACTGGATTTTCTTTAATGATTCTATTTAAACAATGTCTTGAACTATTTTCATGATTTCCCACCACTGTTTGTTTGTGTTATCTCACTTTACTAAAGGATTTATTCATAACCTATTAACTACCTGTAGCTGGTGAGGTCATGGACCTTAGAGGAGAACTTAATACTGCCGTTTTCCTAAACCAGTTTAGTTCCCAACTTCATTCTAAACACGTTCCCTTCTAAGTACAGATAAGTATATTGTTTACTCTTCATCAAAGACATGCCTTTTTACAGCAGAGACCATTACAGAAAACTACAAATTCAGAGAGCAACTGGCCATGAGGTTCCCAGCTCTAATCGATGTATATAACACAAACCCTACACCCAAAGCTCAGGAAACATGGCAGAAAAGAGGGCTGAAGAACTTTAAGTGCCAGAGGATCAGGAAATATGTTATGACATTGTGCCTTCTAGCTACAAACTCAATATTAAAAATTCTGTAGAAGACATCACTTGTGTTTGGCTTTTAATTTTTGCTTTGTTTCTTTTGTTTTGAGACAGGGTTTCTCTGTGTAGCCTTGGCTGTCCTGAAACTAACTGCCTCTGTAGACCAGACTGGTCTCAAACTCACAGAGATTCACCTGCCTCTGCCTCCCCAGTGCTGGGATTAAAGGGGTGTGCCACCACCACCCAGCTTTGGTTTTTAAATTTAAAACAAAACTTTTTGAACCTTTCATTGAATTTTTACTGTTAAAGGTTTATTTGGAGTTTTTGTTGGCACGACATTTGGGTAGTTGGTTGCATCACCCATATGCAGATCTTACTTTTTACATAATATTGCTATGTACACTATAGGCATAAATAATATCCTGTAGAAAAGTTATATACAACATAGGCATAAGGGATTTACATACTCGAGCCAGGTTATGACTATTTGGGATCTCACTGCCTTAGGCACATTTGGTGAAGCTGTGAAGCACAGAAACACAACAGGCTCAAAGGATAAGTGAAGCCTGCACACCACTGGCAGTGTGTCTTGGAGACAGTTCAACTGTCAACTAATCAGGTTACCACTACACAAGTACCACTTAGCATCAGCATAGAGCTGTGGGAACTGAGGTTTTCTCCAACTCACCTTAATACGACTTCACTAACCGCAGCATAGATGAGAAGGGGACAGTGTGTGGTCTCATAGAAGCCCTGTTGCAGTCTGCACATCTGCACAGCTAAGACATCTGAAGACTTTAGAAGTGCAGCTTTTTCTGGATCCCCCAGAATGTATCAGCGCTTTTCTTCAAGTAGGCCCTCTCTACATGAGTCATTTAGTCACAACATGTAAGATTTTGTCCAGGGGCAGAAGTGACACTGAGGAAGACATCATCCTTTATTCCTTCATTCCATAGAGTCCTTGGTGGAAATGGGATGCACCCTCCTAAGATTCAGAGATGCTAATGGCCCAGGACATATAGCCTTTCAGTTCGACCATGTCATAGGTCCTGTCATCCACCTGCTTGTGAACCTCTTCCCACTATTCCTTGTCTGCATCTGTGCCCAGTTCTGGCTTCAAATTCTTCAGGGAGATGACAGCAACATTGAAGCCACTCCACATCGGCACCCTGGAGTCTTCATGTTCCTCTAGGAGCCAACCATGACAGCCCAGTGAAGGAACTCCCAGCCTTTCTCCCTTCAGGTAACAGAACTGAGCTGAATCCAGATTGCAACCATTTCCGATAACTCGGTTTTTGGGAAAGCCACTTACAACTATGTAGGTCAAGATATCTACTGGGTTTGAAACAATAAGCAGTTTGCAGTTTGGAATGTACATCACATTGTTGGGAATGATGAACTTAAAGATATTCATGTTCACTGGACCAAACCGAGTTGACTCTCTCTTGCTGATGGGCCCCCTGCTGTTACAATCCAGACTGGAGTCTGCAGTCACTCTACAGTCTTTGCCAGAGACAATTTGTGGTGTTCTAAGGAAAAGGCTGCCATGCTGGAGATCCATCTTCTCTCCCTTGAGTATGTCCTCCATGACATCAACACGGGCAAGGTCATCTGCCAAGTCCTTCATTAGGATACTGATGGCACAAGTCATGCCAACAACATCAACCCTAAAAACCATAATCTTGTTCTTGGAGCTGGGAGGAGATGTTCTTTCTTAAGAAGATTCCCAGTAAGCTGGTTCTTGAGGCTTGCCATCTTGGCCTTGGAACCTTTTGGAACTGACAATGCACAATGGGCCATCATTGGGCACACAGGGGTGTGGTCTGAGCTTAAAGACGATGTTGGAGCTGAACATTCAGAATTTTAAATGGTATATTTATCTATTTCTTGAGAATTTCACACAGTATATTTAGATCATACTTATTTCTTTCCCACAACTCCTCCTAGATCTTCCTTATTTCTTTACCAACTCGACTTTATGCTGCCGCACCCCCCACTCCCATGGAGGAGGGTTAGTCCAAACCTGTGGAATCGAGCCTGTGTTGGCTTACTACCCCTGACTACTCCTGGGATCTGTCCTGGAGTGTGGTCTATATACCCAGTGTACTCCATTAAGGAAACTGACTTAACAGCTGTAATAGTGTGGCAACAGCTTCTGGCTACAGATGTGACTTGATGACCTTCATGCTTGGGTTTTGTTTGGCTTTAGTTTAAACAGATCTTGTGCATCCTGTCACAGTCTCTGCCCATTTAGTCTGAAAAACAGTCTCCTTGAAGGTATCCACCACCCCTGGCTCTTTCAGTCTTTCTGCTCTTCTTCTGCATAGACCCCTAAGCCTTGAGTGATACAGATGAACCATTTAGGTCTGAGCATTGCCAAGTCTCTTATTGTCTACATGTTGATTAGTTAGATGTAGGTTATATTATTAAGTATAATATTAAGTATTTGTATTAAGTGCCATTTACTGTGAAAAGCAACTTCTCTGATGATGGCTAAATCATGCAGTGATGGTCGCTGATAGCAATTATGTCATTAGGATTTATTTTATTGCTTTTCTATTTGGCAGAATGATATTATAAGGTTCTTGCCTAGGTGCCATGATGTGACTAGCCTTAGGCTCTTGGCTTCACTGACAGTGTCAGATAATGGGCTAATGACTTTGTATTCGATTAATGACCTTAAGGGAACTAAGAAACTCCTGTCAGGAAAGTTGACAAGCTGGGAATATCTACAGGTAGTTAGGAGCTAGGAAGCTCCTGATGAGAAAGTCTCTATTGGGATTACAACTCAGACTTTGCCTGAGAAGTGGGTGGAGCAGAACAGCAGGTGGAATTTACCACCCTAAAGGTTGGCTTCTGTCCTCTCAAACCCTCAAGACCCCTGCACCTCTTCACAGTCTTCACTCCCATGTAGAGCCTGAGGCCCTTCAATGCTCTACCTTCATTGTTCTAATGACTGCTTTCTTTTATTTTTATATCACACCTATCAATCCAGATCTAACATTTGGTTTCAAAAACCAGAAAGGGTTTTGGCTCTAGCCGTTCCCTTGGGTAACACACAGTCTCTCTTTTTTTCCTCTTCTTCTTTCCCCTCTTTCTCTCTCTCTCCCCTCTCCCCTTCCCTGTTCTTTCTCTCTCTCCCTCTCTCCCCTCCCTTGTTCTTTCTCTCTCTCTTCCTCACACTGGCTCCTCCAAAAAACCCTCCAAGTTCATTCTATCATCTAAAAACATTTGCTTATTCCTACCTGAAAATCTGTTTTATTATAGCCTCTGCTTTTGTGAGTGGTGCAAGTTTTGTTCTGAGGTTTTGTTCACAACCTGGATGAACTCAGTTCCCAGTCTCACAAAATGCCTTTTCTCATGATCTCTACGAGGTTAGAAAATTCTATAGGCAAGGACAATGATAATACGCATGTCAAAATCACAAAAAGGGCAGGTCGAACCTGACAAAGTAGTACATGGTGTGGGGGAATGGAGCAAGTTTTGGGAATGAATTCCATTTCAAAGGGAAGAATCATGGCTTCACATGGTTTCCACAGATATGACAGTGACTTTCCCAAAAGACAAGTGTTCCCGCAGCTCTTCAAAATGGGGTGCCCCATAAGTTGTACACTTTCTTAAGTGTCTACTTATGAATCTGTCAGCTGTACATTTACTGTATAGTCTTGTCTTTTCCAAAGTGGAGCCTAAGATTTCCATTCCTATATACCTTTGACTTGACTGTGGACTGAGGTCTGGACCCAATAAGTCACTGATTCAGACAACTTCATAATATGAAATGGCAAGCAGTCTGAAATTCTCCACAATAAAGTTCCTATTCCTCTCCACTCCCATCCTTCCATTTATTTCTTCATTTATGTATATCAAACCTCAAAACCCAATTCCCTAGACTCTCCCCTTCATGATGATCTGGCTGATGAGCCCTTCCCTATCCAACTCTTTCCCCCCATTCTGCTTCTCTATGCTGCAGGACAGACTGTGAACACTTAGATTTTTTTTTTTTTTGACACAAAAGGTCCACTTGAAATCTGGGATCTCTTCTCTCCTGAGGGTTGAATGTCCTAAATCCTGGCCAGAACAACAGCAACAGCAACAATGACAAAACTGCAGTTTTTGATTCTGGTTTTAAATGATTCCAAGTGTGCTCCGATAAGATCTTATCTGTCAAAGTGTGAAATGGGTGTTGCTGAAGTAGGAGCAGTGGAGGCAGGAGCATAGCAGCCACTATGCATAGGTTAAGTAGGCAGACTTTCCTGTATTGTTTATGCTCACTGAGTAACTTGCTCTGGAGATGGGATTTGGCTCTCTCACTTCAGACACAAGCATGTTTATCCCCAAATGTCCTCCAAATTCCTGTTCTGGGTAAGGGAAAAGGAAACAGTTAAAGAGTAAAGGATTGAACTCTTAAAGATGGTGAGCAGGTAAGGTACGTCCGCCATAGGATATTATTATATGAGTTTCATCCTTATAATGAAAAACAAATACTGTAAAGGGATGCAGAATGTAAAAAACTAGCCCCCAACTGTGTGACAGAGAGGAGAAAGAATGAAGTTGAACTGCTGGTACTCTGCTCTCATCTGGGAACTGGGCTGGTAACACCACTTAGGGAGATTTAGTAAGTTATTCTCTACCTGGAGATAGACAAACCTGTTTTGTTTATTACATTTTATATTCTTATATTATATTTGTTATGTTATACAGATTCCTGTACCTCCCAGCCTTCTCTTGTCTCTTCTGAAGTCTCTTCTGCAATCTTGAAACAGAGACACAGGCTCAGTACTATTCTGAACTAAAATTAAGTGATGCTTAAATTTCTTCTCTCTCAGCCTCTATTTGTGTGAGATCTCACACTGTGATTCCAGTTACTCTCACAGCTACATATGGACTCTGCTTCCTTGAACTGAGACCAGGCAATTCTCTCCTCTGTTTATTTTGCTAATTTTGGCCTGCCTGCCGAGGCCACAGGTACCATTTCTTCCTACATCCATATTAACCTAACCAAAGTGTCATTTTAAAGAAAAGGGTGTAATGATCCACAGATCCACATTTAACCTGTGAAATCGTGGATCCCACAGGGATTTGTGCCTTGAAGGAGCAGGGGCTTGAGTTTCCATGGAGCTGAGCTCAACCAAAATGACATCCGGAAATCTTCCAGTTCCATTGAGCACTCAGAAATCTACTTTAGCCATTTTTATATTAGACTAAGGAGGTAAAATCTGACCTCTAAGGTTCCTCCTCCTATGACACTGGGATCATTTTTTTGGTAATTTTAATGTTTTTAAATTTGAATTTAACATGATACATTTACTGGCCTCTAAAGAGGACCCAAGAGTTTTCCCAGCCATAAGTCTCAAACACTGGCCTACAAATCAAGATAGCCAACACTTTGAAATTTAACATAGATTCCAATAGGGACTCGGGATAAATCACTAAGCTTCTGCCTGTGAGGAGCAGCTGCACAGGCTCTGCTGGGTCTAAGCATCTATTATTCATGCCTGATATCTCTAGCCCCATTTTCCTTTGAGATAAAATGCTCTTTTCTAACTCAGTACTTCTTTGTTCTACATGTATCTGCTTTTGTTTCTGCCCAGTCTAACACTATGTAAGCTTCCCTTCCACAATAAGGATTATAAAAACATAATCCTAGGCCAGGGACATAGGCAATCTTCAAATCTTCATTCTCCCTCCTCTTTTCCAAAAGCAATTCCCCACTTTGATCCTCACCTCTGCAGACCGCCTGCTATGCCCTCGTCTTCCTCTCTGCTCCCATCTCTAGAGGATCAGCAGCTCTCCCATAGCCTTCCTCAACACTCCATCCCTTTGTCTCAGCCTTCAGCTCCAGCAGACATTCACTGGGAAGCTATAGCAGCAAAGAAGCAGGTGGGTCAAGGGAGCATGTGGTTCAGGGAAGCAGGTGGGTCATTTTAACTGTCCTCAGTGTCTGGAGAGAGGGGGTTAAAGACTTTCAAAAGCCTCAGGGAGCTAGGAAACTCAGGAGGGGGACAGTTGTCAAAGTGATAACATCTGCAAGCAGTTAGAACTAGGAAGCTCCTGCTAGTCAACATGTCTACCTTCATTGAGATTTACAACTCTTGAGACTGTAGGGGAACAGAGCTGCATATGGGATTTACCACCCTCAAGCCCTCTGTCTCTGCTCCCATCTCCATGGAGGGACACCTGCCTTTCATTGTTCTGATAGAAGACAATTTGCTTCTGTTATGGTTGATCTCCTTCCCCCCCCCCCAATATGGTTGGGTATTACTATAACGTTCATGCCACTATTGCACCTAGCTCAGTCAGGTTGTAAATGAACCTCGAAAACTTCACACTGGGTGAGGCTGATGCTCCTACATTGACAAACATAGCCCGTTTAGCCCTATGAACACTAGTCTTTCCAGATGAAGCTTTCTGTTGAGCACCAACTCGATTTTTTTTTAATGTTCTATGATAAGTATGTATTGTCTTTAGCAATGGGTTCTTACCACAAATTCTGGAGGCTAACCAATTGACATTATTTCTGACAGTAGCCTGTCATCTTTGGTGGAGTGGACCTCTATAAGACTCCATTGGCAAACAACTCCAAGGAAGCCACCCATTCCTAGTACTTGGGATTTTATTTGAAGGTGTATGGTATCTATTTGGGGTATTGTTCCTGATTATGGGGTAACTCTGTTTAAACTCCTTTTGATATGCATATATTTTAGGAGGCTTCTACAGTGCTAATTTCCATAGCTTTTGTTTGTTTGTTTTCAAAAGGCCTTAAGTGTTAGTTAACCCTGCCCATATTCCATTATCTACCCTGTACTCCCACTTGGTCTCTCATAGCCCATTTTTCCCATCACTCCTTTGTAACTTGGTATTCTATTTACACTTCCTTGTTGGACAGTCTTGTAAAAGGAGGATCTGAGATCTCTGGAGCTCTTGCACACACCGAAGCTACTTTCCCTGGCGGAAGGATACTCAGTCTTCAAGGCTAAAAACAGAAGTTACTGGAAAGTTCTGGAATTGAAGAAAACGCTTGCAGATGAGACTTTTGTGTGTGTGTGTGTTTGTGACCTGAGTATGAGGTACTGGAAGTGGGTGGCTTCTGAGTAAAAAGTATCACTTTATTGCCCCATTTATTTGGAAATATGATTTGGTCTGACAGCATGTTAAGCTCAGTTACTTTCTGCACAATGTATTTCTTGGAGGTGGGCCATGGAACAGGAGGCCAAATGACCAAAGGTGTTTCTTAGTAATGCAACTCTTTGGCTCACAATCCAAAAAGTGAAACAAAAGCTGTGGGACTGTGTCCAGGGCTATTCTCTTGTAATGTGTGTTCCTGCTTTCAGCCACCCAATGTTTAAGTCTTGTTTGCTATAGGATACATCAACAATGACTTATAGTTTAGCTGCCTGTCGAATAAGTGCTAATGCAAAGTGCATGACTTTCATTGTTACTGTCTTAGATATCTGATGTATAGAAAATTTAGGTTAAAGGTTAGGGATGTATGGGAAAGAAGATACTGATTTAATAAAGAAAGGAAGCTAAGAACAAAAGGTGTTTATGCATAAAATAATTTAGGCCCAACTCAGTGAATGACAAAGCCATTAATTTAACCTATGTAATACTCTCTGACCAACTTGATTACACTATAAACAAAAACACAGCTGTTTACCTATGCTTCTTAATTAGTCAATCATACCATTTTAATAGCCAGCATAACACAGTGAACAATTAAGGCACCCAGAGTGTGTGAAACTGTCGAAGAAAAAGTTTGAAAAATTATTTCAAAATTTCTTTCCTTTCAAAGCTTCTGTAAATTACAACTGAGGGAAAACAGAGTCACCTGTGTGCAACTGGTGGACAGAAATGGCCATTCTCCAAGGCAGTGACTTTCAATCCTGGCTTTACTTTAGACTCTTCTACAGAAAATCTAAGACCATCACTCTCGACTGAAATCCATTAAAGGCCAACTACAGTACAGGAGGGTGACTGAAAGAGTAACAAAGCTCTTCAATTTTTCTGTCAACAGGGGGCTGGGATCCTTTCCTTTAGGGTGTGTCTCAGGCAGTGCAATCTCTAATTGACTCAATAAATAAAGTTCAGCTAAAAACAACATTCAGTCAATAGTCAGTGGAGAGATTGCTTGGAGTCAACACAGGTCTTTTGTTCCTCCTTCCCACCATTGTTTAAGCCACAGAAGTAGATGGCTTTTGTTGAAGTAGTGCAGGGTTACAATGTCTGGGGAAAATAATTTCTGAAATTTCCTTCTTCTGATGCTACTTGTTCATGTTAAGAGATACACATGAGCTGGGAGGTGGTGGTGCGCGCCTTTAATCCCAGCACTTGAGAGGCAGATAGGTGGATCTCTGTGAATTCAAAGCTAGCCTGGTCTACAAGAGCTAGTTCCAGGATAGCTTGGACTATTAAACAGAGAAACCCTGTCTTGATAAATGTAAAAAGAAAAAAAAAGACACACACACACACAGATCTGCAAAATGTATTTGTCTACTCTGCCTCTGCTGCTGAAGAATTCAAATTACCCTACGTGGCACTAGGGCACTGTGTCTCTGAAGACACTTGGGAGTCAATTGTTTTGATCTTAACATTAAGAATACTAAATGTTTAATGAACTTATGAATTATGTAAGTAATCAAGTATTATTTAATGAGCTACTAGAAAATCTGGAGCCAAATTTCTTGCTCACGAGCAGGTTTCACAGGCTTGTATCAATTATTCCATTTTAATAAGCTACTTCCTTTTCCTTGTCTCCCTGTATTTTATCACTTTGATCTCTTTGTATCAATTAATCCCTCACCAAACTGCTCCAATATGATCAGGTGTATATATTTAAAAATTATAGCAGGTGGAGATGATTATCCAATTTTGAGCCAGAAAAGATAGCTCTGGTGTAAACCGACTAACTTCCCTGTAAGAAAGCTTGGATTGCATCCAAGCCAGTCTGCGTCACATGCATCTTGCGTACTGGACTAATTCTGCTTTGCAATAAAAAGTCCTAAGGCAGAATTGAACATGCTCACAAACACCCAAACACTGTTCTTTCAGGTGCCTCAAGAACAATGTGGTGAGAAGAACATAGAAGGATAGTCAGAGAGAGAGAATGGATTGTTTTTTCATTTGAGAAACCACTGGAACCAAAAACAAACATGATGTTTTTTACTTGAGGGTGAGTTTAACATATACATGGGTGGAACATTCCCAATTAGATCGAATCACAAAGGGAAAAAACAATTCAATAAGATGTTTTTGAGCAAGTTCCTTAGTAGTTCAACTCCTAAGATGTCTGAAATACATTTGGGCATTTTTGATGGAAGGTTTCTCGAGTCAAATCATTTAGATTGGAAAGCTATCAGGTTCTAAGTTACACTGATATAGCATTAAAAAATATTCTCAAAAAGTAATTGGAAGTCAGTGTGAGGGCTTCCTTTGTATTATAAGGACCTTTGACCTTGGGGTCAAGTAATTCTTTAAAGAAATAGAACAATAGTCAACTATGCTGATGGATCCATTTGTGTTTGACCTCTGAGATATAGGCTCCCTCCAATCAGCCATTTTTACTCTTTAATATACTAGATGTAAAACGCGTTATGATTTTTCAAAGAGAACCTTTTTTTCCATGTTGGAATAACCATAATTTTTAAATATAGCTTGGCCACATAAAATTATCGTCTACATTTTACACAAAGCATTTATTTTGGTCGAAAAGAAAGAACTAGTTCTACTCTCTTGTTTGTGAAATTATTAAAAGATGTGCATAAAGTGTTTCAAGTATGCAAAAAAATTCACAAAATACACTCGGACGGCTAATGCTCTGAAAACACTTTATTACACAAATTACATTCAGATTCCGAAAAATAGTGTTCTAACAGTGTAACCATCTAAAAATAAGACATCCCGGAAACACACCAACTGAAGAGAAATTTAAAAAAAGAATTTAAATAGAGACTTTTTAAAATTTCTCTCATCGCAATATAATGTTAGTGATTTTAAAAAAATAGAAGTAGATCTAGCAGCTTTTCGTTGTGCAGCGCAAAGGTTCTCTTGACTGCCACGGGCTGAGAATGCTGAACAGGAAAGGCACCAAAGAAAGACACTGGCAACGGGGCGCGGGTTGGGAAAACACTGTGTGTTCAAGCAGAGAATGGGGCTATTTACATCCACAAAAAAGTCCCCCAGTGTAAAGGAGAGAAACTTCCATCCTGGGGTGGGAGTGCGTCGATGGAAGAAGAGGGCGGTTTCTCTACTCTAAGTTCATATAAAGACAATGGCACTGTAGTGAACTGTTAGGCAACCCTCACCTAGACACAGAAGCCAACATAACCGAATGAAGTAAATAAGGTGGTGTACAGTCCCACACAGACTAGTACAGCTTACAATCAATGCACAGAACTTTACACGCCCTAAAGGTAAAGGAATCTGGGCATCCTTGGTAACCCTCACTCCGCCGAGAGGAGCGCCTTGGCGTTCAGGAGGACGGCGCAGGTGCGGGCAGCGGGGCCGAGTACTCTTCTTCTGATTCACTCCCATCGTCTTCGTCTTTCTCTTGGTCGCTGCCCTCTGTGCTAAGGCGGTCAAACCCTTTTCTGCTGTAGCCTTTACGCCGGCTTGCAAAGAAATTTCCTAGGTTTAAGCCTCCGCTTCCTTTTCCTGGAAAAGAAAAATACCGAATGACATTGTACAGTTAAAATTTGCACAAACAAGCCTGTTCCCTTGTAAACTTTCATTTTAAACAAGGACAGAAGTTGGGAATGGGAAAGGGTCGACCTTTTTTTTAGAGTGATATTCAAAGAGATTTGTCTTAACCAGACGGACACTACTCAGCAGACGCTACAAAAGTAAACAATGAGATTCTAAGCGCCACCAGAATAGGTTTCTGCAGGTATAGTTCAGATCCAATTCCTACTGTTTCTCTGCAGCTCTCGGGCTGGCAACTCCTAAGCTGCTGTTCGTTTCAATGACTTTACGAAAAGGTCTTCTTCCCTAAGACAAGCACGGACACTCCAGTATCGGTGACAGCAAGTTTACCAAAGACAAACGCAAACAGAGGAAGGCAGGGAAAAGGAATGAGATAATATGGGAAGGCAAACAGGAAAAAAGAAACAAGGCCTGAACTGGGCTGCCAGGCCCATGCTTCAAGGTCTTCACTTTTACACTGAGGGCTGGCTACACTGCCCACTAGGTGCTGAATTTTCAGGATCAAAATACAAAACAGGGCCTTGTTCTTCACAAGACACAAGCTTGTTGACTCTGAACCAAACATGAGATTCTGAAGGTCACAGGCATACCTCTGAATCTTCCGAGTACTCTTCCAGAACTTGGCTCGGGTTTGTGTTCAGAATCTGCTTTAAATAGAACGGAAAAACAAGACAAAACAAAAAACAAAACAAAAGACAAACAAAAAGATGGCACATTTTAAATGTGTCCCAATCACCCTTCTCTATCCAAGGGCTCAACTGTCAACATGAAATCAGGAACTCACAAGTGACTAAAAAGTTTTATTTACATGCGATTTTAGAAAAGGCTATATATATATATATCATTGAGAAACATAAAGGAGGCTGAAATGGTTGAAATTGAGATGTATATAAGGGGTAGTATCTTGCCTTGCTTCTTGCCTCTTATAGGCTGTAATTGTGACAAACTAATTCTCGAGCCTCAGGTCCCTTCCACTGTGAGAAATGAGAGATCAGTATCCATCTCCCCATATCTGTGATGTATAAGAGGGAGTGTTACATGAAGGGTAAAACCACACTGACCAATGCTCATTTTTTTTCTTACTTTGTAAAGAATGTAATAGAATTAACTTATCAAAATACTGTAAAAAATGTAAGCTTTTGCTTAAAAACTTCAGGGCTATTTCTTTCTCTGTTAATAGAAGCATACAATCCTGCTCTGGATCTACATAACCTCCTTCATAGGAAGCCGATGTGAAGGCAGATGACATGAAACCCCAAATAATTCCCATGCACTTAAGGAGACCTCAGCCCTTTCCCCTGAGGCTCCCATCTGTAAGAGAAGTCAATTTCTCTTTTTTTATGGAGAGGTAGAGCTCCCAAGGGAATCCAGTTGTCCCTTGCTATGTCTCTTCCTGTGTGTTCTCTCTTTCTCTCATCATTCTTGCACGGGCTATCCTCAGAGAAGCATCAGGGTACCCAGCAGCCTCATGACAAGAGCTAAAAGGCAGATGGCAGCTGACAGATAGAAAACAAAATGGAGAAAGCACTGCAAGAAAACCAAGAACAGACTCAGATCCACAAAGACGTGGTGCCTTCTTCGGCCACTCCTGTGTGCCCCGTGCCTAGCTGGGTGTCCGGGCCGACTCTCAGTGGAGTGCACAACCAGGGTGTGTGCAATCAATGCAAACCAGGCTTTAGGAGGGTTCTCTCTCTCTCTGTGTGTCTCTCTGTCTCTGTCTCTCCCTTCCTCCCTCCTTCCCTTTCTTTTTTGATAAAAACCTGTTGATGAAAAACAATTCTTGAAAATAGTTGGCAGGCTAATCTACCTTTTCAATTAAATGTCACAGAGTTGCATAGAATTACACTTTTCTTAAATAACACATGGGGGCACAATGTTGCTCCCTTCCCACACAGCCTTAGGCTTCAGTTCCATGTCACACGTCCCTAACAGCAAATGGGAAAGCAGGCTTTCTTGACTCAGTAGTCACTTCTCCTAGTTAAATAGCCAAGATTCCTGCCATATGCCGAGGCCCTATCTCCCACTGACATCCTTTGTCGTGTTCACTGCATTACCATCTTTTGTTAAAGTTTTATATATCATCTTTTGTGTGTCGGCTATTTTGTGAGTTTCCTCTACTCATCCGACTTTTTCCAACAATTACCTTATTGAACAACTAGTATCAAGAAGTGCTGTCTGTGCTGGGCACATCCAATCGATACCACAGATCACACATTTGTCCTCTTAAAGTGTACGTTTCACGACATGGCCGGTTTTCTTTCTATTCATGACCATTCCAAGTTCATAACAGTCCTTTTTGGGAAGAGCTAATTACATTCCCCCCCCCCTAAGATTTATATGAAGTCAATAAAGAGTTAATGAAAATCTAAGAAACATTACTTTCATAACTCATTAAATGGATTCCTCCATTCTTTGTTTCAGGGTCTTTTTCTGTGTTAAGGCTTTTGTTATGGGTACCTGAATCCCTGCCATTGGCTGCCTGACCTCAGAGACCAGACTGTGTTTCCTGATCAAATGCTGCCTCCCATAGTGCTCCACTATAGACATCTGCCTTAGGATTCAGAAGCTGCTACTTAAAAGTGCGCTTTAAAAATGATATCAATTATTCATTTCAATATTACTGAAAGGGCCTCAAATGATGACAATTTTTTATCTTTCTTTTTAAATATACTGACTAATTGTATTGGACCCTGCCTCATTCAGTTAGGAAATCTAACGGTCAAATTTATGACTATTCAAAACCCAAGTGGTTTGCTAGGACAGGAGGATTCTGGGTAAAGTAGAGGCTTGAGATGGGCATCTCTTTTTATTTCTCTATGACCGACATTACTCTTTATACTTGCTAATGACACTGGTGACATAGCTGGTACCAGATACTTTGGCAAAGGCGTAGTGTCCATTGCTCTATCTCACTTTCACACACCTCATATTTCACTCTCATTTTATCCATGGTTTAGAGAGATTAAGTAACTTGCCCAATGTCATGCAGCTAGAAGCTAGAGTCAACCTGATAGGGGAAGAATATAACCTCAAGGTACCTGACCCAAGTATTGTGAGTTCTGGTCCATTCCTATTAGCAGGTATGTCCTTCTGCCTGATCTGCAAGATGATCTACAACTTCACAGCTTTCTAAGGTGATATTACTTGGGCTTAAGCCAACTGTTTAAAGGCAATGAGTGAAGTTATTGTCGAAGCAAATGACCTAAATTTCAGAGGTTCCAAATAGATTTTTATATTCAATATTATTTATAGTCACCTTTCAAAACACAGACAATAATATCATAAGAAGGTAGAGAGCATGTAAAGCAAACTAAGTCAAGCCAAACCAAACAGACAGTCATGACAAAGTTCCTTGGTAATTAGGCCAGACATGCTTTCAAAGGTAGGGTCCAAATCCAAGGGGCTCATTTTTACTTGCCTCCAAAGGCCCTTGATTTTTTCCATCGAATAAACATGACAATGGCCAGCAGGACAGCCACAGGAATAACCAGAAGGGTTGTAATGAGAACCACGGGCACTCCCGAGTCTGGCTCTTTGCTCAGTTTCTCTTTCTCTTGCATCTTCTGCAATTCTGAGGAGGTGGGTTTGTTCTCCATTTTGGATTCAACAACTGCCTCGGCTTCTTCAGGGAGAGAAGAGTTCACAGTATGCAACTGATTCAAAGATTCCAAGCCCTCTCACCCACCCCTACCCAGTCAAATCAACAACGGTTCACCAAGAACTTGTTGAGACCAGTGTATGTGGGGTCACGTTGCAATCTCAGCATCTATAAAGTCATCAGCAGCTATGGTGACTGCTGTGTAGTTTTCACCTTCCAGCGGGTGCTCTTTGATCTGCCTTTAATTCCCTCTTTAGCCAGTAACTCCACAGCGTATATATCCTTCTGCATTTTTCCAAGGTTAGGATCACACACGGCTTTGTGTAGAGGAGAGGAGCTGGTGCTTACTCCTGGAGTCAATCATACTTCTTCTCAGGTATACTAGCAGAATAACTTTGGGCAAGTTAGTTAATTTATTTTGGCCTAGAAGGATCTCCTTTGTAAAGCTGTGATACGATTCCCTCCATAAAACTGTTTGATTTAGATGTGGGCCACAAAGAAGGTGCTTAATAAATATTTGGTTCATTGTACCTTTATTTTATGACTCACTTCTATGTTCTGTGATGTTTTAGTTCTCTCTCTTTATAGTCATAGACATTTACAAAGTTATAGACTGACAAAGAGAAAAAGCAACTGTACCTTTGTGGTCTTTTATATAGTTCTCAGCAAAATATGCAGGCATAAATGCAACATATATCATTTTATTGGTGATAAAATAACAACAACTTTCTGAGAGACTGACAGGAGCTGTGTAGGTACCAGGCTGATCAGGCATTAAGCACTGTGAAGAAACAGATTCAGTGAAGCTGTAGAAGCTATAACAGGGGCTTTAATAACTATTGACTTGAAACGAGACTGGACTTCGAGCCAGCCCTAAGAAGCATGTGGCTATCTGCGTATAGAAACCCTAGCGTGCAATGAGTAGAATTTAGCTGGGAGAAATGTTACAGTCCTGTTTGCTGAATGACTCAGAAGGCTTCCAGAATATTAATTTCTTGGTGGATCTTCTCCCCTACAATATGATATAGACTGCATGATGCAGCGGACCTAATGCAAGGACTTCATGATGCGAGGTCCTCAGCGGACCTTGACAAACTGGCAAAGATAAAGGGTTTTAATGGGGGAAAATTGGTTAATAACAGCTTGCTGGACATACTCCTGAAACTGCTTAGGACACGTCACATAGAATCTATGATATAAACACATGGAGGACTGAGGCTCTTCGCTTCAGTGTTCTGTGCTAGCTTCTTCCACAGTTTCCATCACACTCACTGAGCACCTGCACTACGCAGGGCGCGTTGCTCCTCTTTAATTGACACACAGAGCCTTGAGCAGGTGCTATTGTTACCCTTTCGCTGAAGACCCCTAAGTCTTCATTTTGTTCCCTGGACTTTGCAAAAGCAGAGACTACACTTTCTCTTGCATTCGCTTGCCTGGCTCTTAGAATTTTAAGAGCAGGGAAGGAAAGGGAGTGGGCCACAGACCTCACCACGGTTCTATCATCCTCTTTGTTACTACAGAAAATGTATACACGATTATTCTACGTTTAAACTTGTTCCATATTTAAACGGAACCAAATGGAATCATGGGATGAAATAACCTAAAGCACATTTGTATCTTTGGTATTCAAGCCTGTGTTGCCTTTAGAAGGAAGGCCTGATTCTCTATTTGAAAGCAGTATACACTGAGATAGTTACCCAGTATCATAGGAAATAGAAGGGTTTTTGCTATAATTGTTTTGTCAATATATATCTGGTATCCTTGATGAGGCAGAGCCAGGGCTGAAGTACATTAAATGTAGATAACCGGGGATGGCATCGGTTATAGACTGAGGGAATCAGTTTAACATTGATAGAAAGTAGATGCGACAGGGTCATGAACTAGCTAAGGCACATACCACTTTAGACATTCTTGGCTTCCACGGTTCTCATATTTTGGATGTAACTTACTAAAAATACTTGAACTTTCTAACATTTGGAGTAAACTGAAATGTGTTTGAGATTTGAAAGGTGCTTTGCTACAATGAGTGCGGTTTAAAAAAATATCCCAGTCTTAGAAAGGAAAGCAATATTGCTGTTCTTCTGACGGGACTACATAGGTAGAATGAAAAATCTAACAGAACACTTATCACAAAAGAGTCCAGGAATTCCACTCAAATAATAAATAATCCAAAGTATATCATTCCACTCTTTATATGAAATTCCTTTATTAAGCATTCCCATATTTTGGAGCACCACCGTTGAACAGGCATGGAGTGTAAAGACTGGAAAATGAGCCAATGCCCGAGCTTCTGGAGATAAAAGGGAATAGAATATGACACTCTTGTATCATATAAGATGCCATATACAGTCTGCCTAGAACAAAAACGTCTTATAAATTCAGAAGTTGTCATCGCATCTCTAGATACAAAAAAAAAAGCAATGGTTTTAAAGACTGAGAGATAAGAAGCGTTTCTTTTCCTTCTTCTGCCCTATAAAGCAATATTTCTCTAAAGAATAGTCATCTGTGCTTTTTGTGAGGGTAATTGCCTAGTATTTGCATTTTTCTATTATTTTATTATTATTTATTTCTCATGGTAATACGTTATTTAAAAACTTTCCTCTTTAAAAAAATAGCACCTTTTAAATCTTAAACACATTTCATCTTATTCCAAATGTTAAAATGTAGATATTTTTTAGTAGATTACATCCAAAATACCAGAATTATTGAAGCCAAGAATGTCTAAAGTGATACATATCTTAGTAAGTTACTGCTGTCTTGTCTCATCTACTTGCAAGCTCATTGTCGTCTCCTCTATTTTCTATGAATGTAAAGCGGAATGTTTTGCTCTATAACATTGTTATGAGCCGGGTGATGGTGACGCACGCCTTTAATCCCAGCACTTGGGAGGCAGAGGCAGGCGGATCTCTGTGAGTTTGAGACCAGCCTGGTCCACAGAGCTAGTTCCAGGACAGGCTCCAAAGCCACAGAGAAACCCTGTCTCTAAAAACCAAAAAAATAAAAATAAAAAAATAACATTGTTATGTATGCATTTGTGTGAATGTGTATTTGCATGTGTTAATGCATTCTCTGTGTGTTTGTGTGGTGTGTGTGTGTGCACACCTGAAGTCAGTATTAGGTGTCTTTGTCCATTGCTTTCCATTTTATTTTCTAAGGTAGAATCTCTCCCCGGATGCAAAGCTTAACAACTCCAGAGAATCTAGCTGGATGGCTCACCCTCAAGATCTCTGCATCTGTTTCCCCAGCAAAGGGATCCCAAGAGCTGCCATGCTTGCTCTCCTTTTGTGTGGACTCTTGGGGATCCTAACTCTGGTCCTCATGCCTCTGAAGCAAACACTTTAATCCACTGAGCTATCTTTCAAGGCCACTCCTTCTGTCCTCCCTCAGAGTTCTTCTTTATTAAAAGCAACTGGGATAATAATCAGGAATGGGGGTACATTCTTAATAGAGCAACACCGAAATTGTTACCTAGCTCGTAACAGACAGAAGTGAAGAGGGAGGAGTTTAGAAAGGACATTATCTTGTGGCTTTGGGAAGCATGAAAGCTATACCCAGCATCAATGACCGTCATTCTCATTCATGTTCTTTCTTCTCCTCCCACCGTCCAACTGATCCTTATAAACCCTCCTCTCAATAAGATCGAAGAGGTTCACTGCATCTGAGAGCCTCTTTCTTTTTTTCTTCTTTCTACTTTTGGAGACTGATCACCATTGTCCTCTTTACATGGGGCAGGGGACGGGGTGAGAGCTAGGCTTTGACCTATTTTATTCCTAGTAACTCTATTTGAAACTTTAAATCTTTTCCCTAGGCCTTTTTTTTTGTTATTTCAATTCTCTTATTTCTGAAACTCCCTTAAAATTTTGCTTCTGAAACCTTGTTATAACTGATCAGTTATATGCCTACTCACTTGGAAATAAGTATCAACAAAGTAACTCTCATTTAGAGTTGTAAAATTAGCAAACACCTCTACGTTGCCAAGTGGCAATTTTCTTTGGCCTCTGTTACAAAGGGTAGCTTCATTGTTTTGATAAATGATAAGATCTAGGTATCCAGCATGATCCGTGTTTCTTTTGTAATAAGAATATAACTTATAGGACTACTGAGACCTCAAGAACAATGGCAACGGGTTTTTGATTCTCCTGGACCTATTGGTTTCGTGGGAGCCTAGGCAGTTTCGTGGATGCTCACCTTACTAGACCTGGATGGAGGTGGGTGGTCCTTGGACTTCCTACAGGGCAGAGAACCCTGATTGCTTTTTGGGCTGACGAGGGAGGGGGATTTGATTGGGGGAGGGGGAGGGAAAGGGGAGGCGGCGGTGGGGAAGAGACAGAAATCTTTAATAAATAAATAAATAAATTAAAAAAAAGAATATAACTTATAGAAGAACAAGAATTATTTGGGTTCAAGGAACAAAGTATCTCTGTTTGAGGTGGGATATTCCCGACTATTAGACTGAATTGTTTTGTAGACACTGACATAAAATTCACCATTTAGACTGCTGGGTTCTGCCCCAAGACTGGGAGGTTTTCCATCTAAATGGGCTCACTGTTTTCCCTTCAGCAAACAGCTAAGGTGAGGTCAGGTCAGAAAAATTGGACTGTTTCCCACATATTATCATCAAGAACGTTTTGGTAAGGCATATTTAAACGGAAATACTTTGAAATAATTTACAGTTCAAGAGATTGGAACACAAACTGCAAATCATTCCTAACTGCCTGCATTCTTGGAAGAACTTACAGCGAATGGATTGATGTGCTGACAGGATTGATCTGTCCTTAACACTGCAGCAATGGCTAAGAACCCAGGATTTGACATCAAGAGACTTGCATTTAAAACCTGACTTTAATACTTACTTTCTCCTTTGTAATAGCCATCCATACTTCCTCATGTGTAAAATAAATATCACATGGTAGTAGGATTATATTTGATACTTTTTTTTGTATTGTTCAGTTTTAGTGTTCCATATATGATAGCTGTTATTAACAATAATATCTTTTAAATCATGTTTATTTGGGGATAAACATAACATCAATAATACTATATAAATAGCAATGATTTAAAACCTGTATGTGTATTTGAGTAATATGAGCACCACCCTATATGGTCCCCTGGGCAGAATCTCTACCAATGTCAAGCAATTGCAGTTTATTTTCTCAATTATGTTCTCTCAGCCCTTTCAATGCGGAGCCTACTGTCTTTCTCTTCTGCCTGCATGAACTCCCTTTTGGTCCTGGCTCTGCATGTCTTTCCAACCTGCTGTCATGAGGCAGGAAAACAAAGATGCCTAGACTTGAGTCTGAAGATCTCCAGGTTCAATATGAAGAAGGGAATCACTTGGTTATAAGCACGGAGGGTCCTTAACAACACAGCACCAGTCAAAAACTTACACCGCGCAGAGAAGCTGCAGGTTCGAACTGGTTCTCGGAGAGGAAAAAGTAAGAAGACAGAGCTTTTGAATAGACAGGGTATAGTAGCTGCTTACCTGTAGACAAGCTCACATGTATGCCTGTGATTCAGTTACCTGCGTGTTTGTGACTTACGACTTCATCTGGCCCCAATTGTTTGTGAGTTACGCCTTCACCTGCTCATGGGGGCATGTGGATGTGTGCCGTCTTTCTCTCCTGCTTTTAAATGGGGAGTAACTGTCCTGAGGTCAGTTGTAGTTCCATTTCCCTTAGATTCAATACACTGTCATTTACAAACAAGCCCTCAGTCAGTCTTATAGGCTGAGAGGTACTATGACAGGAGCTGGCAGATGTGCCAATGTTTCTCATCAAGATATAGGACTGACTCACCAATTGTTTTCACTTGCTTAAATGAGAGTGTACGTGGTATTTTCTAGGATACTAAAGAATCATTTTTCTATGTAAGACTTCCCAGTATGACTAGCTAAATATTTTCCTTCCTGCATTATCTTTGGATCACGAGCTAGAGGTTTCTGAGATCTGCATCCATTTCCTGCTCCTGGGAATCAGTGATTGGAGGGCCCTCTGACAACTTCCTTTACCATAAAGGGAAGCAGCAACGTGGAGGTTTAAGGGCTGGGTACAAAGCAGACGTCATGGATATTTACTGCACTACATATTTTTATCCTGATAATTTTTATGCTTCAATCAAGAGCCAAAAAATAATCCAACAAAACAGATTTTGGTTTAAAAGATGACTCTGACCAACCTTTGATATCCTGGACCTCAATGCCTGCCTTTTTCACCGATCGATGCTCCATTTCTGTAAAAGCACAATAAGGAGTGAGAAAAATCAGAATCCTCTAAAAGAACATTTAAAAACTTAACTTTGATATCATTTTTATTCATTTACAAATATTTCCTAAGTCTAATTAGTGGCCATGTTCATGAATCTTCTATAAAACATCCCTGGGTAAGCTGAGATAATATTTCTAATAACTTTAGGCTTAGAAAAAGGGTTTTCGCCAGGCAGTGGTCGTGCATGCCTTTAATCTCAGCACTCAGGAGGCAGAGGCAGGCAGGTATCTATGAGTTTGAGGACAACTTGGTCTACAGGGCTAGTTCCAGGACAGTCATGGCTACACAGAGAAACCCTGTCTTGAAAAACAAAAACAAAAAAGCAAAAAAAAAAAAAAAAATTTTCCTTTCGGAATTTATAGTATCATATTTTTTTCTGAAATATCACTCAGTTCTGTTTGTTAGGTCCAAATGGCAGTGCTGGTGACAAAACTCCATTTGGCCCCCATTCCCGACCCCACCCATGGCAGGGCTGGCAACAATGGCCTAAACAGAGAAGATCTCTGGTCTGGTAAACAGAAGAATTGTTACTGGCTAAACCAAAGCTTAACTTCAGCATTCCTCAGGAATTTCCATTCACCAGGACCTCCTCGATCTGTCCTCAAAGGTCAACTGTCTAAGGCAAGGACATCTAATTCCCAGTTAATCTGAAGAGCCTGTACCAGCTTGAAGACCCCTACATTGCTGATTGTCACATAAAATCCACTTGATTTTTCCACCACTTTGCTTCACTCTGCTCCCTTCCCGCGCCCTCCTGAGCACAACCTTGGCAGTTCGATCCCCAGTAAACCTTCCTTTCCGAAACCCTTGGCATGGTCCAGGTCAGCAGCTTCACCACTCCCTTGCTTACAGCGTTTTCATCTGGACCACGTCTTAGAGTGAAGACGGTTTCGACTGATGCATCAGGAACTCGGAGTAACAAAATTGACGCTATAAAGGATGCACTACTAAACTTGCTTAGGAATTATTACGTTATGCCAAGCTGAATTTAATTAAGAGAGTGCTGACTCCAACTTGACCGGGAGGTAAGCAGTGCTTGGACCAGGCTTGCTAGAAACTGCTAGGGAGAAAATTCAGCGCCATAATTTAAGTTTATTTTCGGGTTGCTGAGAAAACACTTCCGCTAATGCTCTTTCACCAAGTGTGCCCTCCAGTCAGGCTCCATTTCAACCACAGAAGGAGACAAACTTGACTTACATCAGGCCAATAAGCTCATCTCTATATCAAGGAATATGCCTCTAGTGGGCAGCTCATGGGAACAGTGCAGGGTGGCAACCACCTTTAAATCCTGATCTGCCATTATCCTCCCCCTCCCTTCATGCTCTTATAAGAAAAAAGAGTCATTCTGCCAGGTGTGTAAGGTGATCCCAGGTAACAACTACCAGAAAACAACAACAACAATACTGTTATACTTAAGAAATAACTCTAACAATATTTGCCTGTGTAAATTTCCTACTAACCCAAGTAGCCATACTTGTAGTGGTGTCCTTTCTCTGTTTAGGTTGTTCAAATTCTAACCTGGGCCAGGATTTAAAAGAGATTGAAGGATGATAGTGTATGTGGAATAGATAAGCCTAGGACCTATAAAAACTGCTAAAAATTTTCCATTTCCCAGGCTGGTCCTCTTTTGTGCATTAGCCAGAACCAGTCACCTGGTATAATTAAAGAACTTTTTCCTTTATTAATTTCTAAATGTGTGGAGTGATTCCTCCCTGGGAGGAAGGTGGATAGTTCTAGAACACCGCCATGCTGTAGTTCAGCTGTGCTGCTTAGCTTTGTCCTTGATGCCTAGAAACTAGTGTGACCAAGGAAGAAGACACCTGCTTAGGAACCTCTATCAGCTTGGCCTGGCGAAAGTAGGACATTTTCTCAATTAAAGGTTTAGGCAAGAGGTCCAAGCCCACTTTGGGCAGTGATACCCTAGGGTACGTGGTCCTGGATGATGTAAGAAAGCAAACTGAACAAGGCACAGAGAGCAAGTCAGTCTACAGCATCCTTCTGTGGTCTCTACTCTGGTTCTGGCTTCCAGGTTTTTGTCTTGGCTTCCCTCAGTGACATGGACACAGAAGTCAAATATCCACCCTCACCAGGTTAGTTGTGGTCAGTGTTTAACACAGCAATAGAGAAGCCAAGGACAGCAATCTTCTACGAATTTGACTAAGTACTAGAGTGCAAACACAGATGCTCTTCCTGTGCCAGAGGTCCCATCTCACTGAATTATTGTGGTCTGGATTACACAGATAGATTTTTATCATCTTGAAGTTTTATGATACATTGTACTGCTTTTTAAACAGCCATTGGAGGTTGTACCAAAATCACGTAGGACGAGTTTTCAAAACGCACCTATTAAAATTGCTCCCATGTCTCCTTATACAGTCTTTTCCATCTTTAAAAGGGTATGTAACATTTTTTTTATTGTTCTAAAAATCCTAACTTGGTCAGTCATTTGAGGATTTTCCATCTATCTTTAGCTTTACATTGGTTTGCCCATGCCTCCAGGGTCCCTTGCTGAAAACACAAGTGCTGAATGCATCTCTTACAGGGAAAAGGGAAAGTGGCTTCTGGAGGTAGGACAGGCCAGAAGCTCTGCCACAGTCCTCACGGGAGGGGAGTAAGAAATGCCTACGAGAGCAATACAGGGCGTGCTGGGTGGGTCCGTGTGGGAACTTCTAGAGATACTTAGATTATGAGGACTGTTTCCAGTATGGAATTAATAAGATAGCTTTACTGCAGTGTGATAAGGAGATGGCAGAGGCTTGGAAGACAGAGGCATGTAGAAGCATGTCCTTGGACTGTTTTAGTGTGGCCCATCCCTTTATCTGCTTCTTGGCCACACGCTCCCTTATGCCACATGATCCTGCTACTGTGATGTTCTGCCCAAACCACCAAACACTGAACCCTCTGAAACCATGAGGTAAAACAAGTTTTTTCCTCATGGACATGTCTATCACATCTGTGCAAAGACACCCGATAGTTGAATCTATATTCACTATACTAGAATTGGGTTCTTATTGCAGAACAGTAAGAGCTACTCGAAGATTAACTCAAAACTCAAAAGTTACTGAATAGAGCACTGGCTAAATTGAGATGTAAAACCTACATTGCATCTGGTTAAAGTTTATAGACTCTTGATTTTACCTTTCTTCCAGTAATTTGTTTTCTTTCCTTGTTATAACTTGAGTTTATGCTGTTACAATTAACATTATTTTATTCATCAAGTTTTCATGCCCTTATTAATTCTTTACTTAATATTGCTATCTGCAGCAACTTTTGATACCTCAAATATATCACCCCTAATTCCATGTTACCATTGGTTACCACTCTCTGCTGTTGCTTAGACCCCAACATATTTAAAGAGCATCTCTGGATATTGAAGTTTTGGGCCAAGTAAATGTTCAGTGAACTTCAGTTAAGGGCAATTTTGTTTTACAGTCTGAAGCCGGGGACTAGGCTCATACACTTTTAATGAAATACAAATTGAAATGAGCTAATACTAACATCAATGAAGACTATCACACTAGTAATCCAGCCTTGACTCAGGCCATAGTATCTGCAGACAGAGACACTGTGGGACCCTGGCTATCAGAATTCCTGGGGCCAGTTCTCATCTGCCGAGCGAGTTAACATTAAAAGGGATATTGGCCACATATCCTTCTCCCTACCTTTTTCTCTCCCTTTTGCCTGGGATTCGAGATTCTGGCTGAGGGGCTCTTGGGAAACCTCAACCATCTTTAGACAGTTAGAAGAGCAGGTAGACCCCACTTCTGCCACAAGGCCTCTGCTTCATATCTTCAGAGACCAGACCTGTTTCTTGTGCTGGGGCCTGAAATTTCCCCAGAGTCCCTGCCATGTTGTTGCCTATCTGTCTATCTATGGGACTAATAAATTTTCTAACAAACTTGTTACTTTCCACTAATCCAACTCAGTGTCCCCTTCAGTCCCCTCACTAAACCTAACATTAAGTAATCTATCTCACTGTCCTCTCAAATCTCCTTCCTCAACCCCTACTCTAAAACCTAACAACTCATCCACTTACTGACCAGATTCTAAAGAGTAAATCTGTTCTTTTATGTTCCCAGTTAAATAAAAATATAGCAACTCAGTATTAGGGGGAGGGGGAAGGAGCTGGAAGAGGGGATAAAGCTGAGGCCTAAATGGAAAACAGAAAGAAACTCTGCTTCAGATAACGTGTCAGACAAGGATGCTGGTGTCCCGTCACGCTCAGCGCTAGAAAGAGCTGAGTGCCAGATGGGGTGATGTCTTGTGACAACAAGTCAGTCTCTCCTTTGCCAATGCTGTCTCTCTCTTCTGTAACAAGCTGGAATTAACGGGGCTTTTTAATGTAACAGACATTACTTCACACATCAAACATTTCCTGTGGAGTGTCTCTGGAAACAAGGCGACGTTTGCCAGGGGAAAAAAAAAAAACCTCTCTCTCCACATTTAAGAAATTATTTTAATTCCTGAAATAGAAACCAAATAAAGACCCTCTCTCTTCCTCTTATCCCTCGCTCATCCTTCATTTCCCCTGTACTTTGTAGAACAGGGAACAGAGAACCAAGGATCCTAGATATATGCTAACATTGAACCCCAAACCCAAACTCCCTACGTCCCGATTTCCTATTCCTGGCATTAAAAAAAAAAAAATAAAGGCAAATGTTTTTGTTTCCCATGACTTGAGACAATAAACCAGATGGAAATTTGGAAATTGTGGATTAAAAATACTGTAAAAACAAACAAGTAAAAAAGCATAACAACATACTTTCAGTCAGGGTGAACTTCCACACGGTGTTCGTGTGCGCGTCTCCAATGTACACATTGCCATCTTCAGAAGCGACGATATCATGAGGCATATCCAAGTGCTGCCAGATGTAAAGACACGGGTTATCATGGTGAGGCCTTACTTCAACACGTCATGGATTGGCAGAAACATGAGACGAGGTGTGCCACTCAAATGGAAGAGAGCCACCCTTGCCAAAGGCAGTCATTGTGCCCTGACTCTGCTAGGAATAACTTAGGCACTGAGAACCCACTGGCTTGCAACTCCTTCAAACGTTGGAAATTAAGAAGCTGATTATTTTTTCAGGGTTGTTTTCTTTTCAATAACTTATTTATGCTTACTTTTGATTTCAAACATCTATCTTTAAAAAATTGATGATCAAGCTTCTCCTCTGACATTTTCATACACAGATACTATACATTCAGATTACTCTCGTCCCCAAGTTTGCTCTTCCCCCTTCTACCCCTTTCAGCCCTCTCTCCTCCCCCTAAGTTCCCTTTCCATATTTACCGTATGTATCTCTTTTTTTGTTTTGAGACCCAATCATTTTCTCCAGGGCCATCTGTGTAACTATGGCTCAGAACTCCCATTGGAGCCTCACCAGCAGGGACATGACTGACCCCAGGTACTCCCCACTTCCCATAATTTATCCGTAGCCACTAGGTCAGCAGTGGGGGACCAACAGTGTCAATAAAGCTCCTCCCTCCATGGTTGGCTGTTAACAGGTCCACTCTCTTTTAAGATTAAGTTGTTGTTGTTATTATTATTAGCATCATTATTATTATGGTTTTAATTATTTTGAGACTAGATTTCTCTGTGTAACAATCCTAGCTGTCCTGGAACTAGCTCTTATAACCAGGCTGGCTTCAAACTCACAGAGACCCACCTGCCTCTGCCTCCTGAATCCTGGGATTAAAGGCTTACACCACCACTGCCTGGCAAGTTTTTATTATTGTAAAATTGTGTTTATATGTTTGTGTCTGGGTGTAGGTAAATGCATAAGCACAGTGCCCGAGGAGGTCAAGAAAGGGCATTTGGTCCTTGGCGTTATATTTACAGGTGCTGTGAGCCACCAGTGTGGATGCTGAACTTCGGTCCTCTGAGAGAGTTCTGCAATACTGTGGACAGGCCCATCTGTGAGCAGGCTCTGTGCTGACACTGGAGTCATGACTGGAACAGCCATATCACAACTAGCAAATGTACCTCCTAGGCTCTTAATCTGTCTTCTGGTTGTTTCTGTCCCCTTATCTGCAGCAGTGGTGATATCATATTATTGTGATCACTTAACCTTTACTCAATCTTGGCCCTCTGAGCACTCATGTGTTTCTGCATCCAGTGTCTTTCACTGCAAAGAAAGACTATAGACTGGAGGACGCTGACTTAAATTCTCACAGTCACAGCTCCCTCATTTTTACTAAGATGCCAAAAGCATAGGAGTAAAGACAGTATCTTTAGCAAATGATATTGGATCATCTGTGTGTCCATATGCAGAAGAATGAAACCTCCTTTATTAGACTTAATGTTTTATTTCCCTTATGCTAATATAAAGAGTGATCAAAAATTCATATATATATATAATTCATATATATATATGTATATTTAAGGCAGGGTTTCTCTGTGTAACAGCTCTGGTTGTCCTGGAACTAGCTCTTGTAGACCAAACTGGCCTTGGACTCACAGAGATCTGCCTGCCTCTGCCTCCTGAGTGCTGGGATTAAAGAAACGCGCCACCAGTGAATTTCTAAAGCTTATAGTCAGAATACGGAGGCTCATACTATGTGAGAGAAGAAGCAGCAGATACATGCAGAGGAAAAGACCGGGTAAAACTCAGCCTCTGTTGGCACTAGCGAATCATTATACCGTGTTATTCCTTTTACCCGGACTTTGAGTCTTTATGATGACAATCTTAGTAAGTGAATGATCTGAGGGATCCATAAACTGGTTCTACTTTACTGAATCAATACAGAAAACTTTCCCTTGTGGAGGGGTGATATCATAATTTGTTTTGTGGAAGGAAGAGCAAATTTTGTCTCAGCATGAGACTCTTTTCAGGTCCCCTGTATTGACCCACACATTGCGACTCACGCATCACCACAAGTCTGGTGACTTGCTGATGTTTAGGAACAAGGCTCTCTGAAATTCTAATTCAGACTTATTCATAGTCTTATGAGTGGTGGTCTCTTGCTTAGTGCTTAGTTTTCATGTACTGATGTGCTTTTCAATTAAAATTTAATATCCTAGTTGACACAGAACACTATCATTGAAAGGGACCAGACAGAGACACTCTGATAAGACAAATGGTAAGCCTGAAAGAATGGTAATATTTTTCCCTCCTTAATCAATAAATATGAGGAAATTAGCTCAAAGGAGACTAGCTCTCAAGATCAGACAACCAATGAGAATTCAAAACACTGTTCGGGTAAAATATGTACTTTAAATACAGTGGCTTTCCTTCTAACAGATGCAATGATTTAAATGCTATTGCACATTGCTTTTCAGACAAAATGTCTTCTAAGAAAATGCATGCATACAAACTATAAACAGAGACCCAAATGAAGAGACTCTGCGATAGAATTCTTTAGTTCCTGTTTACTTTGTTTTGTTTCAGATGCTGTAGCTTTCCCTAACAATGGCACACCGAGGAAGAGACTGTCTGTCTTATACATGATTAGATCCTTAAGACCCAGTATAAAAACTACAGTGAACTTTGATAGATTCCAGACTGCTCATCTTCTGAGAGAGTTCTAAAACACTGAGATATTTTAAAGTCCTTTTTTTTTCCCTCACCTAGTAAACTTGCTATCCTAAGAGTTTAAGAATTATGATACTAAGACATACTGTGTTGAGTGGCTTGTGATAGCTGCATTTTGATTTAAGTAAACACAATAAACCTTTCTACACTTTGAAAAATAACCCTTGCCCGAGCATTTTAGTAGGCTGACCTTCCTACATCTGACGGACCCTTGGCCTGTGCTTGCAGTATGCGCGAGTATTACGATCACTCTGGCAATTACTCTGCATATACAATACAGTGGGAAGACAAAAGCCCATGAAAAGCTCAGCTGTAGTCACTGAGTGTGTAAAAATGTTAAAATACATAGTGGCAACTTACTGTAGAGTCTTAACTCCTCAACAACTAGCCAAGTCTTTAGAATTTGAACAGACTCCATAAAGTACTGTTTTCAATTCTTGTTGATTATTAAAATCTTAACACTACCTCCAACAAAAAATTAAGCCGCCTGCTGATTCTAAAGAGAACTATAGGAGTACACTTAGAATGTGGTTTCTTCACCATTGAATGAAAGTAGGAAAAGAGTCTATCAATCTATCATCTACCAATCAATGTACCTATATCGACTATAGTCAATTGAAGATTGTCATCGTATGCAGACTCTACCGCAAAGATAGAACTGCACCGGGTAATGTTCATCTGAAAATACTGATGGTCTAAAGAAAGACATGGACATTTATTTTAAATCAACCTAACAAGAGCCATCTGTCAACTCAGCTAAGAAAGCTATCATGTCTTCTATGGTTAAAAATAAGAGTTATACATCGATATTTATGTTTTAATTTTGTTATAAATATTCAAATCTAGGCATTTGTATTTGTATTAAGTACCTTGCGTACTGGCTTGAAGACATCTATAATCTCCCCACTGGAAAAGTTCATTACAAAGCCCTGTACAGGTTCGTGGTCTCCAAAGTAGGGCTTCCCATTTACCGCAAAGAGCAAACCTGTGACAAGAGATGTGGTCTTTCTTTAAAATATGGACGAAGATTGGCTTTGAAACAGAAGCAACAAACATTACACAAACAAAATAGTCACCATCAACATGGTCCCTATATCCACAGCAATGAAAAGTACTTAGCAAACATTATCCTGTGGGTCAAACAGATTAGATGACTAACCGTATTGTAGCAAGCACATCAGAAACTTGAGGGCCTGTTCCACTTAGGAAACCATCCATGAGCAGGCAGGATGCATAATTACTGACAAACCTGCCTACTGGCATATAGGGTTAGAGAGACATCCTCAGCAGGAATGGGGAAAAGGTCAGCTTCTCAGAGTCAGTCATTTTGGAACATCTGATTAGGTGGGAAAACTAAGTAGTAGCTGCCTTGCTGCAGCAAAAATAAGAGGAGAATGTAAAGAAGGTATGAGGGGAATTGCAGTACCCAGAGGAAATAATCTGATTTTAGATAACTCCAGCTTGTTAACAGGAGATCTGTATTTTAGACTGTCAAAGGCATACTGTCATGGGGAAAAAAAATTGAAGCACCTTCTTATGAACATACTTTGTAATAAAACGATATTTCTTTGGATGAAAGTGAAATAAGAGTAATAGTGATGACTTAAATCATTCATAGGTTTGAGTACTTCATTTTTATAGAACGCATTAAAGAGTTCCCCTAAGAAGAGGCTGAGAGGATAGCTCAGTGGTAGAAGGCTTGCCTAGCATGTTCTTTGTCCGAGCCCCAGCACTGCAAAGCCATATAATGCTGAGCCTGTGTTCACCATATTTTCATCTTTCTTAAAAGGATCATAGAGAGCTTTAGAATATATCCTATAACATAGTACAGTCTGAGCACCAATTATTACTACAGAGCTGTAAAGACATAAAAAAAGAACTTTCCTGTTTTGAACTTTAATTTTTATCTTTTTCCAGATTTTAAAACTATTATATCTACTTAATCAACTTCCTCACTAACTGAATGATCTTGGCAAATTAATTCTTTGAATATGAAGTAAAGCCAACTACAGAATATCTCTTTTGTTGACATCAATGAGTTTTTTTTATTTTATTATTATTATTTTATTATTATTATTATTTCTCAGGAAACATACTTATCTTATGGTAACTTATTTTATAATATAATTTTATACATATCTTATTTTATAAATTTGGATTTTTTAAACAAATTTTATTTTTGGCTTTTTGAGACAGGGTTTCTCTGTATAACAGCTCTGCTTGTTTTTCTTGTAACTTGTTCTGCAGACCAAGCTGGCTTTGAACTCACAAAGATCCACCTGTCTCTGCCTCCTGAGTTCTGGGATTAAAGGCATGCGCCATCACTGCCCTGTGAAAACTTTTAAAACCATTACAATTTATATAAAAATGCTAAATCAATATTTTTATTGGTTGTTTCTCCTGGCATCCATCTATCTATCTATCTATCTATCTATCTATCTATCTATCTATCTATCTTTGGTTTTCTGAGACAGGGTTTCCCTGTGTAACATCTCTGGCTGTCCTTGACCTGACTTTGTAGATGAGGGAGGCCTTGAACCCACTGAGATCTGACTGCCTCTGCTTCCCAAATGCCGGGATTAAAGGTGTGCGCCACCACTGCCTGACCTCTCCTGGCACTAAGACACAAACCTCTACTACTTTACATTTTAATCTGTTTTAAATAAATTGGCCACTGTGATGGTTTGACTGAAAATGGCCCCTATAGGCTCACAGGGAGTGGCACAATTAGGAGGTGTGGCTTTGTTGGGAGGTGTGGCTTTGTTGGAGGAAGTCTGTCACTGCAGGTGGGCTTTGAGGTTTTAATGCTCAAGCTAGGCCCTGTGTCACTGGGCTCTTTCTGTTGCTTGTGGATCTAGGTGTGGTATGCTCAACTACCTCTCCAGCACCAAGTCTGCTTGCATGCCTCTATGATTTCTGCCACGACAACAATGAACTAAACCTTTGAACTGCAAGCCAACACCAATTAAATGTTTTCTTTTGTAAGAGTTTCCATGGTCATGGTGCCTTTTCACAGCAATAAAACCCTAACTAAGACAGCCAGCATTTTTTTTTTCAAGAAACAAGAAACAGAAATGGTTGGAACACAATTCTATCAAAGGCAATATTAATCATTTGATAGCTAGGTTGGATGATCATAAGTAAAAAGGAATCAGCATTTGGGAATATTTAAAACCCAGTGTTTGGGGACATTTTAAACCCAATACAAACAGCTGTTAACTTTTTATAGAGTCTTCATTTTTTTCTGCAAAAGGAATAGGACATTTGAACCGAAGCGATTTACAATGAAGTAATAGTTTTATGATGTTTCAGATCTGATATACAAAGTATCTTGAACTTACTAATAAGAATAAGGTTATTTAAAAAGCACATGAAGTTAAAAAACTAGTAAGGGCAGAATACAATAAACATAACAAAGCACACAATAGCAAAATACCTGGTATATATGAAATTGCGAATACATTTCTTCCAAACGATGCATGTTTAATCTCTCGCACAAATTCTTTGGTGTCAGTTCTGAAACATTGGATCCGGCCATTTTCCCTGTCTGCCACACACAACTGGTCCAAATGAGGCACAAGGGCCAGACTGTGAGGAACGCTGAGCTGGCCTGGCTTGGGAGTGCTCCCGGAAGATTCTACAGAACAAAGGAAAGTTGCACATACACGGTTTACGGAGTCTTTCAAAGTCTGATGCCACAGCTGTGTAAGTTTTCAAATTCATGAAAACAAACCATTTACTACAGATTTTACATGGGGAAAACCAAACCCATGTCTGGTTTTTGGTTTTATGGACTCAGAATTCTGATTAGAGACCAAGATTGGTGGTGGGTACCTTCTCCCCACTGGGTGATGAACTTTCCGCTTGGTGAAAACTGCACAATCCGACTGTTGCAGTAACCATCTGCCACGAAGATGGCGCCTGTGCTGGGGTCCACAGCCACATCAGTGGGCTGGCAGAAGTGACTCTGGTCACTCCCCGGCTGCATGCTCCTTCCCAGAATTAAGAGAGGGCCTTCTTTGCTATGTGGGTCCAGTTTGAACACCTTTTTTAAAACAAGAAAGAAAGCTTAATCTCCTTTTCCTGATTATTGTTCACACACACACACACACACACACACACACATTTGAACAGGCAATTAAAGTATAAATGACAGAGATTTATTCAAAAGAAGATGATGCTTTTAAAACAAGATGGGGCCATAGAACTCATCTGGTCTAATTTTTCATGTCACAATTAGACATATGGAAAGTAAGTTACTTTCCCAAAGCCAGCAATTTAATAAATAGCAAATAGGGACCAGTATTATTTATTTATTTATTTTGAGGAATTTTCTTTTTCTTTTTTTTTTCCTTTTTTCTGGTTTGATCATATGCTCCATCAGTCAACTCTTTGTTTATTTCTTTTTCTTAATTTTTACTTAAAAATTTCTACCTCCTCCCCTCCTCCCATTTCCCTCCCCCTCCCCTTCCTCCTCTCCCCCATCCCCTTTCCCCTCCCTCTCTAGTCCAAAGAGCAGTCAGGGTTCCCTGCCCTATGGGAAGTCCAAGGTCCCCCCGCCCCCTCCATCCAGGTCTAGGAAGGTGAGCATCCAAATAGACTAGGCTTCCATAAAGCCAGTACATGCAGTAGGATCAAAACCCAGTGCCATTGTCCTTGGCTTCTCAGTCAGTCCTTCTTTTCTGATACATTCAGAGAGTCCGGTTTGATCATATGCTCCATCAGTCCCAGTCCAGCTTGTTTTGGTGAGCTCCCATTAGATCAGCCCCACCGTCTCAGTGGGTGGGCACACCCCTTATTTTATTTTTTTTAAAATGAAACTATTTTCATTTTATATACCCATCTCAGTTCCCACTCCCTCCTCTCTTCCCATCCCCTACACCTTCTCTCCACCCCATCTCCATCCACTCCTCAGAGAGGGTAAGGCACATTGCTTTTGGGAAGGAGGGACCAGTATTTAAACATGACATTCATCTCCACTTCCTTTTTTGTCTTCCTTAGCTCATACTACAATGAGCAGATAGCATATGAGGAAGCGTAGGGATTCACTGATGTCTGCAACTCTTGCAGAGAACACGGTAATGACTCACTGGTGAGTCTTTGGAGCTCTGTTTGTCTCTGTCCTGTTTCCTAACTCTGTACCACCATCATTGCATTTAACACGCTTATATGGGGATAAGGCCTTAAGACAATTCCATGACTGAAATGCAGTATCTTTTGAAAAGGACAAAAGTTTGATTGTCTTACATGCTTAATAGAGACTTTGCTTTAATTTATAGAAAACTAATGTGGCTTAGGAAAGAAATCATAAAGCATAAGCAAAATTAAAAAGAAAGAAAAGAAATAAGACCTAAGGATAATAGGAATAATGGGCAAAGTAGGAATTGAAGAGGAAGTTTGAAGGGCTCTAGATATTATTACAGGGAGGCTCCATATCTGGCTATTAGCATACAAGGGGGAAGAGAGGCCTAATAACATGTCGCCTTTTCCTAGTAGAGTACAAAAAGAAAAATGTTGAGGTACGGATTGATATAGATTGAACATTGGTGTCTTCTAAGTAATATACCAGAATCCTAACTTCTAATGTCATGGAAGCAGGAAGGAACTGAACTGTTTGTCACAGTGAAACCTCATGAGGAGGAGAGGAGACACAAAAGCTTGCTCTCTTTTCCTTCTTCATAAAACAAGACATAGAGGAGATGGCTGTCTGAAATCCAGGAAAAAACCCTTACCAGAACCCTATCATGCTGGTACCCTGATCATAGATGCCCAGAATTTAGAGTTGGGAGAAATGTATTCGTTTGTTGCTTATAAGCCACCGAGTCTCTGGTCTCTATAAAAGCACACAGAACTTACTAAAATATGACTGTTCCCCCCTTTTTTGGTTACCAATTTTTCAGTCATAGAAATGATTTCAGTAAAATCCAGAGACTTTTGAAAACTAACCCATTTCAGCTTCTCTTTGAATACTGCCAAGAAGGAAGCTCACCTGATGAAGAGCCACATCTGTGACCCAGTAATTTCCATCTTTATCTATGCTCAAGCCATGTGGTAAATAAAACCTGTGAAATAAGAATAACTGTCTTAGTTATAGTTCCCCAAGCACAAAATAGAGGAACTTCGCAATATACTTCTATAAAATAACAACAGTATTTTTGTTCCATTACAACAGAGACCAAAATGAATTGTTAAAGGAAAATAACCTATTAGAAAAGGCAGAGACCTCCTTGTGACAAAGCTTAAGCAGAAGTTAACCAATCATATTAAGATCTATAAGTAAAATTTACATAAAATTGTACTTATTATAAAGTATGCTTTATTAAGCAGCACAAATATCATCAGATGAAAAGCGAGTTTTCAGACGATAAATATTAATGTTTCAGAATATGCATAAAACAAACAGCTTTGCGAAATAACAGTAGTGGATTTCTATAGTTTGAATAGTTAAAAAGTATTAAAAGAAAATACAGTGTTATGGGCATTTTTGTACATGGCTGTTTATGGTGTGTGCATATACACATGTGTCGTCCAGAGAGTGATATCAGGTGTCTATTTTCACTCTCCATCTTAATTTTTAAGATAAAACCTCTCACTGAATGTGGAACCAATTTGGCTATCCTGACTGGCTAGATAGTACCAAACATCCTCATGTCTCTGTCCCTCTGCCCCATCTTGGCCCCAGCACTGGGGTTACTGATGTGACTCTATGCAGGTTTTATGTAGATTCTGGTTCCTTATAACAAGGTCTCTACCAAGTGAGCTATCTCTCCAGTCCTATAACACCATATCAACATACAGTCTTCTGGATGTGACTTGAAAGCACTGAGAATGGCTATGGCAGATAATGAAACATAAAGGAAGTAACTTCCAGAAGAACTGTGACCCTCCAGGCACAGTGAAGTGGTGAGCTGAACAGTCATTAGAAAAGCTTGATCTATTTAGTATATGTAAGGGATGCAGACAGAGGCCCACAGGATTGAAAATCCTGGACAGAGGAAGTTAACACATGGGAGACAGACTGTTCAAATGCCATCTGAGAATCCCAGCTTTCTTTGTCTGCATCTAGCCTCAGTAGGGTATTGGCATCAAGATTTTTTATTTTTATGAGCCAAGTGCATAACCCTTTGATCTTAACTAACTGGCTGAATTAGATGCCCGTTTTGGCCACTGAAAGCGAGGTTATGGTTTGCTTGCAGCATTGATACCTTGTAGCTGGCCACATGGGCTTGGCAACAGTTATTCTACCGTCCCTGCTAATTCTGTTCTGGGATGAGGATGCTTCTGATGAATGGTTACATCTCTAAGGAGATGGTATTATAATTCGGCCCTTGACTTCTTCAAAAATATTATTTTAAAAAACTAAGCTTCATTATGGTATCTCTATTAGAAGCTGCATTCACAGAAGCTGGCCTTCCCTGGGCTTAGGCAGATGGAGCGGGGCATAGTCCTGGAAGCTGCCAAGTTATAATGGGTCAGGGTAATGCCGTACGCAGGTGTCCTTTCTTTCAATGACCATGAATATCAGCCAACTGTTCTTGCCTGCCAAATGCCATCTAGGAATCAGACCACATAATGAGTGGCTTTCAGATGCAAATTACATGTGCAAGCTAGGGGAAAGCTTAAAATGGTACTTGTTTACTCTTCACTTGTTGGTGGGAAGAGAAAAAGGTCTTTTATTCTTATCAGTGATTACTTGGTTGAGTATATAATTTTTATACTAGGGAAATTATTTTTAAACCTATCAGTCTAACGGCCAACAGCTGACTTCATCATACATATCAATGTCTGTTCCAATGCTGACTCTGCCATAGTCACCTGGAAAGTTGGAATAACATTTGTCCATAGCCCAGACCAAGTCAGAATGGAATTTTAAAAAATTATAAGTGGACAAATTAATATTGCTTATAAGTATGGTAAGATGAATGCATACTTATACCGTGGTGTTTGAATCAAGCTAACAATCTAGGCCATCAAATACTTTTCATAGTAAGAAAATGATGCTTAGTCATTTTGTAAGGAGACACACAATTGGCCCAATGTTTTGTATGTATATAAGTTATTGAGCTTCCCGGATGATCCTAACGTTCAGTTGAACTTCAGTACCACTTGTTTAGAAAGTAAATGAAAGAATGATTCACTTTGTTTCCTACTCAAGGGTAGTCTTGTGACAGATTCCTGACCCAATTATGCATTTTATACCCAGCATAGGCATGCCAGTTTGAATAGCATGTAAGCTGTTTTACTCACAGGTTCTTCCCACTGGATTGGAGAATTGCAGCATTATTTGGATCGATGACTAGAATGGTATCTTCTTCAATTGGTCCAAGGCCTCTTTGTTGGTAAACAAACTTGCTGTCAAAAGAGCTGAAAAAAAAATTAGAATAGAAAATTAACAATCCATAACTCAAAGGCACTTGAGAAATGCAGGTCACTTACTTGAGAACCTTAAGAAAACTCATAAGGGCTGGGATGTTCTTGATTTCATGATCTCTTGAACTGTATAATAAATCATCACGGATAGTCAGTCAGTGTGCTGTGTTCAGTGTGTATTTCCAGACTCACCAGGTCCAAAACCAGAGTTTCATTTACACATTAGGGTTTGTGAAGGCCTGATCTGGAGTTGTTAAACAATTAAAACTTCTTAAAAAGCTTTTCACAGTTTTTAAATGAATGCTGTTTTCTTTAAAATTATATGAGGTAAACTTATTAACTTTCTCTGTAATGATTACAGTAGGACAGGAGTAAGGAGAAGGAATCAATGTCCTAGCCAAATGTATAACAAGGGAACACAAAAGGATACACATGGAACGTTCAAATCATTTCTATAAAATGAAACAGAATTTATTACTGAAACCAAACTATACACTTAGAGACATGAAATTTCTCTTTCGAACAGCTTTTCATTAGTGCAAAATGGATAATTATAGAATAATTGTTTCAAATGAACATAGCAATTTCTGCTTTTTAAACTCCATATCTTCTGGGCTATAAACCATTATGCACACATATATTTATTTTTATTTGTATTTAAATAGTAGTATGTTTCCTTAGATGCAAGTTATAACAGATACTGATTTATTTCAATTCCCGTTTCCAAAGTTGACATTAGCTCCTCCTCATCCTTAAGGGATTCATTCCTAGACACCACTGGTGCCTGCAATCACAGGTAGTACCAAGCCCTAAGTCTACTATGCCTTTTCTTATGTAGCTGCATCGTGAGAAAGCTTCATTTATATACTGGGAACATCAAGAGACTAAAAACAATAAATAATACCATAGTAAATATAGTGAAATTTTGAAATAAAATTTCAAGCATTATGGCTCCTGGGATTTGAGACCATTTTTAGGTCAAGAGAGCATGACTCAAGCAAAGTACACTAATGCTGTCAGCTTGGTGATGAAATAGCTACTAAGTGTCTGAGGCAGTGATGGATGAATCCAGTGTGTGGATGATAGTCAAAGAGATGATTCAAGATGGAGGATATTTTTATCATACCCCTCAAAATAACAAAGTTATAGATTTAAAATGCATAATTATTCATTTCTAGAATTTTCCACTTAGTATTTTTGGACTGGGTTAATTGCAAGTAACTGAAAGCAGAAAGTGAAAACTTAGATACGAAGAGTATTTTATGTTTACTGTACATGCTACAAAGATGAGATGGTATCTAAGCTTATTATGGAGCAATGATGTAAATGAACCAAATATCAAGAAACCATTTCACATGTTCAAAAACAAAGCTTTGAATCAGCACACACAGATGTGTTTCTATGTAAACTAGATATGTGTGTTTTCTTTTAGTTCAGCTGGATAATCAAAAGAACTGGAATAACATCAAATATTTGTCCAGAAATATTTACAACGTGGGAAGGTGATAGGCTGCTCAAATCTACCCTGCATTCATTTATTAGCTGGCTTTTTTTTGGTGGAACCAACAGAAAGGTCCCAGTAGGGGCACATAAAGTTTTAAATCATACTCTCTTGCCATTAAAAATATCCATCACATAATTATCTGAGCTTCTTGACTAGTAAAGTCTTTGGGGTCTATTTTTCCTGAAAGATAACAGTAAGTCCCTGAAGTAGTTCTTATTAAAGATGTATTCAATTGAACACAAAGTATTGATTTATCTTGGTCAGTCTAAAACTTAAGTAAACCCGTTGGCATGTGTAGTTAAAACCACACAGCAGCAGCTAATAAAAAATCACTTATTTGTAAAACCCACACAGCATCAGTAACTAAAAAAACACATGAAACACATGATATTCATGTTAACATGATTAAATTTAAATATAAAATCCTGTTAAGACAAAAATAAGGTATGGCTTTACAAGGTAACATTAAACACGGGAGGGAAGTAAAGGACAGCCACACACTATTGCTATCGTAAGCATTCAGGAATTTATTCTGTATCTGAAATAATATTACAAATTAATTTTTACTTGAAATACTACAGTTGTTCCTCCTGAAAAGAAAGGGTTTAGCCATCAATAATCTTACTTTCTCTAAGCTATGACATTAAATAACTAAAGTTAAAATAAGCGAATAGATATCTGAGGTTGAACTTAACCTTACACAGCATGCTCTTATGTATAACAAGATGGACTCCCTAGTACATCAGCTATTAAAGTTTGTCTAATATTTCTCATTATTCATAATCAGTTTAGGGCTACATAAAGGTTCAGTGGCTATAAATAATGTGGAAATTATGTTTCCTGCAACAACTAGCAGTTATAATGTCTCTCTTTTTTTTTTTTATAATGAAATGTATCTTATTTTACTGTTCTTTGGTCAATTAAAATTACTGCATACTCATTGTATAAGATGACTTCATTAAGACATTTTCATACATGTTTCTTATGTATTTTGATTTTGTTTACATTCACCTCCATTATGATAATTCCCTTGTGCCAGTCACTTTTATTCACTTTAATCTGATATTTTGTATGAGAGATAAAATGTAATATTTGGCTTTCTGAGTTTTAATTGTGTTGCCTAATACTCATTTATTTCCTACAAATAACATGATTTTGTTCTTCAAGGGTGAATAAGATTCCACTGCTCACATATGCTATACTTTCCCTATCTGCTGATGTACATCTAGACTGAGTAAATAACCATGTTTCCCCTCCCCTTTTTCTAGGGGGCAATTTTAATTGATATGAATTTAGATTCACACACAGTTATACGAAATGGCACAGAGCATCCGTGTAGACTTCATCTTTCGTCTTTCCTCAGTAATGACATTTCTGTAAAACTACATAGAAGATCACAACCAGGGTATTAACATTGATAGATCCACTGCTCATATTTTGATTCCCCTGTATCACTGATAATACTCAAAAGTTTTGTTGCTTGGGTGTAGAATATATGGACCCATTTCTTTTCTGTCCGCTAGCAGACACGAAGCATTCTTAAGTCCTCACAGCTCTTACCAAGTGCTGTTCATGTTGGAAGGAGTGAGCGTTTGGACTCATCGTTAGCTCATAACTGTGCCATTCCAATGGCCTATTGTGTCCTTTCACAAGGCAGCAGCATGTCAGACCTCAGCACACCTAATTCTGCATCTGTCCTTTGCAGAATGATAAGCCACATGGAAGCAGAGTATATTTCCTTGCGGCAGGTTTCTCTAATAATGGGTTGTAGTCAATCTGTAAATTAACAGCCTCCTTTCCTTCTTAGACATTCACCAGCCATCATGTAATTTTTGAAAACAAACAAAACCAAAACTCTTTCATTTCATTAAAAGAAACAAGAATCTGTCTTTATTTTTGGAGTTCACCTTCATTTTCCATCCTCAAAAATTAAAGTTTCATTATTATTCCCTTGTTTTCACATATCCTGACCACTGGGCTTGACTTCAGAGGATGAAACCCACGTTAATGAACAGATATAAATAATTCAGACTCAGGGTCCTATGCTAGTCAGGTCAAAGGAGAACGCTGCTGCTACTGTCCAGGTCAGTGGAAAACACCCTTCATGAAATGCACTCTCTTGCAGTGCTCACAGTGTGGACAAACATCTGTCAAGTAACTGATGTTCTTCTCTAATGGACACAATCTGTGTGATGGTGTCTGCGCTTATCTAAGATGCTGCAGGTTTCTAATAATGATAACAAGCATTAAAATTAATTTAGGGGTCAATCCCTTTTACTTCCTCAGTGATCTTTCCATGGTATGGGAGAAAACTAGTAAACAGCCAACTGAGAAGAGAATGCTAACAAAAGTTAACAATGTAAAGAAAATAAATTAAATCTCGATTAACATAATCTGGAACAATTGAAGCCACCAATGTTCTCAGCTTATCAATATGTATTTCCCAATACCTTATGACAATATAGCAATGGAATATTAGGGGTTTTGCCTGATATTCTATCTCCAGATACATTTATGACATCTGTGTGGAAAATAGCATCTTGCATACTGAGCTAGTTACTTTTCCAAAGAATTACACTTATTTTACCGATTATCACTACATCTATGCTGTATCCATTAGGGGTCTCTCAGCTAGTGAATATGTATGCTTTTGGCTTTACTAAAAAGGGACTCTCTTCACGTAACTAGCATCCACCCACAAACAAAAGGAAAAGGAAACACAAAGGAAAGAGAGCAAACTCCAAATATTAAAGAAGCTACTTAGACTGACATCATTTAATTTTATCAATTCACCTCTAGTAATGTGAATAACATGTAAGGAAAGGATAACATTCTTAGGAGAATGGAGCTTCAAAGACATTAGCCACGATTCGACAGGCCTGACCCTCCCATTTAACAGCATGATGTCTGTGTGTTTAAACTGGCAGCACCAGGGGACATTCAGTCACTCAAAAGACTGGTGATCTTTCATAATCCTTTCACTTGGGATGGCTGGGGTTCCACGAACTAGCAGCTGGTCTTGGGTGTTACACAGGGCAAATAATAAAGGCAAAGCCTCTGTTTGTGAAATGAGCAAACTGTGCACCACACACACACACACACACACACACACACACACACACAATCTGCCAAACAGAATGGTTTATAAACTCTCTTGTAAATCTAAGAAAGGTAACCCTTGAACAGCTCACAAATGGATGGCAGATTATATCGTTGCTATAGCAAACTGATTATTTAGTGTTCTAAAGCAGCCACCCCCCCCACCCCGCTTCTTGTGCTGTAGCGAAGTCTTTATTTCAACCACATTTAACTTTTCACGGGGTCTAATAATACCCTGCACATTTCACACAGTGCTCGGAGCACTGATGGATTTTGTATGCGTCTCTAAAAAAGCACTCGGTTGCAAAGACGGAGCAGTGGCCTGTGGGCTGGAATTCATCAGTTCTTTATTCTAACAGTTTGAATTCCCCATTAATGATTTTGCACATTACCAGCTAATCAAACAGTTTAGATAAGGCTGAGAAGAAATGCTTTTCCGTATTCACACACATACAAAGGGCTAGAATAAGTACAAAATAAACTTTCGTGCAATCAATCAAAATTAAGGGAATGCAAAATAAGTAATAAAGTAAAGAAAGAAATGACGTGTTGCTGTAATTATATAAATTAAGAGACTGTGAAAGGAAACATGGGTTTCCAATTGAGCAAATAAGTAAAAATCTGTCTTTACTGTTAGGGAAACAGCTTACAAAGCCCCCCTAAGTGGGATATGCTTAAAATATTACATCAAAAAATCTTGATTGCATATGTAGTCTGGAAAATCCCTGTGATAAGAAAATGGGGAAGACAAAGAAACCAGCAGTGCCGTTTGGTCCTCTCAGGGGCCTCGGCTGGGAGACCCCGATAAGCAGAAGAGAGTGTAGAACCAGATGTCAAGAGTCTTGGGCTGTAGATCGTGTTCCATCAATATGACCGCTGGGCACAAATGACGTGACAAATTCATGCTGTTATTAAGCAATATGAGGTAATTATTACCCTCCCTTTCATTTTAGACAAAGAGTTGATATGCAGGCAATTCAAGTATATCTCCAAGCTGTGCAGCAGCTACCAAGAGACAGTCAGGTCACTTGTCTCTATAAACACGGCTTTTTCTCTTTTGAGAGTTGACTGCATGATTTCCATGATTCAGATTTACGGCATAGATGTAGTAGAGGGAAGGACAGTGCAGGGATGAAGATGAATCACCAAGAGCGGCATGGAAGCGGAAGAAGATGTTTGTGCAATTCAGGTGAAGGCAACAAGGCAGAAAGGAGGAGACTATGGGCGCAGTTCTTCCGTAGAGCTCAAGTTTCCCTCAGATACACAGGGATTCGGAATGGTTCAGGTACTTTGGGCTGTGTTGTTCGGGCCTAATCAAATTTTAAGGCATAAAAGAAATGGCAGATGTTGAAGCAAAACCTCAGTCAGATAAAATCACTGCAAGGCTCCAGAAAACTACAGAGGCAAATCCTGCAATGGATTTTTTTTTATCTTAACTGAAATTTGCAGGAAAATCGATTTCTAAACCAACAAATCTAATCAACAGTCCTCTGTGATGGACATCAATGAAGATTCGGTTTGAGAGCTACATGAGGAAATCTGGAGTTCTCAAGTTCTCAGCGCACACAGCTTACAGGATTAACCATGCACTTAGTCCCACATTTAAAAAAAATCATTTACTTTATTTCATGTCCATTGGTGTTTTTCCTGTATATATGTCTGTTTGAGGGTGTTGGATCCCCTAGAACTGTAGTTCAAGACAGTTGTTACCTTCATATGGGTGTTGGGAATCGAACCCGGGTCTTCTGAAAGAGCAGCCAGTGCTCTTCACTGAGGAGCCACGTCTCCAGCCCCTAGTCCCACATTTTAAACTACATTTATAAAGCATGAAAGGTGTGCTTGTCAGATACCTAATACAGGACAGGGAGGACACATTATTTTCTGAATTATTAGGATGAAAATATCTGTAAATTTAAACAACGTCAAACCTACTAAAGTGACACGTAGTGTAACAAAGTTTTAAATTTAATATTCTGAAAAACAGCAAACATATGTTTTTGGAAAAAAGTTTTTGACTTCTTTTTTTTTTTTTAAATTTTTATTGAGAAAAGGAAAAGAAAAAAAAGTTTCCACCTCCTCCCAGCCTCCCTAGACATGGACGGAGGGGGGAGGACCTTGGACTTCTTTCATATGTATATTTGAAGCCTTTAGAAGATTAAAAATTAAACAGAGAGCAATCTGACACTCTTTTATTAAAAAGAAAAATAAAACAATGATTTGAAGGAGAAACTCAGTGACAGAGTGCTTGCCTAGCTAAGGCAATTTTTGAATTTGGTGCCCATCAAAACACACACAGACACATGGACACACACACACACATATACACACACACATAGAGAGAGATATAGAGAGAGAGAGAGATAAAGAAAGAGAGAGACAGACACACATACAAACATACACAAACACAGCCACACACAAACATGCACACAGAGACACAGGCAGTAACACACACACACATGCACACACTTATGCAAATACACACAACACAGGCAAAGGCACACAAACACACAGATACCCACAGACTCATGGCACACATATAAACACACACACACACACACAGAGAAAATACAATCCGATGATACTAATACATATCTAGAAAACAACAGCAAAGAAAGTGATGTACCACTACTCGGATCCAATACAAGAGGTAATGTGGCCACTTCCAGAAGAAAAAAGTTAAAGATTCAAGAAATCAAACTGCTTTCAAATGAAAATAATCAATCATCATTAAGATAGTTGAGAGCCTGGGGAACATTTAGCTTACAAAATGCAAATAAAGACATGGAAAAACAGGAGAACGTCCATCCTAAATTATTATGATGAAGGTAGACACAGATTTGAGTTTAGCATGTGAATAACTTTATGGCATCTGGAAAGGCATCAGAATCGGATAGCATGTCCATACAGAGGGACACACACACACACACACACACACACACACACACACGTATATGTATACACACACACATATATAACATATTTTTATATATATAAAATCTTGGTTGTGAGCCTAATCTTTAATGGCTGAGCCATCTCTCCAGCCCCACAGGGACGTTCTTAATGCTGGAAACAGTCCAGGCATAGAACTACTGATGATACATAGAAAAGGTGCACTGGCAGCTAAAATCAAGCCTCTGGTGGTGTTTTCTTCTGGCAGTGCTCAAAGTGTGGCATCCCATTTTGTATTAGTGAGATCTTGGCTTTTGTTTGGTTGATCCAACATTCTAGATCCCCAAATCTGACATTCACAAGGATAAAGAAAAAAAGACATACTAATATATGATACAAAACTCACCTCAGGGACATTCTGTTGGAATATCAGGATGAAGGCTATCTTCTCTATGAGATTAGTATGATAATACAATCCTAATAGGGATCTCGTTGATGTAGTTTGGGCTACCATTTATTTATTTATTTATTTATTTAAGATTTCTGTCTCCTCCCCACCTACCATATCCTTGATGCTTTCATTTATATAAATTGATAAATTTTCCCCTTCCCTAGTTTTTTGATGTTTTCTTTCCTGTCAGTAGCAGTTAAAAATCTAAATCAAAAAAAAAAAAAAATTCCCAAATCCCTTCCAGCTCCATGTGGGGAAGCGATAAATGACACAGGGGATACAATTTTAAACACTTGAAAATCAGGGCACAGGTATGGAGTTTAGCAAAGGGTTTTGTGACGAGTCCTTCCTGATACAGCCCAACCATGTCTGAGACAAATGATGGAGAGACCCAGAAAGAGGCCTTCGACTATGGTGATGCCTTCTGAGGAGCAGACTGAGAAGGGGCTGTCCTGGAGACAAGTTACACTCAAAGTTTAAAGGGGGATAGTTGCTCACATTTGGGCAGACAGGAGTCTCTTTAAAGTTGCATTATTCTCTGCTGTCAATAGGCACTTCCTATTTCTGCTCTAAAGGAGCGTCTTGAAAGTAGTCATGTTGAAGTTGGGAACAGTCAGGGGGAAAATAAAAACCAAGTCAAGAAAGGAGGATAATTTTTCAGGACATTAAGTGGCTTAGGATTCTTATTTATATCGTTTTGATTGGCATATTGATTTACAGCAGCTTAAGTCGCAGAGTGAGGAGGGATGGAGGTTATCGGGATGTGACTTGTGAAGACAGCTGCTGCATGAGCATCCAAAGAAACTTGGGGTGCCGAGATGATAAGCTCCAAGTTCTGTCTGATACACTGAAGTGATCCCTTTCTAAGAACTATGAGATAGAAATTACTTAGATTCGATTTAGAGCAAGCCTTTGCCTTGTGAAACCTAGAATTTTGTTGTGCTGAGAAACTGGATTGGAATGGTTTCAAGGAAAATGAGCATAAGATTTGCCACATGGCTTCTCAGCTGAGATCAAGGAAAGAAGTGTCACTATGTGAACAGTGTGGCAACAAGAATGTGATCTCAACCAGCCTTTAATTCTAGTCTCTATCAGCATGGCATAAATCCTACAAGAAGGCATCACTGTGCAGTGCCTGGCTCTCAAGGAAGAAAACGATAGTTTATTTTCCAATTTATACCAACCCATACATACAGGAAGGATGGCTATGCATGACCAGTCACACAACAGAATATAAGGTTTTTCTTTGAATAAATTCAAATCAATTAAAATAACAACAACCAAAAACCCCCAAACCCTTACAGAGCAATCTGTTTCTAATTGTCTTCATGAATAATAAAGCAGAAACTGTCTGGGAGCTGATATCTGGTGTGATCCTGAAGACGTCTTCAAAATTATGAATGGAAAATCTTGCTGTGACCAACAGACCATGCCAGGGAGAGAAAGAGAGACTACACACATTCTTATAGCTAAGAAATGAAGCTGAGGAGAATGGCCAAACAGATAATGAGCGAAGCCATTAATTTCCTCTGCATTTTCCAAAGCATTCGTTTACTGATGTCGTTTACGTTGGCACACACACAGGGCTTGGTGGTGAATGTACTTCCATATGATTCTGGGTACCTAGATGAATGCTGGGTGTCAGCAAAAGCAGTTTTACAGCCCGAACTCCCACATAAGCTGCAGAGAATCTTATCCTAATGGCTCCTGTTTCTTATTCTTGTGTTGTCCCCTTCACGCTGGCCTCTCCTGGCCCTTCCCTGCTACTTAACTATTATTCCAGCCTTTACTGTTTGCTTGAGATGGATATAATATTAAAATGGAAGTCTGGACTCTGTCCAATGTTAGTTCTTGCCAGCTGAAACCGTATCAATGGGAGAAAATGATGCTGTAATTTTCTTGTCTGGCAAAATGCAGTAAGAAATTCATGCAGAAAATGTAGCAATATTCATTAAAATGAAGAATATGCCACAATGAGTACTGATAGTTTGCTTTTAAAAGCACTTGTTAAAATACCATTAGATGTTTAGTATCAACCAAGTCATCGCAGTAGTGTGGCAAGATGGCATGCTGAGTACTATTGTTTGCTTTGGATTTCCAAGTATCTTTCTTCTATTCCCTTTGTGTGACAACCAGGAAGGACAGTTACATAGCAGCACAAGTATTCATCTATTTTTGAAATGTCGATTAAATTTCATATCTTAACTGCATAAAAAACTCATCTATAAGTGCTTGACAGAATGAATTATCACAATTTGAATCAAGAGCTCTTAAAAAGAGGAGCGGAGCCCCCATTTCCCAGATGAGAGTCTATAATTGTACACATGAAAGGAGAAGACTCATTAAAATTCACTGAAAACACTCAAAACTTTACTTTCATGTGTAAATCTGGAGTTAAAGAAATTACAAATGGATATTCATCAGTAGAACCAAAACAATATACTACGCTTTGGTGGCACACCTAAAAATATCTAACCACTGAGCATACTTATATACTCATGATAGGCTAACACCAAGCAATTAGGTGGTCAAGTCTGTTTGTAGATGTAAAGGACCTGAAGCTTTGCCACTTGCTGATGAGACGTTGAGGGAAGCCTTGGTTTTCATTTGTAAAATGTGAATTGTCACAGTGATAATAACGCCTGTCCACTTAAGGCACTGATGGGCCTACGACAATCCATCCAGACAGGACCCTTAGAGTGACTCCAAGAACACAGTGGAAGATGGAATGAAAGGTCAGAAAGGAAATGCAGAGGAAGAAGCAGCAGAAGTTAAATGGGTCCAGTGTTGGCTTTACACATAGTGCTCATAAAAGAATTTACATACTAATATTCCCGTGTGGAAATATGAAGGCCATGGCACTCATGGCTCCCACACTCATGGAAGCCAAAACCCTCCAACCACAATGTCCACAACATTCACACTATTTTTCATGGCATGGGATGACAGGAGGGGCAGGACAGGAAGAGCCGAGCCTGATGGTGTTTGTTTGTTTGTTTGTTTGTTTGTTTTTTCCAAACAAGCTGGGAAATAGCAAAATGTTTTTCTGTAGCCACCTAGTAACTTCCTAGATGATTGCTTCTCTGGATTGCTTTCTTTGAAGTTCTGAAATACTTCATGAGTGTGGGGCTGAGCTTTTAATGTTTCACCGGGGAAAAGAGAGTCGTTTCAAGGAGAAGATAGAGATAATAGGCAGGCAGGATTTCAGGCTGTTCCTGCCTTTCCTATAAACTAGTATGTGAGACTACTTTGTTTTACAATGCACAAGATTTCTCCTCTGCTATTTTTTATAGTTGGGTGCTGAAATAACAAATATGTTTTCTATATAAGAATAAATCCCAGAACTTATATAGGTTGATATGGAAACATAAGACAAACATCTCCGGGCAATTTTTGAAATCATAGAGCTGAAAGGGAAGTCATAATCAAAGAACTACTACAATAGAACCCGGGCATATACTCTGCAGAACACTAGTCCTGAATCCTGAATATACTCATAACTACCTACTAACATCACATAAGGAGAGCCACCTAACTTTCACATGTACCCACACTTCTTCAGAATTTCTGAAAAAAAAAAGTGAAAAAACTAAAACAAGACTTCACCTGTAAGGACTCTTAATTCAGTGGAGAAAAGAACATTACTTACTTTCCATCCCAAACATGGTCACCTCTGTGGAAAATCACTAGGTTATTCTTAGAATCCAGTGCCACACCAGAGACCTGGCCCGGTAACAAGTACACTCCCGGCCAGTCCAGGGCCTCCTCCACATGGAAATCTAAAAGATAAAGCCACACATGGATTCAGCATAAAAACAGAGGCAAAGATGCAGCATCGGCACACAGACTCATGCACAGACACGGAAACAAACTCGAGCAGAAAATACGCCAAGCGCATGCACATGCCGCGCAGCCTCCCGAGCTGTGAGATAAAGGGACTGGACTCGTCTAGAGACCCTCCGCTCTCCTTTCCCGCTGCTGAGACGCCTGTAAAATCAGATAGATCGCATGCTACAAAAGAGCCAACTTGAAATTGCTTCTTCCTTGTTCAGATTCCTAATTTTAAATTAATGTCTTTGAAAACTTATGCCAGCATTGGGGGTATTGTTTTAATATACAATTTTAAAATGCAAAAAAGTGCCAGGAATTAGAAAAAACCCTCAATAATCACTCTCTCCTGTCTGTCTTTCTCTATCTATCTATCTATCTATCTATCTATCTATCTATCTATCTATCTCCCATATGAATAAAATATGGATGATCGATAGACAGCAGTTCCTAGGCTAAGTTATTTATTGATTATCCATTACACTTGGAACTATGCAGGACATCATCATCTTTCTTAGCTTCAGTGGAATGCTCTGTCCTTGTACATATTTTCTTGTTTTCTAACATGACAAAAAGGCAACACTGACAACTCTATTATTGACTGACAAATTATTCCTGTTTCTGATCCTACTATTCCTATTCTGTATTCAGAGGAATACAATCTTCAGAGAACACCCGAGTTCATTTGCATTAACCCAAGTCATAAACCAGCTCACCAATGACCAGGTACTACATACAGTGTTTTCTGTACTGATGATAAGTAACTATTAAGATAACACTGAAAGCCACTGTATCAAAGTTTCATCTGCCCCCCCCAATGCTTCAACAAGAGACTCTGAGAATATCAAATCAGAAATCCAAGTTCCATTGATATTTTTCCCCCACTTTCTGAAGAACGTGGCATAGGACTTATATTACAGGCATTGGAACCCTTGAGAAAGTGCCAATGTAAGAATAGGAATTTACAAATAAGCTTCTCATTTATGGAAATGCACCTGTTCACATAAATCATTTTACCTTTCCATACATAGCCTTTTATACAAGGTAACAAAAATGCTGACATCTACCAATGACTTTTAATAATGCAGTTTCAACAGGTAAGTGTAGCCTTTACACTGAATTCTATGAACATGAAGTTAAACATGATTCTCGGTCTTGATGAATTACAGGAAGAATGCAAAGTAAGACAAGTTTGAAGGCCAGAGAAAACAGGAACCAAATACTTGAGACACAAAGGAGCATGAGAACACAGAAATGGTCCCATAATCCAGCTGGAGGCTTTGGCTGGCATAGCATAAACTCTCTCTCCACAAGATCTCCTAGAGTAGCAAAAAGATGTGATTTTGGGTCAAGTGAAGCATGACTGAGAAGAGGCTGAGGGGAGTTGGAAGTGGGAAGAGAATGTTTTGATCAGAAAGAAGAAAAACAAAGACTTTCCTAACTATAATATCTATTTCACAATGTTTAGAAACCCGAATTGAGAAACAAACCCTTAAGCCTGGCGGTTGTGGCAAGCAGGACTACAGGAGAAGCCAACCATCAGATCTGATGTAAACCCAGACAGGAGATGTATTATATTACATGAAGAACTTAGACTTATAAGGACAGTTGTGGGTTTTTTTTTTTTTTTTTTTTTGCCTTGTAGGGTCATGACCTATACTACAGCTAATTTTAAGGCATGATGCAAGTACTTTCTGAATAGTAGGAAGAGCACAGAGTAGGGCAATAATTTAGTTTGGGATGTCATTTTTTCCTTGTGTGTGCTGTGATAGGCTGTCCTGAGTTAGAGAGAAGACAGCATAGTTCAGTGAGCATGCTTCAATCCAATCTGTAGACAACCCTGGGCACACCAGTGGAGGCTGTGGAGCTGTGGAATGAAGGGCATCCATCACCCATCACACTGGCTGTCAAAAGAGGAAAAAAGGCTGGAAATTGATGCTGCAGCGAATTGTGAGTCACTGAAGGTTTTTCAGCATGAGATGATGTGATTAACATTGTGCCTTTGAAAGTTAGCTTTAGAAGTAAGGACATAAACGTGATAATTGTAGATGTCTAGATTGGTGAACAGAGGGGCAAATCTTTCCCCAAAGCAAAGGTTTTAGATAGTCTTGAGATGCTTAATTGCTTGATTTCAGGTGTATTTGATTCTCATTTTATTTTATTTATTTTTTATTTTTTTTTGGTTTTTCGAGACAGGGTTTCTTTGTGGCTTTGGAGCCTGTCCTGGCACTAGCTCTGTAGACCAGGCTGGTCTCGAACTCACAGAGATCCGCCTGCCTCTGCCTCCCGAGTGCTGGGATTAAAGGCGTGCGTCACCATCGCCCGGCCCCATTTTATTTGTGATTTGGGCTTTTAGTTGTCATCATTCTGTCCTTTGTAGCCAACTCCTGGAATGCTTTGGAATAATGCTTCTGTACGCTATGAATATGTGTGTTACTCTCATTGGTTACTGAAGAAGCTGATTGGCCTATAGCAAGAAAGGATAAAGTTAGGCAGGGCAATCAGAGGATTCTGGGATGAAGACGGGCTGAGTAAGAGAGCTGCCGGCAGATGCAGAGAGAGCAAGATGGGCACATTGTACTGAGAAAAGGTAAAAAGTCACCTGACAAAGCATAGATGGGTTAATTTAAGTGTAATAGGTAGCTAGTACCAAGCCTGAGCTGTCAGCCGAGCATTGGTAATTAATATCAAGCCTCTGAGAGAGTTTTTGAGAGTGGCTGCTGGACAGGAAACTTCTGCCTACACCTGGAACTTATGGATGGACACTAAGTGAATCTTAAGTATATACCAAAGTGGATATTTAATTGCTTTCCTCAGATTCTTGGAACCCAGAACCACTTCAACCTCTCGTTTATTTTCTTGTCATGTCTCGTGTATGCTCCAGTCTCTAAAAGGGCAGCATTTTCACAGTCTCATACCCTGGAAATGTGTGTGTGTCACTACCTCTTCCCACCCTAAAGTAATACTGACAGTAAGATAAGGCTACTTAGTAAAAATGTGCCTTTACTAACTGCGTTCACTTAAGATAATGGACAGATGTCTTCTGAACTTAACTGCTGTAAGTTCATAGGCCACCAACGTGTGATAGGGTTAAGTACTTGTGAAGACGAATGGCTCTAATGGTGATAAAAGTATAGATGTGCAAAAGCAAGCATTGTGTTGGTGTCAAATCCCAATTTCATAAAATATTGGAACCACTGTATAAATAAGTTTAATCTGACTGTGAATGGTCCCAACAGCATAGGACCTTACTTGGCTAAGCATACAGTCTGCAAGGATCATTATGTACAAATTGTTTGGAGCCCAACCACACCAATTATAAAATCAAAACACTTGTCAATATGGTTAGAGATTTTGCAAAACACCAAGGCAGTATCAATAGCTAGAATGTATTTATCAACAGGTCCACTTTCAGGAATTCTCAGTATAGTAGAGGTGGTACCTAAGAAAATTAACCTTAGCACTATGAAGAACTTGGCTTTTAGCAGCAGACATTTGGAATGCATTTCTACTTCAGTCACAACAGCTTTGAGGCTATTAGGATGACCCAGCTAAGATTTCAACGTCAGGCATCTGGGTTCTTGTGCTAATCAGATTCTAGGATGGGGAAAGGAAAAGAGTTCATATTTTCCTTTGTGCATACTAGATCTGATAATGAACAGTTTCCTTTCCAATGTATCTGCTATATAATTATTAAAGGTTAAAGCTACATCCTATGAGACTAAGTGTGTAGAATTACAAAGGTCATCTAGGAATAACATGAATCTAATCCTGACTGATTTGACCCCTATCATAAGGTGCTCAAGAATCAGCACCTCCCGACTGCAATGGCATCAACCCATGTCATTTTCTCATTTGACAGGACAGGATTTAGGCTGGGGCCAGACATCAGATCTCAACATCAAGGATAATTTTCTTCTAATTATTAAAACAGGAACATTTAAAAGCCTCACTAAACAAATGGTATGATAAGATGTATTTGGGTTCCATCTTTAATTTGATATTTTTAATCATAGAGAAAAAATGTACTTCGTGTTTCATTTATTCTTAAATGATTCGGTGTGTAACTATATTGTAGAATTTTGGCTTAAATTAGACATTAAATAAGAATTTCTTACCCCTGACCATGGGCAGCTGTCCCATCTCTAAAATCTGTGCTAAACTCAGATGGCAAATAGCCAAATGGTTAAGATTGGTTGCTTCTTTTTAAAATCCTAGATTTGAGAATAAAATAGAGGAAACAGTGTTTTTTTTTTTAAAATAATGTAAATACATATTAGTTTTAGTAGCCGTGACACAATTCATTGCTTTCAAAAAAGACGCCAAGAAAGATAAAAATCACCCTCCAGAGACTTTAAATGACATTCTTTCCAAATGAGACCTAAGACTTTTATAACAAAGTACATTATCCGCCAAAGAACGCTTGCATTTGTTAGAAAAACAGTAAGTGTGTAGCCGCATATACTGACAGATTTTAAAAATTACTGACGGAAAAATTAAGCATTACTATTAAAATTATATCAATAAATCACTAAAAGAATCTTCTGCCTTTTCCAGAAAGAGATTAATATTAGTGATCAGCGATACTGTCACATGGTCTTATTAATAAGCATTTAAAAGGGCATTCACTTATCTGTGTCACAGGAGGACAAACAGAGCCACATAAAACTCAAGCATAATAAAATCTAATAACAGGAGTATGGTGCAACTTCAGTCTATCAAGGCTGCTTACATCTTCCCCAAAACTGGAGAAAATCACTACATTTCATAAAATGTGTCAGCTGTTTCCTCTGTCCTTGTCAGTTTCTATTAGTTGAGTAAATATGCTTTAGAGCTAACAGATTTATTATTTATCAGAAGTGTTGGCAACAACTATAATTAGCAAATACTATAGGGGAACTATTTACAACAAAGTCAAAAAGTAAAGAAGGATAAGTTATAATGTCTTATTTAATAGGAGTGAAGAAAGAGGAAAGAGATAGAGCCTCAAAAGCAATGGCAGAATGAGTGTAGTAGAGATATTTCTAAGAATCACATATATATACATATATATATATGTATATATATATATATATGAATGAGCAAAGACTTAGTGTGTATTTGAAAACGTACTTTAACATGAAATACTGTTTAAAAGGTACTCTTCTGGAATAATGTTACCAACTAGAAAGATGTAAATCAGTTGGATTGAGGTGAGACTGAGTCAGTCTTTTTATATAATATTTGTATTAAATTCTTGGCTTAGTCCATATATGTTTGTGGTGCATTTCGATCATATGTACTCTATCAATTCCCTTTTATTCCTTCCAGAAATACATACCCATCTGAACATTTGTCTTTTTTGTTTGTTTGTTTAATAACCCACAGAGTCTAATTTCTGTAGCAGCCCATGTACTCCAGTGTGGGGCCACCCACCAGAGTGTGGTCAACCTACTGGGAGCCACACCCTTAAAGACAACTCATCTCCTGACCCCGGCAAGCTATCAACTCGTAATCGTCTCTACAGAAGACAGAAGCAAGAAGGGTTTACTCTTTAGGTATAGGCAGCAAACATGAGAAAAGTAATCTAGACTGTGGTTATTAAAATTGTAGGCTGAGATGACTGGACAGGGAAAATCTGCCTATCTGTCTTTCGATCCAATTGGATTATGTTCTTGCAGGGCACAGACTAACAAAGTTATTAAAGGCAAGACTCGGGAGCAGACCTGCATTGTTTTGCTTCTTGGTTTCAGAGCTCTGACACTGTGGGCCTGTGATGGAACGTTCGCATACCCTAGTTTCTGCCTCTCTAAGATGTGATTAAAAGTAGGCTTTTGTAAGGATGAAATGAATTCATACCTCTAAGACACGTGCCTTGTTCAAAGGAAACACAATGTAGTTATCTGTTGCTATCATTTCATCCATCCCGAAGATGAAAACTCAGCCAGCCAAATGCCTTATTTTAACCTGAGAATTCTTTTAAGGCTGTACCACATACAAGCATATGACTGACTGAAATGTGTCTTAAGGATGGTCTCAAAAATGAAATGGAAGTTGATTTTAGCAATCAGCCAAAAATTCAATGAATCATAAAAATAAAGATCTCTGGATTGAATCATAAGCGTCAACCAAATGCAGAACTGTTTTTATAACATATGGAGGGTTTCAGTGGTGGCTGAAGCAATTTTCCATATGCTTGTACACAGTCGTGTGATAAAATTTGCAAGCTAAAGTTGGATAGAACTAACTGCAAGTTCCTTATTGATTGTTCAATAAGCCTAGTTTCCAGAAGGCAACTTGAGATTTTATTTCTACTCTATTAATGCTCTCTCAGTAGAAACATTAAACCACTCATGACAGAAACTGAGTAACAGTAAGTATAACTATGAGAAAATCTGTTACTGAGTGGATACTTTCATTCTGTAATTCATGTATCTCATACAAACACCAGTGCAGATCAATGAAATTGGTCAGAGATTTCAGGATCTTCAAACTCTCTCTATAGTAAGATACTGCCTTTTACAGTTCACAAATACCTTTCTACATAGTTCAAGATAATATGTTGCATGAGGCAACCAAGACCAACAAAGGGAAACACATGTTCTCTCTTATTTGTGGATCCTTAGCTCTGAATCCTTAAGTTGGAGTGCATAACTCAGAGTCATATAGAAACCGGGAAAGTTAACCAGGGCCCATGGTGGGAGGGAGAGAGAAGGAACTATAGAGAGAATGACAGGTGCTATTAAGGGGAAAGGGAAAAGTGGGTGGGACTTGAACAGCACAGGGTAGAGAGTATAAGTGTGTAGAAGGGTAAAGCAGAGTAGAGAAAAAGAATAAATAATTCTAAGACTGTTTGGAAAGGCCACCAGGGGAACCTATTATGTTGTAAACTTCCTTAAAAAATATCAGGATGGATGAAGAAAGTATGGAATATATATATTTTAGAGTACTACTCAGCAGTAAAAAATAATGACTTCTTGAATTTTGCATACAAATGGATGGAAATAGAAAACACTATCCTGAGTGAGGTAAGCCAGACCCAAAAAGAGGATCATGGGATGTACACATTCATATTTGGTTTCTATCCATAAATAAAGGACATTGAGCCTATAATTCGTGATACTAGAGAAGCTAAATAAGAAGGCGAACCCAAAGAAAAACATATGGGCATCCTCCTGAATATTAACCTTCATCAGGCGATGAAAGGAGACAGAGACAGAGACAGAGACCCACATTGGAGCACCGGACTGAAATCTCAAGGTCCAAATCAGGAGCAGAAGGAAAGCACGAGCAAGGAACTCAGGACTGCGAGGGGTGCACCCACACACTGAGACACTGGGGATGTTCTATCGGGAACTCACCAAGGCCAGCTGG
>NW_026067962.1:2673274-2756177 GCF_014885135.2 Alexandromys fortis | reverse complement strand
AATAAATAAATAAATAAATAAATAAGTAAATATCAGGAGGAGTATTGCAAAATCACATTTTCTGGACACGACAGGTCCATGACTTCTCAAGAGCTATGGCTGTCTATGCTAGACCTGCATAAAACCATACCAATCAACATTTCAGCATGAACCAGGCAGGGGTTTAGAAGGATCCACTCCTAGTTAAGGAGTTAAAGGCTGCTGATGACTGTCCAGGAAAGCTGCGTCAGTTGCTCCAAGGACAAGGTCCTGTGACGGTTTCCCATGCTCCATTGGTCAGCCCTACACCCATGTGCATGTGGGCAATGGTGACTGGACTCAATAGATTACACACACACATGTGCATGCACACACACACACACACACAGAAGAGGAGATGGTCATAAATTTGAGAGGGGGAAGGGGTAAGGAAGAGTTGCAGGTGGAGGTGCAGATATAATCAAAATGCATTGTACTTATGTATGAAATTCTCAAAAAAATGTTCACTGATTCTTACTAAGAAGAAGAATATTCATTCGGAAGTTCTGATTAATGTAAAACAATATTTGGGCATTGCATACTTAGTTTTGGAGGCTATTAGTATAATAAACTACTGTATCGGTGATAACAATAACAATATACTACTGTATCAGGCAGCCAGGATCCATAGCTGAGTCTGTTCCACCACATGATCTTTGTTACCAGGCCTTTAAATTTTATTTGGGCCAAATGCAGTCTTTTGGGAAAATGGGGAGTTTTATTCTAGGGACACAGAGATTGCACAGCATATATGCTCCATTCTGAAGAATGCAAGACCACTGAGAGATATTTGACCCTTAATGAAATAGAGGACCCTGCATAACACAGACACTAGGACGCAGAATCAAGTATAGTTCTTGTGAGATTTTTGATCAGTGTGTAAAGATATGTCACTGTGATTGGTTTAATAAAAAGCTAAATGGCCAATAGCTAGGCAGGAGGTATATGTGGGAATTCCTGACAGAGAGAGCTCTGAGAAAAAGAAGGGAGAGTTGTTAGCTGAACACAGAAGAAGCAGGACATGCAGGAGGAGAGATAAAAGGATTGGTATGTAAAATAAAAAAGATAGTTTTTTAAGTAAAATAAAATAAAAAGACTCATTACATATAATCCTAAGTTAAACATCTATAAATGGTATTGTTTAGAAAAGTTAAGTCCCTGGTCTACCACAGAGCATCACACACAAAATTTTGAACCAATCTACTACTAATTACACCTTTGAAACCTCAAATCAGCTGAATGGGATCCATCCCCATATTACAGTTCCAATATATAGGGAAGAGAAGAAAATACGCTGTTGATGAACACATCACTGTTATGGGCTATACAGATACCAAGAAGCAGAGACATAAAACAGGGTTCTGAGTAGATGCCTCTAGCTTCTGAGCAGCGATGGGCCAGAATTCCAAGAAAGACTATATTAACTGGGCAAGCAAATTTCAACCAAGCCAAAATCAACTGAAATTAAAGCTCTAGAAGGTGCATATTAGAAACCATAATGATCAACTTTTAAATCCAGACACTGGGACCTCATTCAATAGGTTAATTCCGCTTGGCTTCAGTTTCTCCTGAAAATTAACATGCCTTAAAGATATCTGAAATGACTCTGTGTTATTATATTAAGTGACAAAATAGCCTTGCATTATTGCTTCAGTTACAATGCCATATAAAAAGTTAACTTCGTCTTTGCAGCTAATACAATTCCATCTAGCAAATGAGGCACTTAAGGAGACAGTTAATTCCTCTAGACCATTGAGGCCATTCTACCCTTCGTGTTGAGTAAAGAAAGGGCAGAAGAGAAACAATAACACTTTATCTATCACCTTTATTCTCCTTGCCGATACTCTGGGAAGTACACACGAATTAGACTAATACTAATTGCATGCGGCTGTTATATGTGGGAACACGCCTTCCCTTCTTTTTGAAAAAATGGAAGCTTGCTGCAGATTCCAGCTTCCTCTGACTTATGCAATGAAACGACACCTGAGCAAACTTTGTTATTGTACAGTGCATGCTATAATAGCAAACAGGAGAGAGGAACAGGAACAGTTAAGACTCACTAAATGTGAGTTTTTCTATGTTGCACTCAGTTTTAAAGATTTTGGAGTTAGAACCGCGAAATAACAACAGAACAAGCCACATCAGAAAGAAAATGCACATAGAGTTCTTTCAATAATTGGGAGTTGTGCAGCCTAACACTCAGTGACTTATTAAATTTAGTGACATTTACCCACATTTTATGATGAAGAAAAACTTCCCCGTTGAGATCTTCAGAGATAACTCCTGAGCCCTGCCTCACGACTAGCTCCGGGAATACCAAGTGACACAGCACAAAAAATGCAGTTCCTACTCTCTAAGATTTCATTCTTAGAAAAACTCAGACTTCAGAAATACAAACCCTTTTAAACAATGTTATGTGACTGCCTGCATGTATTCATGGGCCCCACATGTGTGCCTGCTACCAGCAGAGACCATAAGAGGGTGTAGGATCCCTTGGAACTGCAGTGACAGGTAATTGTACGCCTTCATATATGTGCTCAGAACCAAACCTGGGTGCTCTTCAGGAGTAGTGCGTGCCCTTAGCCACTGGCACATCTCTCTAGTCCCTGAATATGAATTTCCCCCTTATGACGCTAAAAGCGATGGTAATACCTCAAATTCAGAAATTAAAAGGCAAGTGACAGACTCACGCAGGCTGCAGTTCTAACGTTTAATACGCGAACAGAATTGGGCTTCACCAGATGCTCTTGTGCACATTTCTGTGCTCTTGACACCGAGGTTCAGAGAGAGAGAGAGAGAGAGAGAGAGAGAGAGAGAGAGAGAGAGAGAGAGCGCCTCATGTGTTATGACACACCAGGCTGCACATCTCGGGCACCCGGCTCACAGATGCCATTTCACTAGTTCTTTGATAAAGATACAGAGGTTTTCCTTAAACAGCTTAGATAATTCTCAAGCAAGGAGTGTCCCCGGATCACCTCTGGAGAAGCACAGTTTTATTAGAGGAATTTGGAACCAGTTAGAGCCTGTTAAAATACGAGGAGTTAAAAGTCTAGCCTCCACTTAACACCTCATACAGACCATTAGGGCAGTCCCAACGGACCACCCTTGAAACTTCCATGTGAGCAAAGGCACTGCATGCTAATTTTTTTCAATTATAAATAAAAATCAGCTGGGTGTTGAATAATTCATGGCTTCCTGCAGAGCTGAATTTGAAAACATCAAGCTGGCAGCCTGAGCCATCAAGCCCGCGCATGGACAGCTGCCATGCACGCATATCCCTCCTTTTTTTTTTTTTTTTTTGGGAGATTCTCTCCACATGCTTTATTATTTGGATTTCCACATTAGCGAGTCACATGAAACACAATCCATATCACAGAGGCCACAGTATAATTACAGACAAAGATGAGGTCTCTACAGCTTGCTGGCACAGAAACCTGAAGGGAATAAGGTATTGTTCTCTAATGTATGAGAGCCAAATCCTGGCTAGAGAGAAAGACAAATCTGATAATTATTGACTTACTGGAGGTCCCTTCCGAAATATATACTCAATTTTCAATTACGATAGCTGCTGATCACGGAACAAGAGATCGGTCATAAAATGGCTATATTTCACAAGTCAGTAGGATGACAATGCTGAGCGCATTTGACTCCTTTGAGAAGACATTAATTACCCGAGAAGATAATGTAAGTATGACATACACTGGTATTTGTAGGCGAGGTTTTGAAATTTCAATTTCTTCCCAGTGAGCAAAAGGGGAACATGTTGATTTGTGAGTCTGAATTTTCACACTCCATTCTTTTCAAAATGGCTCAGCTGTGGTCCTACTTTGGATTCACTCACCAAATAAATGTTGAATTGATGCAGCACAGGACCAACACACAAAAATCTTTTCCAAACAAGCGTGGTATTTGATAGCCCAAATCTGAGTCACACTTGTTCCAATAAGTCCTTTTTATTGGTGAGTTTTGCTACCTATCCATTTTTATTCCCTTCAGACTTTGCTAATGTGGATTGCAGCGTTTCATATTTTAGTGCTTCACAGAAACCCTGAACGCACCTCCTGTGTGTTCTGGTTCCCAGGGACCTTCACCAGGCTGCTGTGAAGAGAAAGCTCTGCTCTCAGCTGGCCTCAGGGTTGACTCTAGTCTGTGGAATTTGTGGATTCTGTCTCTGACTAGAATAGCATTACCCCTCCTCTCCTCACGCTCTGCACCCTCTCTGGCATCAGGTCGACCCAGGTCCTTTTTCTGGACTATGTTCGCAATCTCAGCTAGCGGGTCTGAACCGGAGTCTGCCTTCTCTGCGGGGTTATGTCTGTGCACATGAACCACACCTTCCCTCTCTCCTAGCAGCTTGGAAAGCAGTGAATAGAAACCACCTGTGGGGAGAAAAAAGAGAGAGAGAAACAGGCAGAGTGTTTACAAGACAGATTTACAAAACGTGGTTCCTTAGAAACACCATTTCTTGATTGCGACATTGGCAGAGAAGCAAGGGTGTTTTCAGACTTTCATATAGAGAAGGGACGGAGGGATGAAAGAGACAGAGGAGGGGACAGAGAGAGGAGGGAACTCGAACACTGGTATTACAGTTTACATTTCATTCTTATACCATCTTTTCCCTGCTACTTCACACACACTGTGACCATCAACATTATACTAGAAATGAAACAAAATAGCTCACACGGGGTTGCATGTGTGTTTTAACCATTGGCTTTCATAGAACAGTTTAACTGCAATGGAAATTAAAAATTTAGGAATCGATCAGATTTCAAAAATAAAAATAGCCACCACTGCGTTAAAGAGAGCTATCATCACAACCAAACAATTTAAGTTTGTCTTAAAAACCTGCTAAAGCGTAAGCTACATGGAATCAAATACTTGTTTTCAAGACTATCTGTGGAACATAACCAATGGATCAGACATGTGTACATGTGACAACTGAGAAGCCAGTCTTAGGGTTTCTCTATAGCTAGCATGAGTAGATCCAATTGCTCCTCTAAAGCAATAAATGGAGCTGCTCTAGAATTATTATTATTATTTTGATATAAGAATCATTTAAAAGCAGTTGGAAACAAAGAACATAAAAGATAAAAAAAACCTGAAAATCATTAGCTGAACCATCACTAAGTGTTTTTTTTATATTAAAGAATGAACATGGGTAGGATTTTATGAAAACAGGCCATACAAAAACTGTGGTTAGGTACAATATCAAAAGAAAGCCCATACAGTATTCTAATTATCATCATATCATCATTTACATGAACAAACCCATTACATCTGCTATGTGAATGGAAAATACACATGTGGTCTCCCAGCAACCTCCTAGGTTCTCCTGTTCTCAACCTATTGTACATGTTGGCTGCTTGGAAACCATGATTATAGATTCTGATTGCCTACATTTAACTGCATCTACAACACCACTGGATAACTTTTATAAGCCTTTTTTTTTCAGGGCCATGCGAAGCCAAAAAGTCATAAATGGTTTGCTGTAAACCACCGAAGAATAAAATCTTAAGACATTTGTGCAAGGGGATACAAAGTCTTTCCAAATTTACACTAACACACTAGTCAGAGTTTACAAATAATCTTGGCTTAGCAATTCAAAGTAGGTTTGAAATTCTTGCTGATGCAATCAGCTTATCCTAGGTGAAATTTTCAATCAGAAAAAAAATCCTAACTAAGAAGGAAATCTCTTCAAAATAAACAAAACAAATCATGACTCAACCAAATAGGTTAGGTTACAGTCACACTCTGCCTTCCAGAAGAAAGTTCATCCACTTCAGCTAAATTCTCTCATCATGCTTGAGTAATGAGATATTTCACACAGAAAATAAAACACAATGTTATTTCAAGAAGAGGTAAAGCACATAATTTCAAAGTTAAATCATCAATGCCATCAGGTTAATACGAAAGCAGAAACACAGACTGAACACTTTGCCTAGCCCGTCAGCTTCATCAAAGTTGAAAAGTGGTTGTAAGATACTACATGCAGAACACTCTTGTCCCTTTGAAAAAGTCATTTGAAATCATCTTTAGGTTAGGAAAGTAAAATGTTAAAGCAACATGACAGTCTTGGCTGTACTGGGCTGTAAAAACACAGCTCCAGAGACCACTAGATGGCTGTCTCACTATCTCCCAATTTCTTTCTTTAATGCAGGAATCTGACAAGTCAACTGTTCTCTTCCTTTCTCTTTCTCACCCTCTATCCTGGATGCTCATGGACAGATAGGATCTTGAGTAGGTAACTGTTTTTCTTAAGCACATTAAGATCTGTGGATCTATGTCTGATGAGATATGAGACAGGGCAGAACATGAACAGAAGAGGTTGGCTGGGAAAGATTTTCTCCTGTTGTGTAAACTGTTTCGACTCTGCAGATGGTTTCTTTTGCTGTGCGGGAGCTGTTCAATCTCACATAACCCCAATTGTCAGTTCCTGTTCTTCTCTAGCTGCTGGAGTCCTTTGCAGAATTTCCTTGTCTATATTGAAGGGCTTGCTTAAGCTTTCCTTTGTCATTTTCAGAATTTCTTATTTTCCATTAGGGTCTTTGATCCACTTTCAATCAAACTGGGTAACCGATAAGGATCTAATTGAATTCTTCTACATAGTGGCATCCAGCTTTCCCAACATCATTTATTGAAGATGCTCCAATGCACATTTTTGGCATCTTTGTGTCAAAAGGCGGCTATTTAAGAGGGCATAGGGCTGAGCAGATGGAAGGAAGGAGAGCATTGAGGGGAAGGTTGAGTAAAAATAAGGATGCATGAAAACGTTATATGGAAACCCACTATTTTATGAGCTAATTTAGAAACTTAATTTTTAAGGAGTTTGAACTGAGATAGCATGCATGAGTAGATAGTGTTGCTCCCAGAAGTCAAAGAGTATTAAACAAAAATCCCAGAACCAGGCACGAGACACCTCCCCATGAGCTCTTTGTCAGGGAGGCTCTGAGAGCTCCCAAAGCAATAAAGGCTCTTGTTCTTGGTTACCCAACAGAACTAGATGCTAAGACCCTAAGATACCATTCACTTTCATTACGTGACATAGAGAAAGCAAGCTGGCACTGAGCTGGAGACTTCTCTGTGGGCTACCTTTCATAGTTCTAGGACTTCCTCTCAGGCAGTGGGACCTAGTGGAGTTGGTGATGTCAACCTAGGACCCCTAGCTGGAAGGCGGTGGTAAGGTGGCTGGCCGAGAGGTGGTAAGCAGGCTGCGGGGGTGGGGGGAGCAAGGATACTTCCACACACAGAGATCACTGATGCTCTCAGTGGGCAGTGGTTAGTGTAGAGACCCATCACTGATAAAAAAAAAAAAAACTGGCTGCTCAGTGTTCACCATAAGTAAGTCATGTGCGTCATTTGATCCATGGCTCAGAGGCCATTACAGAAGAGGCTGAAGACAGAATTAAAGAGCCAGAAAATGGGAAGGGCGGCTGTGAAATGCTGTCCTGTGCCCTGACTACTGCCCTCATGAACTCAGAGCATCTGGGGCTACTAGAAAAGACCGAACCCAAGCATTCCATCATGGATGGAGGACTCGTGGTGGCCAACCTGTAGATGAACCATTGACAAGTACAGGCACGGAGAAGGAGAAGATCATTTTTTTCAGTGGTACAGCCATCTCTATGATAGCCATGTCGCAGTTAATGAAACAACCCTAATTAGACCCAGTGGCTCTTTACTAAACATGAATAAAGGGGTGGGGGGTGTTGCTGGGAAGAAGGGATCCAGATAAAGTGAGATGGCATAAATTGGAGTAAACATGTTAAAGCAGATTATATGCGTGTATAAAGTGTCAAAGGATAAATCAAAATAATTTCAAAAATTAGAGGTGACTTGCTTTGCTGTTGGATTATTTTTGGGTCTTCTATTCCATTGGTTCACATGTCTTTAAAGTCCACATATGAAGAGGAAGCTACACCTAATTAGGTGTACTGGATGCCAGTCCTACCTGTCCTTCCTTCACATCTTAATCTTTTCTATCTATATCTTCTCTTCGCCTCACTGAAGGCTTCAGTGCTCACGGAGGATGGACTGGCTAAGGCTCTGATTCTGATGCATGATGCTGAATGCACAAAAAGGATGCATCCGCTGCTGTCTGGTGATGGATGGAGCCACACCTCCTTAGAGCCTCCTCGGTTATATAACACAGACTGTTATCCTTCACAGTCTTACATCTTTCTGCTTAGAAGTTCCAACACACGCATGTGCTCACATGCATGACCACCTACACAATTTTTTAAAAATCTTAAAAAACTTCCTGCATTCTGATATGTTTTCCTTTAATGCTCCTTTTCAGATATTGGAAACTTGACATGTCGAAAAGTGAATTATTTCTCTGCTTTCCATTTTTCCATAATTATGCCCTCACTCCAAAACACTGAATTTTCCCTTCTTTCTCTAGTGACCACTAAGTCCAAATTAAAGTGATTAGGAGTGATTTTTGCTTGCTGACCACAGCCCTCATCAGGGATCCCCATCATCCTCTGGTTATCAGGCGGAGGAGAAGGTTGCTCCCTTTTCTCCCAACAGACCCCAATTCTGGTCTGAACTTGAATCCTATCATGAGATGTTGAATTCTCTCCCCCTCTGCTGACTGGCATGTGACTCAGAGAGCCTGCCTCTCAGAGCCCTCCGGGTTATAGTCCAGACACCTTCCTCTCACCTCCCTCCACCTGTGCGTTTCTGAGTGGCTTTCTCCTGTTCTGTTCTGAGACTCTCTACTAAAATAACCGCATAATTTATTTCCAAAACTGGGATACTTTGGGTGAGGCAGAACATTTTATTAATATTTATGCTAGGGAAAATGCTAGGGATCCTAGAAAGCGGTTTGCTACCATATCTGTGGCTGACAGATCACAGTCATTCCAGTGGCTTCCAGCCCATGCAGAACGGCAACAGTAGCCACTCTGTTTTAGGCTAGCATGACCTCATAACTTTGCTGACCTCCTCATATAATTTAACATATTTCAACCCTGTGACATAGTCACTATTATTTCCCGGATATCTTGCCCAGCTGGTAGGAAGTGAAGCAGGGACTCTAAGCACATAGTCTTACTGAGATCCATTCTACTGAGGATACACCATGGCTCCGGAGTATTTGCAGGCCAAAAATTATTTCTTTTTCCTAATTATTAACAGGGTAGAAATTTAATCAGATTACTGCATAATATCTCAGAATTCTATAGGAAGAAGTCCATTCACAGATACATATCCATTCAGAGGGTGGGCTAAATAAACCTCTTTTTAAAACACAGCTACACCTCCTTGGGCATTTTGTTATAGTAACACAGCTGACAAATCCACCTTTCTAGGCTGTTCACTGCCCTGGATCTGGGATCCTTTCTTTTCCAACAAATTTACTTCCAATCTGGCAATCGACATTGTTTTTCTTTTAAATTACCTTCCTTCCTGCTTCAGAAGCCAGGTTTACTTTTGGAAGAAACAACTTTCTCTTTGTTCCAACCTGTTCGTAGTATAGCGCCAGGAGCTTGTCAACTAATTGGGGCACGTGCACAGCAGTCAATTTGTCAAATGAACTGAAGGATAATGACTGGTTTCTCTGTTGTTGAGCACGAGAGGAGCGCTTTGTTTACCTCATCAGTTTTACCTCCCGCCGTCAACATAACCTTTTATGCACTAGCCAATCCTCCACAATGTGCTAAAAATGTGTTTTCACACATTTAAATCATCTCTGGGAAATGCAGAAATTATGATATAAATGTCACTAGCGAGAAAACCTCTTTTCTCATTCACTACTACATTCCCAGTGTTCAGTGCAGTCTCTATCATGGGAGTGCCCAATCAATGGTTCTAGGGTTTTACGAAAGTAGTAGCTCTTGTAAGATGTTGCCTTTGCTTCTGTGTCAGTAGAGACAATTTTTTTTCTTTTTTGCCTTGATAATGCTATCCTGCAGAGAGATCGCGCTTGTTTCTCCAACACCCACCAACACTTTGATCCTTATGAAATGCACAGGCAAGTCTCTGATGTAATTGGACTGAGACAGCTTGATATTTGAAAAGCCCAATTAGAGTAGCAGCCGATGAGCTGAGGAAGCGGGAGTGCACAGTCCACAGATGCAAACAACAACTAAACTCGAAATTTCTAGCAGTGTGAGCTTGCATTAACCACCTAATAGAACAAGGAGGGTTTTCCTGCTTGGTGGGAACTGTTTACTATTCCTTGCTTTCTGAGAGGAATTTCCCTTGTTTATGTCCGAGAACATGACGAGAATACACTAAAATAGATGCAAACGTACACTGGAAAAAAAGATGAAGACTGAGCCATGAGGCCAGATTTTCATGCCTGTAATCCCAGCACTCAGCAGGCACAGGCTGGGAGATTACAGGTCTAGGTTAGCACTGGCTATATATATTTCAGGCCAGCTCGGAGTAGAGAATGACATTGTCTCAAAAAAAAAAAAAAAAAAAAGAGAGAGAATAAATAAAAGAAGGAAAAGTGGAAAAAATAGAAGAGAAAAATTGCTGTGAAGTTACTTTTAAATAAAGATAATTGGATTAAAAAAACAATTGCCTTTAACTTATAGAAAATGCAAAATCTGAACTGTGGCATAGTTCACCTTAAAAATAATAGCCAGCTGCAAGGGCTGGAGAGATGTTTCAGCAGTCACCAGGACTGGCTTCTCTTGCAGGGGATCCAGGTTCAGGTCCCAGCACCCACACGGTAGCTCCCGACCATCTGGAACTCCAGTTCCAGGGGATCAGCACCTTCCTCTGTCTTTTGTGGATACTGCACACTTACATATGTTTAGGCAAAACAGTCTTACACATTAGAGTAAATAAGTAAAAATTTGACAATTTAAAATGACTAAGAACTTCTTAGTAATTTTCTTGGATATAAACGTCCACTGATAACAGAAGTCACTGGTGCTTACTGTACACAGCAGAGTGCTCCCATCACTGGTCTGTGCTTTCCATGGTACACAGAGAGGAAACATGCAGTTCACTGGCAGTTTAAGTACTGACAAGATATGCCAGGTTTCCACAGTAATACCATGTAACAAACCAATAGTAACATATAAGATAACTGAGTAATGAAAAGGATGTGTGGAATGGAAACAGAAAGTATTAAAAAAAACAGTTTAATATTTGGCTTTACGATTGTGTCGGAACTGACTTTCTCTATTGGTCAAATTCGATTTGGTTTGTTGACTGTTTACTTGCTATGAACTCACAACATTTACTCTCCAGCCTTAGAGTAATAAACATGAGATCACATGAAGCCCAGCTCAAGGCTCACAGATGAAATGAATCTTATTACAGGAGAGTCGGAGCTAGGTGAGAAATATCAACTAGGACTAAGCTTTTGCAATTACCATGCATACAGGTCTACACGGGAAGTACAGCCGTGTGATAAATGATCACTCACATTTTGTTATTAGGGAACCAATTCTAAACAGCATCTATTCAGCTTCCGAGAGGCTTGGGGGTATTTAGAATTGTGCTTGATAGATGAGTTCAATAAATAAAGACTTGTGAGTAACTCATAAATCACAACAAACTGATAAATTTTAGCAAATGAGACCATATACAAGAACTGTAGAGTATTTAAGCCTGGGCTAACTGACATTGAGGGTCCTTGGAATCAGTTAAGAAAAGAGTATTAAAATCACATGTACTTTGTAAGGATATCAAATGAATGTCTTATTCTGAACAAGGCAAAGAATTATACGTTTCAGCTACTACATCCGAGTTAAGGTCTGATAAGTTTACCAGACCTTAACTGAGGAAGCGGTGTTGGTCTACTGTTAAGGCTTTCACTTGCCACCCTGTTCCTTGATTTTGCTTATTTGATAAAACATGTCAATGAAAATTCATTTTCTGTTAGCATAAAACCACTGCGAAATTATTTTGTTTCACAGAAGGTGTTTGATGACCTTTAACTGCCTGGGGTCACGGACTGTTTTCCCTCTACAAATTGCACTTTTGTCCCGTTCTCCCTGCCTTGGGATAATAGCGGCTCGCTCTGACCTTTGCATAGAAAGATTGATTATACTAGGACACAGAGACTACAGTGAGAAGGGTTTTGAGCAAACTGAATAAAACACGTCGACGGGCCTTTCTGCAGCGAAAGAAGTGCTGTCCCGAGGAAGAGGCCCCATTCTGAGGATGTGCTGGCATTGTACATTTACGTTCTCCACTCTGTCTTGAGCTGTGGAAAACACTGGACCACTACAAGCGACATAATTTAAGAGAAACATTGTATTCAGAATTTTAAGGATAGCAATGCTACATACACTTGCATAGATTCTCACATGAATCAGGTAAGCTTTTGGTTTCTAAATAACACGGACAGAAACATCAGGCTGTCTCTCGGGCCCAGCAAACAAGTGTGAGGCGAAATAAGGAAAACTTTGAAAACATACATTCGTTTTCTAAACGTATCAGCTGAGAAATGAGGGATCTCTGGGAGTGTGTCCACATCTGCTCTGGAAAACCCCAGCATCACTTCCTTTCAGACAGCTTGCTAGTACTCATTTCCTCCACCCAGAATCACAGTAATTGAATTCACACATATATAAGAGCTCGTGTTTCATTTACTGTACTTATTACACATGTAGGCACTAGTTCACTTGTTTACTGGACTTATTAAGTACAGATAATCATTCACCGCTGATGGTACTCATATATGGAGGTAATTCTTCACAATGATTTAAGGGATGGTGATATTTTATCTTTATGCATGGAAACACATTAATTAAATTTTTCACATATAAGCTCATACATAGAGAAGGGAGATATTTAAAGATCAATAGCAGTATAACCCAATTATGCCACCTTTAAAAACAATTGTTACAGGTTGGGTATGTACCTTAGTAGCTAATACTTGCTTAACATTACCAGGGTTTGATTCTCAGCATTGGGGAAAAAAAAATCAACCTTGCCAACAGTTTTTATTATATTAGGGAATATAAAAGATATAATAGTTTTAAAAAGAGAATATAAATGATAAATAATGGTCTAATATATTTTTCCATATAATGTATATATGAATGCATACATATTTGATATATATATATATATAACACATATATTTCACATACAGGATTTTCTTTGTGCTAACAACCTCTTGTTTATTTATAGTTTGTATAGTTATTTTCTTTCCTGAATAGTGTCTTAAAGCTCAAAGCAACCATTATTTAAGAAGCCCTGCAGACTCGTGGAACACCTTGTTAAAATGTTTTCAGTTCCTGTATTATCTAAGACAACTGGACGAATAAATCTCTTATGTAGTAGTGTTATGTAGTTGTTTGAGCAATGACACCATTTGAGACAGAGTCTGAGATAGGCTTGCAATGGATACTGTAGAAGGCCAGTGTGCCAAGAGTAAGCACAGAGACCACGCCACAGGGCTTCATGTGACTCATCTGTCAACTGATTTTCAGTCAAGATTAATGTTCTTGGAGTTAATAGCTAGATTTTTAGTGGTAAGAATTTCAAAGAAAAAAAAGAATTGGATGAAGCCATGTTAAAAGAATAGTTGAATTTAATTGGATTTTTTTTTGTCCATATTGGAGACACATTCTGATTGACTAGTCTAGATGAGCGGCAAGCTCCAGGGTTCCCCCATCTCCACTTTGTTAAAGCTGGGGTTACTAATGCATGCCACCACATCTACTTTTATGTGGGTGCTGGGATTTAAATTCAGATCTTCACGTTTGTATGGCAAAAATTTTACAAACTGAGTACCTCTCCAGCCCCTGTAGCTACCTCTTTTATTTCAGTTGATAGAATATGAGTGTTCCCCATGCACTTTTATGATCTTAGTAAAGTTTATCCTTTAAAAAAGATATAGTATTTATTATATTTCTTGTATTTTCTCTACCTAATGTCATTCCAGCGAACGAATGCTTCATACATACTCCCTATGTGTAGGTTTGCAGATGAGTAGTGTATTAGTACTTGATGTGTATGCACATACACATATGTATGTGTGTAGAACTACCTAAATTATTTGCAGAACAACCTGTACCTGGTGAGCAGTACAGAACCTGCCTTCACATACAGGTTCCTGGTGTTGTTTTCTTGTTCAACAACTGTTCTACTCTTTACTACAGTTTGAAATTTTCTGTGGAACTAATATAGACATTGTCTGTTGGTGTGCGGCTGGCACTACACAAATAATTTACGTCTATTTTATTTTATTGAAGGTAAAACCATTAAAGAGTTAATATAGTTTGGAGGAAAACACTGGGAACAATTTGAGTTAGAACAACAAACAAACTAAAATCCTGGGTTAAGTTTAAGGGCTTACTTTAAAAATTATGACACAGGGGGTAATTTATTTGAATAATTACAGTCCTCTGACTAGCTATTTGGTCAGCATGACTTCCTAGGGAGTGAAATAAATAGATACTTTGTGCAAATAAACGTCTCTTTGAAGAATAGGTTGTTCTCTCAGTAATGAGTAGATCCATCCTATGCATTGTAAAGAAATAGATTGACCTCATTAATATATCAGATAATCTGTATGAAAGTGCATAGCTTTGTGTCTCTACTTTATCCTTAGCTGACGTCCTCCAGTGACCAGTGGGCTTACACAGAGACGGCAGTGGCCATTGGCATGGCTTCACAGAATGTTGGGGGGATGATAGATACAGCCATTCCAACATGGGAGCACTAGGGCTTACTTTCCAAAACTGAGGCAAAAGAATATTTTCCAAGTTATATTACTTTCCGTACAGTATTTTTCTTTTCTAATTATAAGTAGAAGAAAACAGAAACAGTAGGAAAATTCTTCTCTGGAATTCACGAGAGTCTGGGCGTATTTAAAGTGTGATGCTATGAAACAAAGGCAAATGTGAAGCTTTTTCGGTGTTTTAAGGGATAACAATAGGTATAGCTGAAACTCCCTCAATCTTAGTGATTAGAAGTAAGAATGATTTGAGGCCAGTCTGGTCTACAGAACAAGTTCCAGGACAGGCTCCAAAGCTATGCAGAGAAAGAAACCTGGTCTCGAAAAAACAACAAAAACCAAAACAACAACAATGACTCAAAGTAAGAATGATTTGCTCATAGGGCTTTTAGGTTTTTAACCTTGACCAACTAACTAAACTAACGCAAAGAGGAAATGGTAGTCCAGCCTTACGCATCTACAGACGGCGCTCTCATTCAACACTGTCACATGTACACTGGCAGTTGTGCAGGAATTTTAAGAGTGCACGAACTATTTCAAAGGCATGAATTCAAACTGTGTCCAATGCCAAAATAACTCTTTGTAAATCTGGGCAAGTTTCAGCATAGTAACTGTAAGCTCTGTTAATAGTGCCTGTAATCAGGCTGTGAATCCTGCACTCCTTACAAATGTATCAACAGGACTGATAAATTTAGCTATTTTAAGTTATACCCCCATGTTTTTAGTGCAAAATCATCTCCCTGTTTTAGATTTAACACAAACACAGAAACACCCGAAGCTAAGCTATATTTTAGAATGCTCTACTTTAATAAGGTGTTTTCTTTTTTTGCATGTATATGTGAGTGTGGTGTGTATGCATTTATGTGTGTTTGCATGTTTATGGGTGCACAGGCGTGCGTGCCCGTGTGTGTAGGTCAGAGACTGATGCAGGTTTTTTTTTTTCATCCGATCTCTGCTCTATTTTCCTGAGGCAGGTTATTTTACTGAACTCAAAGCTCACTCCTTTGGCTAGTCTAGCTAGTCAGCATGCCCTGGGGAATCCCTTGTCTTGGTTTTCCAAGCTCTGAGATTACAGATGGACTACCACACCTGCCTGCCTGTTATGTGAGTGGTGGAGATCTGAGCTCTGTCTTCGTGCTTGCTCAGCAAGTGCTCTTTTCACTGAGCCCTTGGCCCAAACTTTCAAACACTGACTATAGAAAACATTTATTTATTTGTCTTATGTTGACAAGTCATTGCATTAACATTAAGCTAATGTTTAAAAACATATCATATTTAATCTGAAACGATTTAATTGGAGATGTATTCTAATATCTAACACAAAGCATTATTTTCTAAACAATTGGCAAGAGACCAAAACTCTGGAGAGTGCTTTCTCATGGCCAGCACACGTAGTTTATGACATAATAGCTATAAACAGTCCTACTGCACAGGACACAGGAAAAGTGATGCTTCTTAACTCACGGCAGCGTAACACAAGACTCTGAGTGTATAGCAGCAGTCCGTCCTGCCCTGCTGAGGGCAGAGAAGAGCGACAGAAACAGGCAGGCTTAGTTCTTAAATTCCTTTTGCTTCAAAGGCAAATATAGTTAATAAACATCATAGTTTAAATGGAAAAGTTTACTGGATTTCAAAAGGCTTGTTTCTCATGGATCTATTTGTATGCTATGAACTATATTAAATCATTACAATAGGAAAGAAACTGAAGCAAAGACAGAGAAGCCTAAGACGACTAAATCACACTAAAGAATTTTGCTCTTGTGGCTAAGCACAACTGGCCATTTCCTCATAAGTTATGCATCATATAAGAACAGTCATGATATGGTTCGAGGCTGATGTAGAGACAAACTATTTGATAGCTTCATAATTTGCCTGCCTATTTGGACAATGAATACTTTCATAGGATAATTACAGAAATAAGGATACGTACCTTGCTCCAATACCTCTTCCCTGTCATGCTTTGGCTGCTGGATTAGAGCTGTCTTGTCTTTGTTTTCCGTTTCTGTAAAGAATTAAAGAAGTTGAGCATGAATTATCAGCATATATTACATACTTTATTAGTTTATCGGGATTTGGCCACCAAAACAGCAATACCACTCAGAATCTTGTGTTGATTACATTATCAAGAATCTTTATGTTAGAAATGCGCTCATTCACAATCTTCTGCCACCCCCAGCATAACTAGAAAAATACAAGCTCCAAGACAAAAGGTAGATGAAAAGAAACAGGTTAGTTTACTTTAAAAGAACTAGCTATAAATGAGCCTAATACAGGCTGAGCACTCATACCTAATATTAAGTCTCCATGACATGATTTGGGAGCTTGCAGTGGCCTAAAAGTCAAAGCCTGATACAACTTCATGCAGTGAGACTGGGTGTGTGTTTTACAATGTTAAACTAAAGGAATAGCCATCGAGGAGGACCATTGTACAGATGAACAATAAGCTAAAGCATGAATCTGAGAATCAGACTCCAAGAGAAAAGACCAGGAACATCAAGAATTATTATTTTTTATTTGAAAAGGCACATTAGACAGGTATGGCTGGAAAGGATAAGCATTTTCACTATTCAAGATATGGTATAGATTATAAATCATATAAAGTCATTTCTGCCTATGGAGGGAATGAGGTAAAAGTAACACAGGAATTATATGAAGAGAGGTTTATATTGGTGGGATTGGTCACAAAATTAACAGTCTTTTCACCACTGGCTGATAATATTTGTTGTGTGTGTGGTATGTATGTGCATATGCACTGTATAAGTGTGTATATATTCATGTGTGTGTGTGTGTGTGTATGTGAATGCTTCTATGCATCAGTTTGTGGAGGCCATATATCAACAATGGATGCCTTTCTGAATAACTCTTATTTTTCATGACACTGTCCTCTACTGAGTCAGGAGTTCCTTGATTTGTTTGGGCTGGAGAGCTTAGGGTCCTCTGTCTCTTCTTCCTAGTGTGCACAGATGTGTACCACTGTGTCTAGGTTTTTACACCAGTGCTGGGGATCTGAACTCAGGGCCTCAGGCTTTCATACTAATTACTGTACCAACTGAACCATTTTTTCCCAGTGACCTCTTTTGACTGTTTTGATGGAGACATAAGTGAGTAGAGACTGCGTATGAAAGAAAGAGAGGGAATACTATGCATGCATAATGATCGACTGAAGATGCTAAAATGATTTTAGATTCATCATATAATCAAGCGAGACAACAAATGAAACTATGGAGCACACGATCATGTGATACTCTGTTAAATATCCCACTCACCTTTGTGATGGCCATGCATCATAACCATGTCAGATTTGACAGTAATTGGAATGTTGGCCTCTGCTGGTATAGTTCTGAACATATCCGGAGCCACATTCTGTGTACAGGTCATGAAGGAAACTGCATATTTGGCTTCCATGTAATACATAATGTATAGGTTGCACATTTCATCACTCGATGTGCCACTGTAGGGGAAATCAAGTAGACAGAGCACTAGAAACAGTTCATACAAAACACATCCTTAATGCAGCGTAAGTGAAGCCAGTAAATCTGCCAACAATGGACTCAGCAGTGAGAAAACTGCATCTGTCTCACAGTCTCAAACACCCAAATCACATTATCGAAGGGGTAATTCCACCTAACAATGGAGTATTGATGTCTGGGTACTCTGTGGCTGTCACCCAATATCACAGGTGAAAATGGTACTTAAATAGCTCAGAGATGCAGTTTTCCCCTCCCAAATCATTTTATTCTTTATTTACCATCCATGTTCCAAAAACCATAAATAAATTACGTTTTTAATAAATTACACTGTTCTAATTATCAACATTCAGGAAGCTAGAATCATCTGGTATTCTGGTTTATCTCTGTTTCTCCAAGAATAACACTTTGACCAATGGCAAACTAGGGGAGGAGAGGACATGAGTCAACTTACGGGTTATAGTCTAACAGAGAAATTCAGGGCAGAAGCTCAAGGAGTAAGTTTAAGCAAAAATGATGGAGGGATACTATCTGCTGGCTCATTCGCAGGCTCAAACTTAGGTGACTTTCTTACAAGCCCAGGGCCACCAGCCTAGGGGTAGTGCCATCTACAGTAAGATGGGCCCTCCTATATCAACTAAGAATCAAGAAAATTCCCCAAATGCAAGACATTATACTAATCTGATCTAGGCAGTCCATCAATCAATTAAGACTTCACACTCAGATGCCTACAGCCTGCAGAAGTGGATAGTAAAAGCTAAGCAGGATATCTGTAAAGGGTGTTTCAATCAGAATGATCTAGATTAGATTCACCTGGAGGCAAGACCATTTGGAAGTCTCATGATTGGAAGAACCAGTCCAACAGTGGGTGACATCATTCCCTGCTTTGGGGTCCTGAGCTAGGACAAGGTGAGCAGAATACAGATGCATGCAATCACTTTCTTTCTGCTCTTGACAATAAATGTCACCAGCTGCTTCAATTCCTACCTGCCGTTACTTGCATGCAGAGATGGTCTCTAATCCAGAATTGAGAGCTAATAGACCAAAACTTTCTTCCATAAGCTGGTTTTTATCAGGGTATATTATCAACTCAGCAGAAACAAAACTAGGACAGATGGTCAAATTTAAAATACTTCAATAGGAACATCACGTATTACATACAAGTACACTTACTGTCCAGTATCTAGAAACTTGTTTTGGATTCATTGCCTCCTTTTTATGGTCATGTACCACCTTAAGCATCACAAGTATTCCCCTGATATCTGATCTTGCAACTAGAGCAAAGGAGCAAGAAACGAAAGAGTCCCAGTGAATTCTGCTTAACCTCTTCTAAGGGTGCACATCTTACTTAGGCAATACAGGTAACACTGCACAGCTGATAGAAAATGCTAAACATAAATGCTTAAAACAACGAAACAGCTATTTCTAAGAAAACCATTCCAGGTAATAGAAATAACACCCAGTCTTTAAAAAGCACGCTTTCTTCCTCAGTCAACAGAGGCTACCATGTATTTAAGATTTTCTGTGGAAATTGAGAAGGATTTGTATCCACGCACTTCAGGAGCCTTGTATAGCCACGTAGTGCCGGAAAAAAGAACATTTCTTTTTTGGTTATCTGTTGTAACAATTTTTAGCAAGCCTAATCAAAAACCAGCTCTAAAGTAGACTGTGTGCTCTGGAGATGTTCATCAGTGTTGATTTTTCCAGCAGCGTCAGGCTGCAATCAATTCTTTTCCATAGCAACACAGATGACATCAGCAAAAGGGGGAAAAACTAAAATCTTTCCTAAGTAGGATATGATTCCTGTAAGCTGTGAAAACATATGGCCCCTGGGAGACCTCAGGAATTGGCTCTTGCAGTGAGGAGAAGCTCTGATAATGCTTCAGAAATCATTTGGGCTTCTTACTGCAAATCTGATCTATGTCATTTTAATGACCTTTTCGGGGATAGAAGAGCAAACAGTGAAGTGCAGCAATCCCAAGAAAACCCCTGTTCACTTTGCGCTTCTTCATGGCATCAAGATGCCACCTAAAGTCAGAAAATCATGAGCTCTGAGAGGATTAGGTGGTCCCATATTAAAGGGACGTGGAAGAAGGAAATTTTGGCTTTTTGCCTGCTTGCCCTCACTCTCACTGGCAAGTTCATCTATGATGCTAAGGCATCCCTTGGCTACTATTAGAACCGATTCTTTGGGGTTCCAAGGATTACTGTAGGTACGTAGAAGCGTACAGCCTTTTAGAATGAACAGCTCTCATATTCTTGGATTTCCTATCTGCAGAAAGACATTGTTGGACTAGCTGGATGGAGCCTATAAGCTTTGGTAATAAATTCTCTTTTTATATACATAGATTCATTCTAGATGTTCTGTTCCTCTAGAGAACTCTTGATTAATACAAGACCCATAACCCCTAGTGAAAGAGAAACATTAATTAAAAGCTCCTGCCACCAGCAGCAGGAAGCCAGAGTTAGATGGATTCAACATGGAGTTCTAGCAGACATTCAAAGAAGACATAATGGCCATACTCCTCAAATTATTCCACAAAATGGAAACTGAAAAAATGTTGCTTCATTCTTTTTATGAAGCCTCTATTACCCTGATACCAAAACCAAACAAAGAGACAACAACAACAACAAAATATTTACCAATTTTCCCTTATGAAAATAAATGCAAAAATTCTCAATAAAATATTTGTAAGCCAAATTATAAAACACATCAAAAAGATTATCCACCGTGCTCAAGTTGGCTTCATTCCTGAGATGCAGAGCTGGTTCAATACAGACAAATCAATACATGTCATACACCACATAAACATACTGAAAGACAAAATCATAGTCCTTCATGATAAAAGTCTTAGACTAGGGATGTGTCCTAAATAGGGATGCTGTGATGAAATACTGACAAAAGGAAACAGGGAAGGAAAGGGTTTGTTTAGCTTTATACTTCCACATCATTGTCCACCATTGAAGGAACTCAACGCAAGGTCTCAAACAGGGCAGGAATCTGGAGGAAGGAGCTGATGCAGAGGCTATGAAGGGGAGCTTTTTACTGGCTCCGTCCACATGGTTTGTTAAGCCTGCTTTCATATAGAACTCAGGATCACCACCCACAATGGTCTGGGCCCTCACCATTTATCACTGATTAAGAAAATTCCCTGTAGGTTTACCTATACCCCTATTTTATTGAAGCATGTTTTTAGTTGAGGCTTCTTCCTCTCTAATGACTCTAGCATCTGTCAATTTGACATAAAACTAACCAGCACAGGATACAAGGGCTATACCCCAACATAATAAATGCAATTTATAGTAAGTACACAGCTAATAATTAACCTTAAAAGAAAAGAAATTCAAAGCATTTCCATTAAAATCAGAAACAAGGCAAGGTTGTACACTCTCTCCATATCTATTTGTGGTGGTTTGAAAGAAAATGACCCCCAAAGGGAGTTGTGCTATTAGGAATTATGGCCTTGCCGAGTACATGTGGTCTTGTTGGAGGAAGTGTGTTACTCTGGAAGTGGGCTTTGAGGTCTCAGATATCCTCAAGATACTGCCCAGTGTCTCAGTCTACTTCCTGTTACCTGCAAGATGGAGGACTCTCAGCTCCTTCTCCAGCATCATGTCTGCCTGCACACTGCCATATCCCACCATAATCGACTGAACCTCTGAACTGTAAGTGAGCCACCCCAATTAAATGTTTGCTTTTATAAGAGTTTTTGTGGTCATGGTGTCTTTTCACAGCCATGGAAACCCTAACTAAGACAGAAGTTGGCACCAGAAACTGGGGTATTGCTTTGAAAGGCTCGACCATGTGTTTGTTTGGATGAATTTGGACTTCAGGAATTTGAGTTAAGAAAGCAGTGGAATGCTTTAAATGCTACTTAATGGGCCATATCAATAGAAGGATAAAAGACAGTGGTGCTAAGAGTGATTTGAACTGTGGGGTCTGGCTCAAGAGGTTTCAGAAGAGAAGAATGTTAGGATGCTGTTTAGAAATCATTCCTGTGAAAGTTTGGTGAAGAATGTGACTGCTTTCTGCCCTTGTCTGAAAAGTCTGCCTGAGGCTAAAAAGTGAAGGGTTTTGGATTAACTCCATTGGCAGAGGAAATCTCAAAACAGCCTAATGTAGACTCTGTTTTGTGGTTACTAGTGTCATCTCTGACAAAATTTTATAATGAAAAGGAGCAGTCTGAGCAAATAAAAACACAAAATGTACAGATTGAGAAAAGGCGCATGAGGAAGTAGAATAGAGCTAAATCCTGTGTTCAAGGAGATAAATGGATTAAGAAATGGAATAAATGGAGTGAAGCTCTCAAGGCAAGGTCCCACCCAGCTAAATTTCCAATTTGTGAGAAGGAATTAGAGTAGGGTGTGGTGGTACATGCCTTTAATCCCAGTACTCCAGAGGTAGAGGCTTAAACCTCTGAGTTTAAGGCCAGCCTGTTCTACAGAGCAGGCTCCAGAACAGCCACACTTAGGTAGAGAAGAAGACCATAGAAAACAGCAGGAAAAGGGGGCTATGGAATTGCTTCTGTGTGTAAAGATCTCTGAGACCAGGAATGTCTAAGGTGTATCCCTGGATGGAGGCCTAGAGAGGCCACTTCGTAAAGTTGTTAAGTTGAAGCCTGGATTGCCTTGCAGACCTCAAGATGCTGGAGATGGCAGAGCCAAGGGATATCTGCCAAGAAAAGCTGCTAACAGGGAGTGGAACCAGCCCAAAGAAAGAAGTGTGTTGAATTTAACAAAACTGGAAGGAGCTGGAGATCTCAAGAGCATTTTGACATCAGACATGAAGATACAGGTTTTGGAGTTTGTCCAGCTGGTTTCCGGTCTTGCGTTGGTCCAGTGTTTTCTCACTATGCTTCCTTCTCTAGGTTTTGGAATGGTTATGTACATCCTGTGCCATTGCATGTTCAAAGTATGTGATCTGCTTTTTAATTTTGATGTTTATAAGTGAGTAAAGTTGATAAGAGTTAAGATTACATGAATCTCAAAAGAGACTTTGAACTTTTAGATTTTTAAAAAAGCTTGGGATTGTGATATACTATAGGGACTTTTGGAGTTGTACTGAATGTATTTTTGCATTATGATATGACTACAAGCCTTTGGAAGGGCAGGGAGTAGAATGTGGTGGTTTGAAAGAATGGCTCCCAAAAAAGTGGTATTATTAGGCATTATTAGGAATAGGGTGGTCTGGTTAGAAGAAGTGTGTTATTATGGTGGCCAAGGGGCTGGAGAGATAGATGGCTCAGAGTTAAGAACACTGACTGCTCTTCCAGCTATGCTATGACAATGAATGAAAAAAAGAGGTCAGAAATCTGAAAGAGAACAAGGATGGGTAAATGGAAGAGATGAAAGGGAAGGGATAAATGTAATTATAATCACAAAAATAGAAACAAGTAAAAATTAAGAAAATGAATATGATTAAGTATTTTTTTAAAAAATCAATACTTTGTTCTTTACTACTTAATATCATAGTTTATTATTTAAGTAAATTTGTGAAAATAAAAATAACGTAGCAATTTCTAACATGAACTATCTTACCATGCGCTACACTGAAAAAAAAAACTACGCAGAAGCGTGTAAAAGTATACATACATTACACATATGTGCCCACACTACACACATTATCTATTCACATGATACACTAATGCAATCAATGGTATGAATTCATCTTAGAGACTGATGAGTATGTTCAATCTTTAAACACACAATTCTGTGAGAATTATTCCTCTACCCACCAATACAGTTAAAGGGAGGTACTGACTCTGGGATGCGAAGATGAGTGGAAAAATAATTTATAAATAATGGCTACTATGAGGAAAACTTCATTGGAGAGGCTGAATGAAAAGGGACATGCTTAATTCCCATCTACTACTAACGGGACTTGTAGTCTAAGGAACTGAGCTCGCCCTCCTGTGTGGGGTGGGGGTGGGGGTGGGGATGGGGGAGGGGGAGGGGTGGTTACCTGCTAAGCCTGGTTAGGAATCAACCATCTCAGCAAAGGCACAGATGGCTAGTTTTATTTGGGGGGGGGGGGGGGGGGAGGGGTGGTTACCTGCTAAGCCTGGTTAGGAATCAACCATCTCAGCAAAGGCACAGATGGCTAGTTTTATTCCATGATCTTTCATGTTTTTTCTTTTCATCAAACAACAAAAGTAAACCAAACAAACAGAAATCCATATCTCACTCTGCCTGCTTTCTGTATTCCTGAAAATCAAAATTCACTTCATACCAGATTGACTGTTTTCTGGACACCCGAGGAGGATTTTGACACAGACCATTATTTCCCACAGAGGTCAACCTATGCAGTTCAACTGCTGATCTGAATCGTTGTTCACATGGAAACCCAGTGGTGGAGGAAGGCTGTGCTTCCTGGCCATTTAAACATTCCCAAGTGACAATGCCCTCTCTGAAATGACGGCCGTGGGTACCAGCAACATTCCAACACTGCAGCACTGCACTTCCGGCACGACCCAGTTCCCCGGGTGATAATTTCTTCTTTACGCCGGCACACTTAAAATCAGTAGTTTTCTATCTGATGTGCCTTATTGAGCCTGGAAAGAGTGGGAACCTCAAGAAATGAATGGTGAATGATGAAGAATAACCTTGCTGAATAACCGTGTGTAACTTACCGTGTTCTACTACAATACACAGGCTCTGATAGCATACTACTGAATGACGATTTAGTTCCAATGTATATAGGTTGCTTTTTGTGTGGTATTTCTAAAAAATATTCATCTGTATCTATGTATCGTTTATCTCAGTGTCACAGGGGCCTTTATAAAATTATTTTATAATAGAAAGGTACATAATGAAGATTTGAGAAAGTGCCAATTATTCTGAAATGAAACATTAGAAAACTTCCATGTAGTCTTGTAGTGTAGGCAGCGAAACTCTGCCAGCTTAATGGTGTCCTCCCCTCGTCCTGTTTCTTATTGTCAACCGAAGATGGGTTTACATAGAGCCAAAATGGGTCATACTAACTTGGGAAGTTAATATGAAATTACAAATATTTTATAAAAGTTACACGCTTTTGAAGACGCACAATAAGGAGCCATTATTTACCATGTGCCTTCCCCTTTGCAAATGCTGTGCTTTACAATGTCGGTTGCTAAAAAGACATGAGGTAGGGAGGGGAGCATTTTGGAAGAGAGTCGGGACTGAAGGAGAAGGAACGCAACAAGAGAAAGGCATGCAGGGTGACTGTGGGCAGAATGAAAATGGGACCAGCAGGTAAATGCGACCTGATGATCCTCAGGACGTAGACATTTTAGTCTACAAACGTCTAGGATGATTAGCTGACTTAATTAGCTCATTTGACTGACTTAAATAGAGCCTATTTTATTTGTTTAAACCTGACTAAACATTTATCTCACTGAATGTAAAACAGGCACCACCATTAGGCATAAATACATAAATCTTCACAAACTCATTTGCATAATGTTATTAGTATAAACGTTTTTTGGGGTCTTATGTATCATTTTATATTTTAAGATAAATGTATATTTATGTATGACACTTTATCCTTGAGTATATTTGTTAATTTATCTAGATTTAAATACGTTGTTTAGAATATACTTTTAACACCTCTTTTGCTGGATACATCTTAATTAATCACATTTATTAGGAACAATATTATGTTTTAGCATGTTCATATAACAAAGAATAATTAAGGCACCTTAGTGCATCTACCACTTTGCATAAATATCACTTTTTCATAATCAAATACTTGAAATTTATTTATTTTTGAAATGTTTATTATTGCATATTGTCACTTTGTCTAAGAGAAAATGAAAAGCTATTTTCTTGCCCACTTAAAAGTTTATACACTCTAATGAACAATTCCTCCTCATTCCCACTTTGTTCTTACTGTCTCTTGCTTCTGCTAAACATGACTCGAACCCTACCTCAGCATTTTTCCATTCCACATATAAAAAACTAGGATCATTGGCCTAAGAAGATGTGCCAGTGGATACAGGCACCTGCCAACAGGCTTGAGGACCAGAGTTCGATCCCTGAGACCGAAGGTAGAAGGAAAAAAATGACTCCCACCAGCAGTCCTCTGAGTTCTACACATAGACTGTAGGACACAGGTGTTTGTGTACAACACACACACACACACACACACACACACCTCAAATAAATGTGATATTTTTAAAAGTAGCATCGTTCAGCATCTGTCTCTCTGTTCTTGGCTTATTTTACCTGGCACAAAGTCAGATTTATCCATTGTTGTAACAAATCAGTCTTTATTCTTTTAAAGGCTGAACAGAGTCCTATTGTGTAATATTCCATGTTTCCCTTTTCTATTCATTCATGACAGGCAGGCAGGTTGTTAAATCAACATAGTTTTGTTTTATTTGTGATGCCATCTTCCTGTAAAGTCCAGTCAAAGTCAAGGTTGGTTTTGAACTCACTGAGCAGGGATATCCGGTATGGATCACCATGCCTAGATCTGTTTTCCACTGGCACTGTTCTAAAATGAATCTCTACTATGAAAACTAAGTCTCCCTGTTTAATGTGACCTTTGACTGTTGATCATGATTGCTTCCTCTAAGCAAACTTTTATCTAGTCCTAAAACGTTATGTTTACTAGAGTTTAACTTGACTTCTATGAAATATCACTCAACTGAAAATCTTCCTAGTAGTGGGCCAAAGTCAATGTGGTTTTGAGGTGGTGTAGGGCAAACGTCCAAAGTCTAGGATGATAATTCTTGAAAAACATCATGGAGCCACTCACTAGCTTGGAGGAACTATGATTTATATGTAACTGCTTCAAGTTCTGGGTTAGACCTACATCTAGTAGATTTGCCTGCCTATACATGAAGATGTTAGATGGGAGGGAAGTTTACAGAGTATAATTTAATAAGGAACGCATGCACACATGCACACATACACACATTCACTGTTTACTATTTTCAACTGTGAACCTACCTATAGTATCCTATGGAGATTATACCTGTTAATGTACAAAACACAGAAACACTAAAGACATTATCTTTCTAAACTGGAAAGGCACATTAACCACCATAGGCAAGCAGATTTACAGTAAAAATTTTATTCATGATTAGATTTTTCAAACTTGTCTTCATTCGTTTGTTATTCTTCTAGAAAAAAATGTATCTGTAGTACAAATTATTATTCAAACTATAGACTCACCAAATAACTTAATTTCCTATCCCATTTCTATTTCTTTTGTATTAAGAATTGCATTTACTTTATCTCACAAGAGAGTTACTAAAGGATAGAGTAGTATCATCATTTTAGGGTATTATCTGAAAGCAAACTACAATTTTACAAAGACTAGAATTATTCTAGACTCATGAAACTGAAAGAGGCCTCCAGAGATCACTCTGGCTTCTCACGCTGGCACTCGAACAAGCCATTAATTTCTATGGTGGAAATTACCTCAGAGAGAAAAAACTTCAAGGATAGAATCCGGCCAAGGATGTAAGTCCCCTACCCAAACTGTTAAGGCCCTTGAGGCTAAAATATTCTACTTTCCTCACACTTAGGCTTGCAAATCAATACACGGAATGCCCTGAAAGCGTTTATTTTGAACTGCTTTGTTTACTTACTGAGAAGGTTAACAGAATAACCTCTGGCACTTAACTACCATTCTTGTGGGCCCACAAGAGCACAGAACGGAGAGCAGCTGATCAATACGCTGTGGCTCGCTTTCCCTCAAGTGTCAAAGACTGTTACAGAAGGAGCAGCCCCTCTCCCTCTTTCCAGTGTAATTGTGTCCATGTTGTCAAGCCTCCCTCTTTTATGGAAATTCAATAATTTTCTGCTTTGCTCCAGCCTTCTCCCAGAATTTAAGAAACCTCACACAATATGAAAGGCACTGGAAAGCTGCTTCTTTAATACAAACTGATACTGTTTTCCATTCAAAGAAATGAAAACTGGTCTTACAGGGACATGAAAAATCCTTAAATGCTCCCCTGGTCCTTGCTTTCTTCTACTCCGTGTGGTTCCTTGTCAGCAGTTACTGCTCCTCTGAAAACCCTCTTTCTACATCAACTTTACTTTCTGTAACTTCTCAAGCTTCCGAGTGGACTAAGTAAGTATCTTTGAGCCTAGTTCAACATGAAAAGGAAGCACATGCATTCTTTTTTTTTTTTTTTTTTTTTTTTGAGACAAGGTTTTTCTGTAGCTTTGAAGCCTGGAACTTGTTCTATAGACCAGGCTGGCCTCGAACTCACAGAGAGACACCTGCCTCTGCCTCCCAAGTGCTGGGATTAAACCACCTGGCAATCTACATTCTTTCCTAGCAGAAAGCCTAAGACACTTTGCACCTCATTTTAAATATCTAATCTATGTTACTGAAGAGACCTTAATGCTTTAGAAATTGCTAATATATTTTATGACAAAATTAAAATTACTTGATGGAGAATCAGAATTTTGAAAAGTAGTTATGTCTTACCATCCACTATTAGAAAGGGGATGGATAGTATACTCAGTAGACTAGCAACTGATAATTACAGACTGGAAATCTGCTTCAGTACACAGAAAGAATCATGGGTCTGAGTGTTTGATCAACTTTAAAGTAATGGCAAATGGGTTTTTGTGAAAACAAATTTTCACTATCTTATTACTTTTATTAAGACAAGTCCAAAGTAGAAACACGGTCTTTCATAACTACAACATGCAAAGGAATGATGAGGCAGAAAGAAATGTTGTAGGCACAAGCAAGGCCACATTCTAAGACTTTTCCAAACCGATCAGCTTGGGAGTGACATAATGCGACTTTGTTGTAATTTCCCAAGATACCAAAGTGTGTCTAATTTATTCTTGGAGATAACTATTACCTACAACAATGGCTTAACCTATGATATACTGTCTTGGAATAGAGGCAGTGCAGAATCTTACCCAATGTGGGTGGCTTCTGTCCTTCCTTCACCAGTGAACACACATCTTGCTGCCAGGATTTCACCAAAAGTAACATCTACTGGGTGTTCCACAGGGTAGAAAGCCTGCCCAGAAGACAAGTATAACAACTCATTAAAATGACTACAATTAGCCAGAATTACATGCTTGAATATGAGGTTTGGAACATTGTGCATAAAGAAGATGAAGACAGACACACAGACAGCTCTCCTGATCCTTGCACAAATCATTGCCAGATAAAATGAGCTCTCCCTTAATTCATTAATTCCACATTGGAGCACAAGTGCCAGACTCTAAAATAAACAAAATCTATTTATACAGCCCCCAATGCCCAATAAGACTAAAAGAAATTTCTGTAAGTGACTGAATGTTGGGACGGATTTGCTGATAGCCTATCAAGATGACTCCTAATGACATCACTGCACCCACAGATCCCGGCATCTCTCAACTATCATCACAATGCTTTCCCTGGCACAAATGGCAATTCACAGAGTCCCCAGCTGGTCAAAAAGCAGAGAAGAAGACAGGTTGGAATGCTCAGCCCTAAATAGGATGTCTAGATCTCAGCAGACCACATCAGAAGAGAAGGCAGAAGATTGTGACTACCAGCCAGAGGTGGTGGACAGCTTCAAGGAAACAGTCCTTTCTGGACACAACAGGGCAGTTTCACATATGAAATCACAGCATGAAAAAGACCTGTGCAAGCTCGAGGGAGAGAAAAATCCCATAAGGCGGGTGGGAGAGGAAGGTGTGATGTCCCACCACCAGCCGACAATCTACTGTCATTTGAGGGCCACTGGCAGGAGAGCTCGTTCTTATTCATGGTGTGCCACCTGATTAGGTTGACCGCATTCCTGGGTAGGGTCCACTCAGAAGAGCAGCCAGCAACATAAACTGAACTCCAGAGCATAACAAAAACAAAAAGCACGAAGCAAGAAAAGCGAGAACTTGAAGTCGGGTGGGTAGGGAGGTCTGGTGGATCGGTGGGAAGCTGGAGAGTTGAGCAGGATCAAAGCAAAGTGTACAAAATTCTCGGGGAGTTCATAAGAAATATTTCTCAGAAGGAAAGCATCGTCAGCATCCCGAGAGAAGTGCCAAGAAAAGCATTAAGCTGGCAGTTACGCACCTGCGGCAGCTGCGGGCTCTGGCGTCCAATCAGCGTCCACTGTCCATCTCTGACTCTGTATCCGCTTACTACCTTACCTTAATAAACACAAATCAGAATTGTGCAATATAACAAACATTTAGAATAGCAAAATCCATACCTCATATTTTCTCTCTTTTCAAAAATTTAAACCTAAATAGTTTCAGAATTCCAAGTATTGACATCTTACTGAATCATGGAAGAATTCAAGGAATTTGATAAAACTGTACTTAAGGTCTAGGAAAACTCAAATGTTATGTTTACAGCGCTGACAAGCACATGGCAAATATTTATGATTTAACATTCAGCTTGCGTTCTTACCTAAATGATGAGTATGGACCCTGTAGGCAAACACATGCATTGGATATGTGTTATAATGGCACGAAATATCAGCATTCACCACTGTGGGAAACAGAAACACAGACAGAAGTCATAATGCAGCTAGAAAACATGTTTTGGCTTTTTTTTTTTTATAAAAAATAATTAAAAGTATGTGTGAAGTAGTCTCAGGTGCCTGCACTTGGTTTTCTTGTGAAACTAACACTTATTCATTACCCAGCAGACATAATAATTTGTTCTGTGCCAGACACCTTATAAAGTTGCATTATGAGCCTCGTGCCTCGTATTTATTTATTCAAATCTTTTTCATACAATATATTTGGATCCTAATTTTTCCCTCAAGGTTTTATTATATTTAACAAAAGAATGATAACGAGCAATTAAAAATATTCTGTATGAAGACAGAGGCCTGATCTGTTACCTTTTTTTTAAATTAATTTTTCTAAAAAAATTAAATTTGTTTTTATGTTAGTGCAAAAAGAATTTTTAAAAAATGAATATAAATACCTAGAATCACTAAATTGGTAGCTCATATTTCCAATGGTCTCATTCCATATACTTTTCCTTTTTCCTAGCGAATAATAAATATTAAATAAAATATGCCTTTTAAATAGATTTTAAAAACAGTAATAGATAAACCACACTAAACGTTAACTTTAAAAGATTCCCATTCAAACAAACATATCACATTCAATGTGACATTTTCATTGGATCAATGATGCCATCTATATTCTTGTAGCTTTATGCTATCTTGAAAGACTAGGTTATTTCCATTTTGCAAATGGAAAGATTACTGTTTTTAAATACGAAGGCTGAGCTGTGCTGGATTTTTTTATACTCTTGATTTTGAACCTATCCGTTTAATAGTTTATATCACTGTACATTGTGCAGTTAAACTTCTACATCTGAAGAATGAATAGCTTGTCTGTAAGATAAAATTTAGTCTTTATACAACACATAACCAACCCAGGGACCTTCATTCTTGGCATATTTATAAATAAATATTGGAAAACCAATAAATCACTGGCTTAGAGTAAAATCCAAGGATGCTAAAAAACTGGTTTATTTTTCAGATAATACATAAATATTGATCATTCTATAAGCTTATAGAACGTACCGTGAATCTGCTCTTATACATTAGTTGATGAGTTAATGGTAAATGCTAAGCGGTCATTACCTTTCTCTCCTGGGGGTATCACAGTGTCAACAGACATCATAAGATACATGCCGGCAATCAAAGGCTGTCTAAAATAAATAAATAAATATATAGAAAGAAAGAAAGAAAGAAAGAAAGAAAGAAAGAAAGATAAAATGGCATTTCTCTCAATTCTGTGATAAAGCCAAAATATCCACTTGGACAAATATGACTAAATGGTTTATAAAATGTGATTCTCACGTAAGTCAAAATGAAGCAGATGGAAAGAAGATATAGACCATATGATACCCTTTGCCCTTAAAAACTGCTTCACTTCTGTGACGGTATATGGTAAAGTTTCCTAGGTGGCTAACTTTACACAAAAACTTGATTATGCTAAGCGTTCTGCTTTTTCAGTCAAACACCAAGGTCAGGATGGTTGAAAAAGGTTTCGTTGTTGTTGCAGATTTAACTAACACTGAAAACTAAACAGAGAAGAAAGCAGATTATTCTCCATAATCTGAGGTCTCTTTCCACCCTGGAAGGTCCTAAGAAAGAACAGACTTCCCCTAAAATGATGGAATTCTCTTTACAAATTATTAGTAACGTAACCAGACCAACTCTGTCCTGAATTTCCAGTTGGTCCTACACAACTGGGCTTGCCAGTCCCAAATCATGTCTCCTCACTGTCTCCACTCTTTGTCCTCATGCTTCTCCCTCCCTTCCTTCCTCCCTCCCTCCCTCCCTTCCTCCCTCCCTCCCTTCCTCCGTCCCTCCCTCTCTCCTCCTCTTCTGCTCATCCTATTTCCATCCCCCACAATTCAAACTTCTTTGGAGACCTTAACAGGGTTGTCATGATCCAAAGTTGTGGTCCACATGCTCTTGTTTAATGCTGTCTCCCTCGAGTGCCAGCAATAAAAGTGTAGTTGGTGTCATCTATCAAATACAGCCAGAGGGATGCTATTGCTAAGCTTAGTTTATGAAATGACAAATGGCTCAAATCTCATCTTTCATACAAGCCCTTTTATTATTATTTTTATTATTAGCTTACTTTGGGGATGCATCCACATCAACGCTCTCCTGAATTTCCATTTAGCCCTACACATTTTGGACTAGTTAGTCCCTTAACGTGTCTCCTCACTGTCCCCACTCCTCAATCCTGTTCCCTGTCCTCAATATCCCTCTTCCTTTCTCTTCCTCCCTCCTTGTAATGTATTGTCATCTGAACTGTTTACATTCCAATAAAGAAGGGGGGGAAACTGAGGGAGAGCCCCCGTCAACTATGTGAGGGACTGGAGGTGACTCTTCCATTGCTGAATCTAACACGAACTGACTGCCCCAAACAGCCTCTCACTGGAGCCTATGTGGCAGACCCCTGACACCGAGAAAATAAATATTTATTGCTTTGATCCAGTAATTTCAGGTTAATTAATTGCCGGCATCAGATGACTAAAACCCTTCTATGTTCTTAAAGATTTTGTCTGGAAAACTTGGAGGCACTTACGGCACACGTGTGAGATGCAAAGACACACCAGAGCAGTCCTTGTGATTGTCTGAAAAGACACAAACACATGTTACATATGAGATCAGGTGGAAACAGACCTCAAAGCCATGTGTTTTAATGAACACTTAACTCGGAATACTTAAAACATAAAATCGTGTGACATTTGTTCTGTGAAGTACTTTGCCAAGAACGTTCATACTACTCAAGTCACAGATCTGTCAATTAGCCACAAGACTGAAGACAGACTGCCACCTCACTCCCGTTTTGTGCTCAGACAGAAGCTAAGGAGGCACGGAAGCAAATGGCTGCTGGGTTCTGTACCATCATCATTGTAGAAACATGGGAAAGCTGATGAATCTGATATGCCCAGCTGCCTCGGGGTCCTCCCCCTTAGGCTTCTCTGTCACAACGCCCTCGAGCTTGAACTGTGAGCTGAAATAAATTCCATATGCCTTAACCTCTTTCCTCATAGGTTTTCATCACGCTGGTAGGAAAGGACGCTAAAATACTGTCTCTTTATCTATTTACTGGCATTTTGTTTTCCAAAAACTAGACACAGATATCTGTCTAGCCTTGTTAATCAATTTCTGGGAAGTATTGTTTTTTTTTTAAAGAAAAAATTTCAAGTGCTTTCCAAAGAATAAGAGTGTATGCCACAAAATGAAGTCCTCAGTGCGAGGAATGGGTTACACTGAATCAAGTTGTTGACCAAAGAGGACCCTTGGAAACCTGAAAATAACTCAGGCCATTGGTTACTCTCCACAAACTGTTAATAAGGTCCTATTGCTGAATCCAACACATACACAACTCACTGGGGATGGAGAAGTCAAGCTGCTGTCTACTCAGACCCTCACCCCTACATTCTAGTTAGTGTTCATGGTGCTGAAAGGTAGTCTACACTCCACAAAAAGAGGAAAGGAAACACTAACCCAGCTGCAAACCTTTTGGTTTACAATAGTGACCCGCCTGCAAGATATGCTGGTGCAAAATGGTACAAAAGTTTTGGAATTAATTAAGCACTATACGATTGGGACTTATGGCCTACTCCATGAGATTGAAGCCATGCCCGACATGGCTCTGGTGGTTTAGAACCTGAGACTGGAGAGGGCATTGGTCCAGGTGAAAACCAAATATTATTGTTCTGGTAAAGGAACATAGCAAGAAAATGACTCCTAACAAGATTCTGTTATAGTCATGGGTCAGTGTCTTGCTCAGCCGTCATCAGCTGGCTTCCTCTTGCAGTAGACGGGACTGAACACAGAGACCCACACATGGACAGCATGCAGTGAGTGAGAGACTGTGGAACACTGAGTGCTCAGAGGGTTGTCTCCATCAGATCCCTCCCTCAGGGTTCAGGTAACTCTGAAGAAGATGAGCCAGAAAGATTGTAAGAGCCAGAGGGGATGGACGACAGCAAGAAAACCAGACATTTTAGACACAACGGGGCTGATGCACACATGAGTTGAGAGAGATTGTGGCTTATACACAGGGCCCACGTGAGTCTAAGCCAGACCGGGCCTCAGAGTGGAGAGGGAAAGTGGACATGAGCCCACATCCCTAACTCAGAATTGATTAACTGCAAAAGAAAATTTAACTTTTTCCATTGGTGTTTCATTGGATATACAAACCACACTCTTAAGTGTGTGCATGAGGCAGGCCCCATGCAGAACAATTGATGGCCAACACAAAACGAATTCAATGGTATGATATTTTTCAAGGTTTTTTGGGGGGTGGGGCTCACAATGATTTAAGCATTTTCTTTCTTTATTTTTTTTAACCTTTACGTATATAATATGGTTTCCAGTTTATGTTTATATGGGATTTCTCTGTGATTAAATGTGTATGTCTCAGTCTACACATTGTCCTGTGCTTTTTCTTTGGCTCTTTTTATCCCTGTTCATTTGTTTGTTTGTTTTTTTTCATATTCAAGTTTGTTTTTTTTTATCTTATTTTATTTTTCCAATGAGAGAGAAAGAGAAAGAGAGAGAGAGAGACAGAGACAGAGAGACAGAGAGAGACAGAGACAGAGAGAAACACTGTGGCTTAGTATACGTGACGTGAAGGGGATGTTGGAGAAAAGGGAGAGGAAGAAGTAATCTTGATATATCATATGAAAAATTCTATTTTCAATTAAAAAAGAATGAGAATTTAAAGGTAGGTTAAAGAATGAGGAGGCAGCGGGGGTGTATGTCTTTAATCCCAGCACTTGGGAGGTAGAGGGAAGCAGATCTCTGTGACTTCGAGGACAGCCTGGTCTACAGAGTGAGTTCCAGGACAAGGTCCATCAGTACAGAGAAACCCTGTCTTGAAAAACTACAAAAAAGAAAGAAACAAACAAAAATAACGAGGAGGAAAATAACAATACTGAATAATGTATACATGCATATCTTAAGCTTTGCTTATGTTATTAAAAATATAAATTATAAATGAGTGTAATTCCTCCATTTATTTTATACTGACTTTTCAGAACAGACTTTCCTGTATGAACTACATGCAACTTAATAAATATACCTAGTCGGTACTACTTTTGAAACAGTTAGTTGATGATCTTATCGAGAAACATGTGACTATCCACAGTGATTGACAAAGAATGGTTAGAGTAGACCTTCAGTCACATCAGCCGAACTCAGAACTCTAGGGACTCACCTATTTAGCTCAGATATTTGCAGGAAGCATTTTTCACGTGCATGGAAATTCTACCGCACTTAAAGGTTATTTTAAGAAATGACAATCATCTTCATTCAATTAATACCGGGCAAGGAGTACAACTCAGTCCTGGGCTGCAGCTAGCAGCCAGCGAAGGGAAGTGTTCACTTTTTTCCTGTTCTCCAATAGACACAATGGAGAAGAGGTACAGAAAAACCAAACACCAACTGGCTATAAAATGCACTTGATGAGACAATGTGAGATCGGTCCATAGAACAGTACCACGACCTGAGTGAAACGGCATAACCATAGATCTAGAGAGAAACATTACAGGAAGAAAGAGGTCAAAAGGCTTTAGAAGAACTGGGTATGCTAGCAGGACCCAGGAGGGCCAGTGTCAAAACATCCCAGTAGACACAGGCTGTCGGGTGACAGTAAGGCCTGATGTTGAGAGTTCAGTGTGTGTAGAGCGGGTTCAGAGTCTTGGTTTTATGCTGTGCACAAGGAAGCTGTGCAGTTAAGTGACAGGGCCATGTAAAATGCCCCTATAGCAAGTACCTGGCACTTAGGCATTATCACTAACCACTAAATGCCAAGTCTAATAGTTCTCCATGGTTGTTTGGTTAGTTGTTTTGCGGCACTGGGTATGGAACCAAGGGTCTTGCATGTAGTAGGCATGTAGTCTGTCAATGAGCAACACTGAGCCACACCCATTCCCTGGTAAAAAGTTTTCATCTTAATTACAGTTTTCCCTCCATTTCAATGTAAGTGCGAGCAACAAGCACAATATACATTTGGAACTGTCTTCCGTACTTTCATTACATTGTGTCTGAAATAACTAAGGAAACCATCATTTGATTTTTTATTACAAAATTGGTCATCTTTATCATGACTTTAAAATTTTTAATGTTGAAAATCAAATAGATATTTAAGAACTAAAAATAATTATTTGCACAAAATTCTAAAAGTTGTTTCAAAGTAAAAACTTTTTAGCTTTTAAAGCTGAAATTGCAACCAAATAAGAGAACCAGGAATGTTACTCATAACATCTTGCCACATAACTGTTGCCAAGTGTAATAAAACGGCGTATATTCTCATTAAAGTGTGCATTAGAAGTGTCCAAATTTAGTAGCTTTTCTGAAAGCACATCAATAGGAGCAAATTTTAAGGATATTTATAAATCTCTTATCATAGATTTTTCCAAATTAAATGTCATATATTTCCAAACATTAAAATGTATTGCTATCGTGTGTGTATGATGGGTATGTGGAAGGAGGTAGATTTGAACCACACTAGCCATGTAGACATCAGGACAATTTTGTGCGGTTAGAGCTTTCCTATACTTTTATGTGGGCTCTAGGAGCCAAACTCTCGTCTCCCAAGTGTGTGTAACTAGTATTTATTACCTCCTGACCTAATCTGCCAACTCCTGTGTTTTTGTTTTCTGCTTTTATCTACAAATATAATAATTATGATTATAATGATAACTATAAATGGCCTGTAAAAATCAAAGACATTATATAGTAGTTATAAAATAGCACTGAATTAAATAATAGTGTGAGAAATAACATCCTGGAGAAAAACACAATGCATCTTGAGCACTTCTGCCCTGTAGTGACTTACAGAGACGCTCCCGAGTTAGTGAGTATGAGTTTTGTCTTGAAAAATGTATATTGTGCATGGGATTAGGTTGCTGCATAGATTCAGGGTAAAACCCTTGCCTGTTTTACAAAAAAAAAATTTCCCGGAAATCTGAACATATAAAAGGGAAATTAACGAAGTGAAACACTTCAAAACTAAAGTGTATACTTGCTGAGCAATAATTTGGTCCTATTCAGTTGCTCTTGTCAAAGCATTTTTAAAAATCTATGTATACATCATTGTATTTATCTTATGGGTCATCCTTTAGGGTATCTATCATTTAAAAAAACCCTAGTTTGGTTTGGCAGAATCACAAATGTGGAAGCTTACAAGTTTCACTTTGTTTATAAATGTATGCATTCTAGACATGAAATTAGAAGGGACTGTGAGGGAAGGGGAAGAACCGGAATGAAGGGGAACGGGGGGATCAACACAGTATTGGGAAGAAAACAAAAATATGCACACTTTCTCTCATATGGAGAATCTCTCATACACAGAATTAACACATACAGACACATACAGGTGCGCACGCGCGCGCGCACACACACACACACACACACACACAGGAAAGGACTCATCTTGGAGGAACAAGAGGACCAGAGAAGAGGGAGAAAAAGTTTGGAGAGGTGGCAGGAAATAGAATATGTAAGAAGTATAAGGATATATATATGTGAAAATATTAATGAGACACCCATTATTTTGTATGCTAATCTAAAACAATTTAAAAATTGATGTAAAAGAATGACACTGATTTTGTTTTATGTGATGGATGAATATCTATCCTAACAATATGTAGTTGGACAAAATTCTAAATGCTGTTTCAATGCACATACTTCTAAAACATATTTACATATATTTTAGGCACTGCTGATATGTATTGCTATTTGCATATTATTGCAAAATGGAATTTTATTACTAGGAGCGAACCTGACCTCTACGAGTATATTTTTCTGCAGCTTGACCCTAACACCCCATGTGCTTGCATATTCACATAGTGAGTTCTTAGTGAGAGCCACATGAACCTCATCAATCAGGGAAGAGGGGCATGCTCCAGACGCATGCCAGGTCATGTGGAAGATGGCAGCTTTCGTTTCAGCCAAAGTGTTTAGGGCAATGAACATGACCTTTCAACTCAACATAGCCCTTGTCCCAGTAATTCATTACTGTTTCCATAACCTCTATCCTGATCTTCCGGTAAACCCTTAAGTCAGATAGTTTTCCATATTTCACCGATGACAGGCAACATGCCTTGATGTTGACTTCCCTTCGGCTGTAACTCACAGGGCTCGGACCACCAGACCACAGGATAATTAACCTACACAAAAATGAATTCATTCCATTTCACTAGGTTATAGGTGACATCTGCCTCTGTCGTTAAAAGCCATCATTAAAGGGGAAAGTACTTTTTAAAAAGTTTACTGTAACTAAGCAACACGATGACCGCTGATGTTTTGCTGAATAAAAGAGGAAGAAACTGAAGTCAGGAATTTGGTTTATCACAATCACATACGGGCTGATCACTGGTCAGACAGCTACATTCTGAGACCAGAACACCAGAAGACATTAGGAAGAAGGCATAGATGGAAAAGTTAACTGAGGACAAAAAGAAAAAGAGAACCCAGCGCTTTAAAGCGGAGGGAGTAGAAGTAAGTATCAAACTAAAATGCGCTGGAATTGCAGCACTGAGTGTGTGTCACTGAGAGGCAGAGGAAGGCAGCTGCGTCTTTGACACATACATGCTGTGCATTCCCACACAACGGTTCTGCTGGAGAGGAGCTCCGGGCTGGCTCTGTTCCAGTCAGACCGCTCCACAGGCAAGTTTAGAACTTTAAAAATGACACGAGTTTTCAGAGTCCTCTCATCCAATATGGCTGTGATCTGGAAGATTAATTCGTGGTCGATTATTCTTAATGAACAATATTTTCAGCTCTCAAAGAGATTCCTGCACACAGATGAGATGAGTAAAGAAGTTGGCTTTTGATTTAGAGCTCGGGGTTAAATTTGGTAATTGTTTTACTTTTCAAAATTTATTATTTTGTATGTATAAGTGTCTATTTGTACACTACACGCATGCCTGACACTCAAGGAAGCCAGAAGAGGGCATCAGATGCCCTGGAAGGGAAGTCATAGATGACTGAGATCTGCCCTGTGGGTGCTGGGAATTCACCCTGGTTTCTCTTGAAGAGCTGCAAGTGTTCTTAACCACTAAGCCATCTCTCTAGCCCATTTTATAATTTTTAGGGGATATGCTATATATTTTGAGGAGACATATATTAATAGCTAGAAATCTGGATTTTTTTTAAGATAGAAGAAATGGAGGCATTGCCAACTTCTCCAACTCATAACAGGAAGAAACAGAAGAAAGAAAATAACATGGGGATATAAAAAAAAGGGAAGAGAGGCCTATTAAAAAAGGGACTTCAGGGCTGGGGAGATGGTTCAGCAGGTACAAGCTGTTAGTGCTTTTATAGATGACCTGAATTCCATCCCCAGTACCCACATGGCAGCTCACGACCCCCTGTAACTCCCTGTTCCACGGACTCAAAGGCCCCTCTCTTACTGTCACAGGTTCCTGAATGCAGATGGTGTATGTACACACACCCAAGAACACACATACACATAGACCAAATGAATAAATCATAAATACATTTTTAATTACACTTGAAATTTGTTGTTAAAGATATGGAATAAGGATGTTCTCAGGAAAGCTTTAACTAGGCAGAAACTAGGTCATCAGTGAAGTAAAGAAATTCTAGTAAGATAAATACCATGAGCCATTTAAAATGAAACTCCTGGATTAGAAGCCATGGGACTGTGAAGAAGGTCACAATACGTCAATATGCTGTTTCAACATCATTGACTTTTATTAATAAAAACGCTCCTCTTGACTAGATCTGAGGCCAACTGTGTTTTGGGATCTGGACTAAGAGTCAGCTCAATAAGAACCTATATTTGCATAATGTATTGAGACCATTTTGCTTGTGCTGAATTTATGATTTCAACCCAGAATTCATTCAATAGTCCTGAGGGTCATTCTTTTGAGGTAGTTTCATGTATTCTTCCTCTCTCTCTATTCTCTCGCACTCTCTAAGATGCATAGTGATTAACCCCTCATCTGAAATGTGTTTCATATTTACAAAGAATTAAGTACAAGGCATCCATGGTAAAAGAATATTTCATGGATGTTGTTCTTTTGCACCAAGGGAACCAGTGAGACCTAATGGATTTCAAAGTATAGAGAGGAGAGTTCATTTACTAGATAGCAGATGACATTAAGGGTAGCTCATTATATCATTATATTCCATTTTTAATGTTATATGTACATATTAAAAGCTTTAGTAATAGTGAATGTAGTGGAAATGTTGAAATATAATTTTGAAAAGGACACATGCAATCATCAAGTTTAATAATGCACAGGACATCACTACAGGGCTAATGAGTAAACCTCCACTCCTAATACTTGAACACGCAATGGAAGAAAGTAGTTCCAGAGCCCAGAGGAGGCTCAAAATCAGTGTTCTATCTGAATCAAATCTTTATCATGATGAAAGCCGGGTGACCGCTTCATAAGGCTTCCAGCTTGCTTTTTATGAGAAATCACTCTCTTCTGTCTAGCCCAAGATGGATAACCACAGCAAGGTATTTTATCAACCATATAGACTCATAGAATTCAGTATTGAAAGAGACCCGAGAGATGATGGATTTCAACTCTTGCCTTTTATATACAGAGGAACAAGAGGATTCAGAGAGTGAACGTTGTTCAAGGAATTCATGTATCTGGCGAAAAAATTGGGTATCACATCTAATTCTCCAACGTTGTGTTTAATAAACTTATTTCCAACAGAAAGTTCTACTTCTTAGAGATTTCAAAGGCATTTTCTTTATGAAGTATCCCAAAGCAAAGATAACGAACTCCAGTTAGAATGGATAAAATGCCAGTAGTACTTTTTAAAGGCATCCACTTAAGCAGGAAGCTGGATCTTAATGGGAAGTGAACGCATGGGATATGAGGTTATCCATCCCAAACTATTTCTCTTGCTTTTCTAATAATAGCTTGTAATTCCTGCTTGGATCCCTAGCTAAGCAGTAAAGTAAGCATGTAGAATAATGCATGACAACAGCCCCTTCCATCTCAGGTTCTTAGAAGTCTGCTGGCCTCTCCTAGTTTTCCCTCTAGAGATAGCCCTCCTTCCAATGAGCTCATCTCGTCCCGCTTGTTTCCTGCTTCAATAATAGAAGAGGTCAACCAAAGGTCCTTAGGGAGCCAGGGTATTGTTATAAACTATATCCCACTAATTAGAAAGTCCTTCAGAAAGTCAGGAGAGCAGATTTCAATTCCCTATACTCTCTCCGGAAGGGAATGGAAAGGAAGGGAAGTGAGGAAGCATATCCATCTTTTACTCTCCTAAGTCAGTTTGGATGATGGATACTTTCCTTATACAGCTATGGAAACACAAGGCTAGGACCATTAACGAATGTTAGAAATACAAAGGGGTGACATCTTTAACAACAGGACTTGTGTCAGCAAGCTAATAATTCCAAACTCTATCATAGCTCTCCTCCTTTCTTCCCTCCCTCCCACCCTCCCCAAATATATATATATCTTATATATATCTTATTATCTTAATATTAATATCTTAATATATCTTAATATAATCAGCACTACTTTCCTGTATTGAACGTACAAACAAAAATAAATTAAAGGCGTTACAGCAAGTGTAAATAACAATACATAAACATTTAAATTTTTTGTGTTGTCTTTGTCTGTATCTTATAGCTCTTTGTTCTAAATTGCTGATGTTGAAATAATCGGACAGGTGATGTTTTCCTTAGACAAAAATCATAGCTCCCAAGGTGATCAGAAAGAGAAGATCATTCAGAAATTAATTTCTGAAGCCAGGAAAAATTTCATAAGTGAGAATTCCTCTGAAAATCTCTTTGGGAAATATGTTTCCTAACACACCCAGCATATAGTTAACTTAGCATTGGAACAGAGTGTTACAAATAGGGCCATTTTTTAAAGTTATTTTTGTACCACTACATTGGACCAGTCTATTATAGAAGTTATTTCTGTGCAATTGGAGCCCTGGCATGGATATGAGAGGCTAACAGGAGCGAAAACGACTGTGAATGCAGAAGATCAGTCCCTTTGCTTACTCGGGGAAAAGGCATCTGAAAGAACCCTGATTTTACAATAGAACAAAACAAGAAAAACAATAAAACAAACAAAAAACAAAAACAAGACAAAACAATACAACCAAACAAAAAAACACTCTTAATACTGAACAGGAGACAAATGTAACCTGAGTCATCAAATTTCTCCTGAAAAATTTCTGGGTACTTGAAAGCATACTCTCAGTATCCCCTTCCCGGACACCTTCACAAGGCACAATATGATGACTTCGGTTGTCAAGGCATATATGTGTCTGCTAAGCAGAACATGACGGAAATACTGGCGCTGTTACAGTGTGGTTCCAGTTATGCAGAGGGTTCCTGAGGCCACTGAAAGCAGGCTTAAAGCAGACAAGTTTCAGTACTAAATAAATGAAAGCTATGAACTTCAAAAAGGAATTCCCTTTGAAGTTGTCACTGCAGTGAGTTAGCCTCTTTTGATTTTGTATTCACTGTTATGGGAATAGAAATTATTAGCTCCCATTTGCCTCGTGGCAAGGAAGAGAAATGTACTTATCCAGCATTGAAGAAGACAACTTTTAGAGATGATGGCTTGTGTGTTCCCAAAAGAGATCAAATGGAAGGCATGAAAGCTCCCCACCCTACTCTTACAAGGGCAGCGATTGGAGGGTGTTCTTTGCTATCACTTTTTAGGACTACAAATAAAAAAAAATGAATTCACAGCAAAAAATATCAATTTAAATTTCTTTTTTCCTCTTGGAATTATGAGTCGTCCATCCACAGAACTAAAATTGAAAAGACAATGTACCAATGCTAGATAAATCCAATTTTAAAATGTCATGGAATTTTAAATGTCCATTTAAAAAAATCATCATTGAACTATAATACAAATAAATACACAAATCAGATGGTACATATGCAGGAATTACATACATACATACATACATACATACACAGAGAGAGAGAGAGAGAGAGAGAGAGACAGAGAGACAGAGAGACAGAGAGACAGAGAGACAGAGAGAGAGACAAAGAGAAACACATGTACACATATTGCATCGCCAGCACTTGAATCAAGAAAGATAAACCCTCTGTTTTTGTTCCTTTCCTGGGGCATATAGATTTTAAATTTCTATATTGTACAAATCTCATATTTAAACATTTATTTGTATCACAGAAGATATCCTGTGGCTAATACCAGACACATTCACAGCCAACTTGTTCTCTATATTCAGGGGTTTTTGTTGGACAGCGTTGATTCTTGGTTATATTTTTTTCCTTTCCTTTCCAGGCCCTCCCAAATGTCCTATCAATTACTTTTCACTTCTTTATTGCTATTTTATTATGTGTCATATATTCATCTTTTAAATGGCATTATGAGTTTCTTTTGGAACTTTCCCAATTATTATTTATCATTTCCACTGAGACCAGAAACCATGAGGCACAGGCTAGGAGGAACCAGGCAGATGGACCTAGATCAAATAGGTCATAGAAGCAAAAGTGACTTGAAGAGACAGCATCAAGAGAATCCTTTTACGTAAGATTTAAAATATAAAACTGAAAGTATACTTCTCATACTAAATGCTCCATTTCCAATTTTTGAATCATCTTAAGGGCATCTTTAGTAGCATATAAAAAGTTTATCTTTCCTGCCCTTTGCAATTTTTAACTATTTCAGGTAACAATGCATTCTTTCACCTTTGTTTAATCTACATGGTTAGAAATGACAAACATGTTTGAAAATAGGAAATTTTATATTTCCAAAAGCCACAATATAAGTTCAAAAATGAAAAGATCAGAACAAAATTCCTGTGGTATTTTTAGAACTATGAATAACTGAACTTGAAGACTGATTAGTAACAATTAACAGAGTTACAAATGGAAGAACACAGCAGCCTCCTCTCTCACATGGCTCCCTCTTTCTCCATAAGCTCTCCCGATATTCATAGTTAAGCTTCAGAAGAGGGAGAAATCTGCTTGGCTAGAAACAGCCAGAAGGGTGTGTTAGGAGGAAAGACTAAGCTTATCTTCAAATGGGAAATAGAGTAATGGAGCCCTGTGCTTCTCCCGAATGACTTCCTTCTTATCTAAGAAAGCTGAGGATGTGGGCAAGGAAATATACCAGAGTGTGAAGCATCAGAAGCTTGCCAGAGCATGTGTGCTCAGTGGAAAGAACACCATGGTCACCTCGGCAAGGTCGGTGTGAAACAGGGCTCTTGAAACTGAAGCGTGTCCTGTAATTTTACATGAGATAATCCACGAGTAAGTTTTTTTTTTCTTTTCCCGGTGGCTTTCCAAACAGTTACTAGGAAGAGCTGAAACAAAATGCCATTCCCTAGCAATTTAAATGGATCAATTAGGTGATTGGTATTATCTCCAAGTTTTGATCTTTTTGACAAAGGGAATTTGGGGCTAGTAAATGGTTCAGTAGGGTGCATGACTTTAATCTCTGGACCCCACATGCAGAGAACCAACTCCTGTAAGATGTCTTCTGACCACCACATGCATGCTTCAGCATGTCACACTAAATAAATGCCAGCAATAAATGACTAAAGGCAATATGATTAAGAAAAATGGAATTAATAAGTACAAATATGTCCAAAAGGTTGAGATAGAATAAATGAAGGCAAAGCATAGGCATTCTGAAAACAAGAAAAACTACACATAATTCAAAAGCTTGAAAAACTAAAGTGCATTAAGAAAGCCTCTCCCTGCCCCTAAGAAAAAGATCACTTCAACACTGTACTGTTCTATGCCAAACTGCTTTTTTTCTTAAAATCCATGCATTACATTCAAAATGCAATCTTTGAGACAGTCAGTGGTATTGCAGTGTTTTACATAACTGAATGAATAAAAACATAATTACATGAATAAAAACCTTAGTATAACCATTAAATATATGTATTGAAAATAAACAGTTATCCACTGGAATGAATGAGATGAAACAGGACCATTTAGTCTTTCATAATGAAGATGATTAACAAAGTTGAAACGCAGGGAGGTAGTGAATCATGGAGCTCACATTTTTAAGGAGACACTGGCAAGAAAAAAAATACTGAGGGATAATAGGCTTCTTTTTGATCATTTCAGAGGTACTGAATACTCCTAAATCATTCATAGGGCTCACATCAAGCCACTTGTGTTCAGTGAAGGCAACAGAAAAATAGGGAAGAACATTTGATCTCGAGTCTTCTGAAACCAGTGGGATTAGCAAACAGCCTGATGGATAAGGGAAACTGACTCCCCCACGATGAGAAAGACAAGTCACAAATGAAGTGAACTAAACTATCCTGATCTTTCCACATATTCCATGTTGTTCATGAACCCAGGTCTCTAGGTAATTGCAGCCTGAAGGGCTGTTCTCAACGCTGCCTGTTACAGTTCTTGCCTTTCATAGGTAGGCCATGCACTTTGGCACACATGCAAATGAGAAATACAACACACATTTGATTCTTCCAGTTTCAACAGCTTGAACAAGCAGCTATAATACCCTGGGCCACACATAACCTTTCTGCACATTGATGTTCATTTCTAAGAGGTGGAAGGGCTGGGCTAGGTAATTCCTCCACTCCCTGGCCTTTCCCCAGTCTTGGATTTTAAAAAATCGAGTGCTTTACAAATGAATTAGGAGACAATGCACAGTCTACAGGCTCAACTGCTTTCTTTTCTGAAGAGACGCAAATCTCTGCTCCTACACATCATTCTCAAACCATCTCTAAAGGCTTGAGTCTTTCAGCAGGTAGAATGCTATCTTCTGGACCACCATTTTTTCTTACAGTTCACTTCCATGTTCCTTTCCCATTTAGTCTGTCGTTCATTTATTTCACTTAAATTTTTTAAAATATCACAAAAATGAAAAGTTATAACTTATTTTGGTCAGCTCGTCAAAAGGCTTACCTTGGGGCTAGAGAGATGGCTCGGTGTTTTAGAGTGCTTGCTGCTCTTCCACAGGACCGGGGTTCGGTTCCCAGCACCCACACAGCGGATCATCAAGTGCCTGTCACTACAGGTCTAAGGGGACAACTGCTCTCTTCTGGACTCAATAGTCATGGACTCAGTGCAAATACATACAAGTCGGCACTTATGCTTACACATAAAGGAAAAACAGACAAATCTTCCAAATGTTTGACTCGATTAGGTGTGAAGCAGGATATGTGTGCATCCATCCACTGTTGTAAAATGAGGAGGGCGATCGCCACAAATGTCACACATGCCCTCAAGTGGCTCTTCTCATAGTATTCTCAAACCCAATGTTCAGATTTTAGGTAAATACTGACACTAAAAAGAAATTAACTTTCAAACTTCTAAGGAAAGTAAGGGAAGAACCAGATAGTAATTAAATGCTTTTTCTTCTTTCAAAGTTCCCCTTTCCTTAAGAGAATTTAGATTTAATTAAACATATTTTGGTAAATGAAAATTATTCTGCTCATGTCCCAAACCCAAGAGACTGATACGACACACCTGTAGTGTAAGAAAAAAAGAACTGACTTCAATCCTTACGAGTAATATTTGAGCTCTTGTCAAAGTTTAGTTTGCAAACAAAGCAACTGGAAAGTGTGTTAAAAATGTCATTTTTTGGGTCTAGTGGTATGCTGATAATCTATAAGCTCTATGGCAAAAATATTCACATGTGTGAATATATATTTACTGGAGGTTTAGTCACAAAATATGTAGCATACAACTTATAAAATTGATAAAATACACACTATACTTTATTTTAAATTCCATATAAACAGTTGAGCCTCACCAATTCTGTTACTGGATTTTTCTAAACAATTTTCTAACTTACCTGTAGCTGTAGATGTGCAATGTGCAGTTACAGTGAGAATATCCACTGATTTTTGTTTTGTTTATTGAGGCAATAAAGCTATATGTTGGAACTGCATTTGGTCTTTAACCATAGCTAAATCTTTGCTGTCCCTGGAAATGGGGGTATTATAATTACAGTTCTTATTTATTTTAATCATTGACCATAATCTGCACGGGCATGATTTTCCAGTATTGTACTTGCTCTAAGCAAAAAGCAAAAGAAACAAACAAACGAACAAAAAAAATCCAGTATCATAAAAGATTGACATGAAGGATTCTTCAGTCTCTTTCCGTGGTGTAAATGTTTACAGCATGGCTGATTTCCCATCACTAACACAACCACATTGAACACAGAGTCAGAAAGATATGAGCAACGTTGCAATGGTTTGGAGCGTTTCTAGCACACAGAAACAACACGTGTAAAAGTGTAGCACTAATAGTAAAATAACAATAAGGTGATAAATTATCAATACTTACTGCTTCTTTTTAAAAGAATGATGGCTGCATATGTAACAATCAGAGTATTACCTGTTGGCTTTTGTAACCATACAAGACAGCGCCAGGGCACCACAGCCCATGCCTGACTGTGTATAGCATTCAGTAGGTCTAGTGTAATGCGGAAAGTTTTATTTTCGGCAAAGGAGGGTTATGTAAAAAGTCCTCAGATTAGATCCTCTTAGAGTTTTAGTATGCACTTTAGAGGTGAATCTATTAGGGTCTTGCAATTCATTCTAATTCTTTTAATGAGACATTACAGTGGTTCGCTTTAAAAAAAGCCCATAAAAATGTAGTATTAAAATACGGACTGTAGATAAGGAAATGAGTTTGCTTATTCATCGTGGATTGTAAAGTGTAAAAAGTGATTTGTTGGATAATTTGGTGGAATCTCTTAAGGTTCAAACACTCGGCGATTCAAAGTAGCATTTTTAGATATCTACTCCAAAATATTTGCTAACACTATCCACTGCAGAAAAAAAAAAAAACTTATACAACTCTAACAGAGGCAAGAATTTCACACACCTGCATAACAGAACGGGTTTTAAGCTGCACTGACAAAGATTTCCTTTCTCTTCTTCTCTTCTCTCCTCCTACCCCCTCCATCATGTGTGAGAGTATATGCGTGCGTGAGTATGTATATATGTGTGTGAGTGTGTGCGTGCGCGTGCCTGTGTGCGTGTGCTGGCTCAGCATGCCAGTGGAGGTGAAAGGGTAATCTGTAGGAGTCACTTTTCTCCTCAGAGCTTGAGGGTCTGGGGGATTGAACTCACCTGCGACGTGATTTTTACCAACCCCCAGAGGAGATTTTTAAATAAGTAATCAAAAAGGATCTAAAAGGACTCAGCTTAAATACTAGGGTCCGTGGCAGCACACACTTTACAGAGGAATGAGTAAAAACCGGCTTGGTGTATACTGCGGGAAAGCATGTATAGGTGGAAGCTGCTTGGAGAGACGGAGGGGAGACAGCGGAGGAAGGAATGGTGAGCAATCTTTGATTCGCTTTCCCACCAGCTTGGCACTCAGACATCAGAGAGTTGGGAGCACTTGCACACGTTCAAGTGAAGCGTCCTCTTTATGCTGGGATGCAATCATTTTAAGTGCAGCTTCCCTGCCACTGATCTCTGCTCTATCTGGTTCAAAAATGCATTAGCAAGGTATTTTTTTTTTCCTGGGCTCACAATTTCAAAGCTTTCCCCCAAGTCCCCCGTGGCTGCAGCCTTGTAAGAGCTGGAGAAGGCTGGATCCAGCGGAATGCCAATTTCTCTGAAATCCTGTTTCACGTCAGGCTGCCGTGCCTACCACCCTTCCGTGCTTGCTCTGCTCCTCAGTGTGGGAGAACAGCATCCTCTTGGATGTATATGCATTGTGGGTCCATTGACCCTATGTTTAGAAAAATGCAACTGTTTGAAAGAAAGAAAAGGGAGGAAGCACACCTAGGATTACTTACGGGGTAGAACAAGGCTGGAGAGCAAGGAGAAGTCCAGACATTCTTGTTGCCATGATGCTACACAAACAAATCCCTGCAAAGTTCTAAATCAGTTACCTGTGCATTCACAGAGAAATTAAATCAAAGGAAACTTGGGTGACAAGAGTCCAAATCTAAAGCACAAAATCAGAAGATGGGAGAAGGGCTGTTAAAGTCTTGCAGGTTAAAAAGTACATGTCACTGGGGCTCAGAGCAGGCTGAGGGCATAACGGCTCATGTTGCTCTTGCTAAAGGCTAGAGTGTGGTTCCGGGATGTTGGGTATCCCAGAGCTTCCAGTAACTTCAGATCCCAGGCACCTGATACTCTCTGGACATCCAGAGTCACCTGCAATCATATGCACTTACCCACACAGAGAAAATTATATATATATATTTTTTTTAAAAAAAATAAAGTACGCATGATCATGCCAGATTTTCAGGCCCCTTGCTTGTTTGCTTACATTATTATGGCTATTTTGTTCTATCTACATGTGCTTCTGTTTGACAGGAAATGACACGCACACAGATTTTCCTTTTACCTTTGCCTCCACGTAGTGCATTATTTGAAATGACAACAAATGAAGCTACAGAGAATACAGAAAAGCAGGTAAATGTGGGCGATATGCCCAGTTACGTGGCAACAGCCTTTGTACTACTACAGACCACGGGTTCCTGTTTAGTACGATGCACCATATCATTAAGAAAAGTGGGGAGGGGGTAAGAAGATTTTGAATTGACGTTTATTGCCAACCAGCTTCATGCTGGCATGTATATAACAGCATACAACACAGCACATCTGACAACTTCATAGACACATCATATATTCTCTGATGACTTCTAGCCAAGTTTTTTTTTTTTTTTTACTGAACCATTTTATTTTTATCATGTTTATATGTATGTTTCTCTGCATGGGTATGCGCATGCGACATAGGTGCTCATAGGGGTCAGAAGATGCTTTGGGAGCTAGAGCTACAGGCAACGATAACTGCCTCATGTGAGCGCTGGGAACTGATCTACGGGAACCTGCAAGAGCAGCCTGTGCTCCGAACTGCTGAGGCATCTCTATAGCCCCTGTCTAAGATGGTTTATAGTACTTAGATGTTACCTGGCTTTCTGGAAAAAGTTGCTATGAAAAAAAAAATAACCATTTCCAAGGAATCCTACTGAAATTTTATGACCTGATTTTACTAATATTATATAGAAATGTGGAAACTAAAGTATATTTTTAGAATTCACATCAAGTTTAAAAATAAGATTTCTAGGATTAATTTGCTTAATTTAGAATATAAGTATTAACTCACTCTCAGGAAAGTGGATCTCCATCTCTACTTTTAGGATTCTGCTGCAATGTAGGAAATGCAGGTGTATATGGAGAGTTGTGCTGACAGTGTAGGAACAGGAAACATCACATGACTAGAACCCTCCTTACAAAACTGATTGGCAGGTGTTGGGGTCTATGTGCATATGTCTCTGGGATCTTTTTACTGTGCAGCAAGTGCTGGCAAGAGATGATTTTAGTGTTTTAAAAATTCTGCTAACCTAGAAAAGAGGGTTTTGCATCTGGGAAGAGATTCTATTCTCAGACTGCTCTAACTTGAGATTGTGAGACCAGACACTTTCAACCTGAGAAGCAACCTCTTGTTCAAGAATAATGAACAATGCAAGGGAACCCCAGAAATAAAAAGTCATTGTTTTTATAAAATTCCCCTAGACCAAAAACCTGCAGAAAATAATGCCCAACTCTGAGAAAAATCTCAGGAGAACTCTTTTTTTAGAACAAGACTTGATTGGAAAAAAATAAGGACAAAAGCTTATGTTTTGTGGAATGCATTAGTGACCTATCCTGCTGCCATGACCAACAGGAAAATAAAAGAAGGGATTATTGGGGCCCACAGTTCAAGGGTACAGTCCCTAGGAGGGGTGGGTCCTAGAGCAGGACAGTGAGGCAGCTGCTCACAATCTCCTGTCAGGAATGGGAGCATGCTGAATGCCCTGGCGTAGCTTTCTCTTTTCCATTCAGTCTAAGACCCAAACCCACAGAATGGAGTGGTGAACAAAGTTAATGTGGGGGTCCCCACCTCAATTAACACAATGCAGAAACTGTTTGACGGCTCAGTCCAAGGGCATGTCTCTTCGATGATTCTATCCTCTCAAGTTGACACTATTAGCCATCACTTAGAGAAGAAGGACAGATGGAATCCCCATGCTACTATTTTCATTTCCTTAATGACAAGGGGTTGATCTTTGCTTTTTGCACAGTTGAACTGTAAACAATAAAAACTGGTCACTAGAATACTTCTTACAACAATGGCGGATATGAACATATATGTTCTGTGTCTAAACTCTAAGACCCTTGAAAAATAGCAAATATCCCTTTTGTAGTAGAGTTAGCTATGACAAAGGATTCACTTTGGAGTATTTACTTGTTTATGTAGACCACAGTGAATGCAGCTAACATTCAGTGAATGAATACTCATCAGAGAACTCCAGGTGAGCCATCTGGTCCCATTTCATAGCTTAAGAAGGCAAAGTGCTGCCTACATACTGGGCAAAGTCAACCGAACAAGGATGTGCCATGATTAGGCTGTCTAGATTTAGAGTCATTAAACTCTGAGATATGCTATTACCTATATAAGGCTATCATTTTCAATTAGACTATTTGTAATTTCCCTTGAAATATAATTTGTAAATAATTAACCAGTGTACACTTAATAAATCATTCTGACTTTCCCATCCCCCATCCTGGCTACCAGTTTACAGTGTTAGTGGCTTTTCTGCATGCTCAAGTGTGGAACTGGCCGGCATGACAAACTGTGACTATGATTCCAACACCTCTGGAGGGAGTGCTCTCAGACCCAAGTCTTACCAGGGCCATTACTCTCTAACACATCCTTTTTCTAATTGCTTGCCACATCTCCCTTCTCTAGCAACGTCAAATTAATCACTAAGAGTTTGCCAGGCATGGGGCTATTTTGCTCTCAAATCTCTGGAGGATTTTTAACCTTTGTCTGGAATGTCCCTCCTGGCTCTAGGACATGCGAGCTCTAGTTTAGCTTACAGAGCCTTGTTCAGGTTCTAAGAAGCCTCCTCCCCCAGACCGCACCTCGCCTCCCTGGGTTGACGTGGATGCTTCTGTCCCTCTAGAGCCTCCATTAAAAGCATGCTCATCTATGACTTTCCCGTGTACACACTCCTTCTGTGTTTGCACTACTGAGAGAGTAAACTCTGGCTGGCAAGAAAGCAGCGCCCTGCAACAGCCCATGCCTGCCAGGGACTAGCATGGCGTTTCAAAAAGCGAAGTGACTTTTGATGAAGCTTTTACAGCTTAATATTTGGTACAGTTACAAAACAAGCGTTTCATACGATCTCACAGAACTCATATCTTTTTCCTACTGTGAGAGATTCCAGTCTAAGACTTTCTGACTGTAGGTTATGCTTCCTGACTGTCAATCATGGCCCCACAAGTTTAAGGAGGTTCTTTACCATCATTGTGGGAGGTGTGTTTCTTAAAAAGTCCCTTCTGTAAATGGGGAAAAAATGCTGGCTCGCTTAAGCCAAATATCTTCCCACTTTTCAGGAGGAAACCGAAATTTCCTGGGAGTGTTATACTCTTTCTGATTTACAACATACAGAAAATATCATCCCTGGTTCTTAAGTCGTAAAGTACCAATCTTCACTGACGTTGCTATCAGAGTAGCGGCTTTTCATAAGTTCGTGCATTTCTGGGCACAGCTATACATACACCACACATAGTGGATGCGCTTTCATAAGTAGAAGATGCTGTTTTCTCCTCTTCTAATTGTTTATGAAGAGAAATGTAGCATTTTACACAGAACCTGTTTCAACAAAAGTAACTCTGCTGGGGACTCGGGCGGGCCTGAGCCTATCCACACGCACACACTCACGCACGGGGACCTGCTCTCACTTGGTGAGAGTGGAGTGCAGTGCCCTCACTGGCAGGTACTTAAGGAGGAAAAGGATGAGGAGTGGATGGGGCTGAGGGGGAAGGTGGAGGGAGCAAGAGGAGGGAAGGGAGTAAAAACAGGGATTGGAATGTAAAATGAGAAAAGATCATTTTTTAAAAAAATAACTAAACAATAAGAAATACTATGGGATGAAAACTGTATTGTAAAGACACGTATGTCATTTTAAAAGAAAGTGCTGACACAGCCCCTTCTTGCTCATCAGCTCTTCCCTCTTATCTTTCTTCTTCATGGTCCACCTATGCACACAAGCACACATTAGTACTTATACCCTGTTCAAATGTTATTATTTACTTTTGTTTTGCTAATTGTCTATTTTTTCATGTTAATAGCTTTAATTGCACACAACTGTGACTATGTAGCTCATTTTAAAAACAAATCATTTAGAAAACTTTTAATATATTAAGTGACAAATTTTATGAAATGGAAAAATCGTTTTCCAAAATAATACATTAATTTATAAAGCTTCCCAAACTGTATTAGGCTTACCCAAGTCTGGTAGTCTTGAGCTGTATAATTCAATTCCTATCCATCCCCAATTCAATAAATGGAAAACGTCCTTTTCCTTATTTCAATGAGATTTGATGCTCTCCTGTTTGCTCCCTTAATGTTCTATACCATGTGACAAGATCGTATCTACTGGCACTGAATGAATTATGGGAATTATTTTTTACACTTTTCTATTAGAGTAAGTGATACACTATTTTATGTTACAATAAGCTCTCTGAATATTAATGCTGGCTGTCTTTAAACCTTTTATATAGCTTCTCTTGGAAAAACTAGTCTAGAAAGGAGAGAAGCCACTACATGAAATTTCCCATCTGCCTTTTACAGTAAGAAAAGTTGTTTGCTTATATATTAAAATACCAGGACATTATTACCTTAATATTAACACTAATTCTAAAATGAGTCATCAGTAAGAGATTAAATTATTAAAGTGTCATGCTTTTCAAACATCAGTGCCTATCATCCATTTTCTCTGAGGAATGCAGCCAGCCTCTGTCTGGAGTTCGAGAAAAACTCTGAGGAATTATGTTGACAGCAAAGTTCAGTGTCTCACAGAGGGACAGAGAATCTGGTTTGCTTGCGTGTGGGTGGGTTGAGCTGGTCTGGCTGTGGGCCTCAGGGACAGCCTGCTTGCCATTTCCAAAACATGAGTTCCATCAGCGTTCCATAGGCAGCACCAGAAGCTGCCTGTTAGACCGAGGCCAGTTGCAGCATTCCAGAGCAAACTGTTTCTGGCTTTGTTCCTCAAGCACAAACATTGTTTTATTCCTTTGCTTGCAGCAAAACCTTGTCTCAGCAATCTCAACTGCTGGCAATTTATGAGCAGGTTATGGGGCAGAGATGGAAAGCTATTTTGTCATGACTGGAGTTTTTGTTTATATATATATGATATATATATATATATCACAAATTTTATTTGTAAGTTAGGATTGTATATTGGTCTACGGTTCTCATTTAACTGATCACATGTCTACTTAGAAGTGTTCAGTTATATAAAATTACTACTTTCAATATAATTTTCTAGAGGAAGACAACATGGTGCTCCATTTCTGAGGGCTGAGAACCTAGGGAGTCTCTCCACAACATGGGGGGATCTCTTAGTAAAAGCTCTGATGCCGTGGTTCTCAGTCTTCGGGTCAAATGGCCCTTTCACAGATGTCACATATCAGATATTTACATTACAATTCATAACAGTAGCAAACTACAGTTATAAAGTAGCAATGAAAAATAACTTTATGATTGGGGGTCATCGCAACATGAAGAACTGTATTAAAGGGTTGCAGCATTAGGAAGGTTGAGAACCACTGCTCTAGAGTGTATTTCATAGGTACAGACAGACACCTGCTTCTAGAAGTTGTTACTGGATGGAAATCAAATGTGTTTGAGGAAGAAAATTTGTCTGGTCAGTTATTCTACATATCACATTATGGAATTCTGCAGGAAACATGTCATCCCAGAACAGGAAAACAGTCATAAGCCAATGAGAACTCAGTTACTATTTACAATCTCATGAAACCACGAGCACAAATTCAAAACATAGTTGGGGTTCTCTACAAGCCCCAGAACAAATAACAAGTACCACTTTTGGTTGCCTTGGGAACAGAGCCCATTAGTCATGTTGATGGTTCTATAACAGGAGAAGGGGCGTTTTAATGAAATGCCCAGTGATCACAGGTAGAGATACTTGTGTCGGATGATTTCGTATACTAACCAGTGACTGAGACCAGTGCCTCAGTACAGAGGACATGGAGGAGTGCATGCAGCAGCCATGTGAATTACGCTTGAAATTCATCAGTTGCCAGATGGTGTGCAGAATCCGTTCACTCTCCCTGTGGCTTGCTCACCGTAAAGCAAATAAGTGAGTAGGTTCTTTCTGTGCTTTCTAATGGTATTGACTTCTCTGAGTGACACTTCTGATAGGCATAGGAGCAAGCAGGTTAGACAAATGCATTGGACGCCAGCAAAAATGAAAGCATAGTAGGGTGGAAGCTTGCATTGTGGAAATAACCTTTAGAAACAAAGCCATTCCTTCAGCAGTTGCAAATTAAAGCAACTTACGGCAATTATCCCTGCTTGGCAGAGTATATGGGCAATCCTTCATTTTACGGCATGGATAATGGCCCACTTCGTTTAAGTAATAAAGTATTGAACATTTTGCTCAGTTCCAACACTTCAAAACTTACCTCGAAAAGCACTAATATCCCCATAGTGAACTTGAAGGACAAAGTATTTACTTCCAGTTTCTCCTCCAACTCTGAATCCAACACCTAAATCATCATAAAACAAGCAAACTGTCATGACGGAAGCTGGGGCTTACATGCGTTACAGTCAGGAGTCATTTTGTGCTGCTGGTCCTGAAACCCTCGGGGCACAAAATGACTTCCACCATATAAAATCAGCACACAGAAGATGAAAGAAACTGCATTGGCCAGAGAATGTTTAACCAAAACTCTAAGAGAATCTATATTCATAGTTCCCAATTTAGAACCAGAGGGGTCCCTGGTCCTTTAACCAAACAGACCACTCACTGGGAAAGAAACAGTGGGACAAAATTCTGTCCCTGTTGGCTGTTTAACAAACATATAAAAAGATTCTATTTCTGTTTAATAAACATGATGATTTACATTTTCAAAGTGGTTGTAGGAAAGAGAATCTCAGAAGTATCTCAGAGTGGCCTCTTGCCCTCCCAAGAAGACAGGGTCTTCAAAAGTGACACAGAGGAGACCAGCTGCTAGCTAGGTCACACAATCCAGGCATCGGTGAATGCGCTTACTAGCTAGGTCACAAAATCCAGGCATCGGTGAATGCGCTTACTAGCTAGGTCACACAATCCAGGCATCGGTGAATGCCCTTACTGTTTATGTGGAGGTTGTTAGCGACTTGTTTAAAATATACCTACTATTCACAGGCTGAGAAAATGCATGTGCTCTCAAAATGTCATCACATCTGTGACAGACCTTCCAGGATGTTTAAGCCTGTTGGTGGGCACAAGGTAATGGGCAGAGAGATTTCTCGCTGATTTGAAGCAATGCAATTGATGGTGACGGCATGAGTTAGGCTTCTCACCACAGCGCATGTATCCCATAGACAAACCGTGCACTCTTTTTAATATTCTGAAGCATTTTTTTGCAATAACAGAGCATCTCACTATTCACTCAGACACCAGAGATGCTTCTATCAACAATTTACAGGTAAAGTCAGGAAGCCAGCTAAGTTTGACATTACATTAAATACCTAAGTTCCAGGACTTAAAAAATATTATTGCTGCTGAAACAGCAATTTATTTAATTTCCAGGGCTCTCTTGGCTCAGGAAATGTTCCTGCTGTCAAGAGCCAATGTGCCTTAGGCCAAAGGTGACCTGAGGTACACTTGATTATTTTCTAATTCAATCCAAGCTGTTTTGAGAGCAAACTACTTACCAAAGATGTGAGAAAAAGTGACCAGCTACCTTTCAGTACAAACTAGGTGAGGCTGGCACTTTGAATGAGACCGCAATATGGCTCACAGGCATACGATCCTTTTAGAAAGGACCATTAATACACTGATGAACACTAGTAAGACGACACAAGACATTTCAGATGTACCTTTGGGGAGCCGGGTCGGGGGAGCATCTCTCGCCCAGGCATACAGAATGTTGGCTTTATCTGTACAGGTTCCTTCATCACAAAACCTGAAAGAAAAGGTAGCTGTCACACCTACTCAGACAAAGAAATATATTCCATGTTTGGGCAAGTATTTAAAGGTCAAACACATCAATATATATTCATTGTATTTTTAGGCTTAAGAACCCAATGTTGTTTGGAGCAAGTTCTGACTGGAAGAAGCGCCCGAGAAAGGGATGGGAAGCAATCCTTTGTTGTGGATATATAGCCTACGCCTGGATACATTCCTATGTGAAAAGCCCTCTTTGCAATCAAGTAGACAGCCAGTCATAATGCTCAACACTGTACTGCATAAGCAAACCTAATGAAGCGGCTCTCCAGACAGACACTGATGACAGTGACATCTACGTTTTGCCTTTTGCCATCAGTGATGCTGTGAATACATGTTCGACCTTATCAACAAATACGAGTCCTCAGAAGGATAAACAAAATTTGCACATCAACTTAAAGGACCTTTGACTATACTACGCACACACACACACACACACACACACACACACACACACACATACACACAGGGATTTTTGATTATATTATACAGACACACATACGCAGGACTTTAAAAAGATTATGGACACTGGCTTGCATTTATGAATTTTTCATGTGGCGCAAGTGCCACTTCGTGTTACCGCTTAGTGTTTTAGCTTTCTCCGTAATGCAGGGATATTTACCTTTCTCAGCTATTCTGTAAATCAAATGCGAGATATAGTGGAAAACTCTTCACAAACCAAGGCACTACATATTGTAATGCGCTGTTTAATAAAATGCTCACTTATTAAAACATTACCCACTGTGGATAGACTTCAAGGTGAGGGGAGCACTCAAGCGCAGAACCTCTCTTCAGTTCCTGCCCTGGGTCCCCCAACAGTTGTGATTCTTGGGGGTATGAATCATCCCTTGAAAATCCAACAGCTTGTATACATAAACCCTTTTTACAGGGCCATAATCGTGACGTAAGTCAGGCAAATGTTATCGTCAGGACCTCTGGTAGACCTAATTTAATATATGATAAGGTGATGGCAAATCATATTGTTTCTAACAACATTATAACCCTCAGTTCATCCCGTTATTGAATTAGGTTTGTTTAAAACATAGCCAGGCTACATTTTTTATACTGCTTTACGTTTGTGTTTTGGAAAATTGGGGCCAAACAAGGTCAGAGGCAGGAAAGAACACAGACCATAAAGGTTGAAAACTATCAAGAAGAAAGACAAATACAGCTTCTTTGGTAGTAGCTGGCTCACAAAGATAAAAACATGGTCTGGAGAGATTGAAAAGGTAGGATGTTGTGGCTTCTTAAACAGATCTGAGGCTGCAGATCTGAAAATACAGAGGTTACCTCTACAAAAACCATTGGCAAATCCATCTCTCTTTCAAACTCAAGCAGGAACTCTTGCCCGATTTTCTGTTACAAACAGGGATGGGGTTGGGGAAAAGGACATCAGAATTAAGAACGAGAGACCCAGCACCAGGGTGTCCCAAACATTATGCGTAGCAAATGCGCTTGTTTCTATATATCAGGTTGCAGAGAGACTGTGCAATGTGTGTTGTAAAACCCACCAACCAGTTGTTTCTTACTGCTCACTGTCAAGTACGATGCACTAAAGATGAAGGATCTCTACCATGTGAGGACTGTGTTTTGGAACAAATGTCTAAGACTTCCTCATGCCAAACGTGTTAAAGGGCTTTAGGGTGTTGGACAGTGCCCAGAAGCATAAACATTGTTTTGGCTTGTATAGTTAAATAAATGAGACTGTCAGAGGTGATGAACTATAGATCTTACTCCTTGTAGGATATTAAAGCTTAAGGATTTCAGTGGCAATTTCCATACCTTACAACAATTGCATAATATACCTGTGTGATGGCAATGTTAAGATAATCGCTTTCTCTGATATGGAAGTCAATTTCTTTTTCCCTTGGGTTTTTTGAAACAGGGTTTCTCTGTAGCTTTGGAACCTGTCCTGGAAAGAGCTCTGTAGAGCAGGCTGGCCTCAAACTCACAGAGATCCATTTGCCTCTGCCTCCCAAGCGCCAGGATTAAAGGCGTGCGCCACCAACACCCATCATGGAAGTTAATTTTCAACACAGAAGCAGATGAACGTATAACCGAGAACATAGTAAGAATACACTCCACTTCCAGGCCGAGTTCTAGTTTTCCTTGCCAGGGAGGCCTCCTCTGACTCCATCACAAATTTCTCTTCTTTAACCGTATTACCACACCAAGCCTCGGCTTCCTCATCCATCTCTTTAACCAGAACAGGAGCGCGAGTTTAGAGACAAAGCCTTCTGTCCTGTTTTCACAGAACCTCTGAGTCTGCCCAGCAGTTAGCAGCGAGGTGGTGCAGTGTGCTTCCTTCACTTTACATGTTCAGACACTTCATCGGGTTGACTAAAAGGATACTGCATTGTCACGTGTAAAATAATAATTAAAAATTTACGATAAAAGCAAAATACAAGCCCCAGCACATTTGAAACATTACTTGCCCGGCTGCTCTTCATTCTCTTAGGAATGCTGTAAACTGGCTGCCCTTTGAAACCCAGGGAGTCAGTCAGCTCAAGCAGGTGCAAAGGTCACACAGCGAAGCCACAGTGCCCAGTTCCGGCTGCCACTCTTTCTTTCATCACAACTCACAAGACTGATTTACAGGCAGAGACTATCTTAGGGAGATAAACATTACTGATACCATCATACCTGAAGGGAAAACGTGTACACGCAGTTCTAAAATCAAATTTCAGGCGGAATAAACTGCTCTGACCCAGTCACAACATCAAACAATTTCACGTTCTACTTTTATCAGGTCTGACAGAATAACAACTTCCAAACCGTATTCTGGGACTACAGAGATGGTCCAGTGGTTGGGAATACTTGCTGATCTTCCAGAAAAGCCTATGTTCAGTTCCTAGCACCCACACTGGGCTCATAGCCACTCATAATTCCAGTCCCAGCACACCTGACAAACTTTTCTGGCTTTCATGGGAACCCGCGTGCATCTATGTGTGTGTGTATAACTACACACACACACACACACACACACACACACACACACACACACACACACACACACACTTAGCTTGAGGCTGGAGAGATGGTTCACTGGTTAAGAGTGCTGACTTTTCTTCCAGAGGACCTGAGTTTGGTTCCCAGCATTTGCATGACAGCTCACAAACAGACTCCAGTTCCGGAGAATCTTACACCCTCTTCTTGCTTCTCTGCATACTGGAGGTTTCTCTCCTGCCTGCCAGTTCCCAAATATCTACTCTGAGGCTTAATATTAATTACAAACTGTTTGGCCAATGGCTCAGGTTTATTACCAACTAGCTTTTACAACTTAAATTAATCCATTTCTAGTAATCTATTTATTGCCACGTGGCCGTGGTGTTAGCTCACATCTTGCTTCTCTGGAGGTTGCTGGCATCTCCCTGACTCCGTCTTTTTAGTCCCTGTATCTCTGCCTGGCTCGATTTTACTTGGCTACTGGCCAAATCAGCTTCTTTATTAACCAATAGTAATAAAACATATTCACAGCATACAGAGGGACATGCCACATCATCTCTGGGCACTGTTCACAGGTGGTCCATGTACAGACAGGCATGCAGGCAAAAGGCCCACACACATAATTGTTTTAAAATCTTAGCATAATTAAAAACAATGTCCATATATATTTAAAATGTATTCAATACATGACTAAGTGATGCTGACTCACAGAAGGATATCAAGATACTGAAAATAATCTTAAACTTAACGAGTGTGAGAACTAAACTGAAAATAATCTTAAACTTAATGACTGTGAGAACTAAATTTACTTTCTTGTAAACTGAGAGAGCAAGAGGGATGACTTTTGTTGATGGCACGAAACAGTTTTACATTCTATGAACAAAAAATGACATTGATAGTTTAAAGGGAGGGGGGAAACAATTAACATGTGAAGTGAAGATGGCCCTGGGTTCTTGGATCTTCCCTATGGAAACCTTTCACCTTTAAGCCATAAGGAAGTCTTTCAGATGGCATGGGGGTGTTCTGATTGTGCCAAGCATGGAAGAGAGCAGTCTTGTCATGTTGAATTATCCCTATAAAGTATGAGTGACTGGTTGTATCTGTTAAGGGTTATTTGAAACCTAAGGTTACTTAGGCAAGGTGGGAAAGGATACCTTATCATTTCTTTTGGATAAAATAATGAAACCCAAGATGTCAGGTCTTGAAGTTAAATCTGCATGGTTTTATGAGGTTAGTGTATACTGTCAATGTGATGGGATCTGGAATTGCCTAGGAAGCAGCTTCCAGGCACAATTGTGGGGGCTTCTTTAGCCTCTGGGCATGCTTGCAAGGGATGATTTTGATCAGGTATACTGGCTCATCTTAGCTTCCATTTGCAACATATCTTATGCAGGGGACTCAGCATTAATCACTTTGCTTCTGATGTGACCAGAGGCTTCTAGCTCCTATTGCCTTAACTTCCCTGCCATATGGATATGCCTGACCTGTGAGTCAGAATAAATTCCCTTCCCCTGAGATGCTTTTGTAACGGAATTTATTACATCAAGAGGAAAAGAAACAAATAGAGGCAGGTTGTAAATTCCAACTGTAATGCATTAGGTATCCAGTGCCCACAGCCAGAAAAGTTAACATCAGGTTAGAGGTGGGTTTTGTTTTTGTTTCTTTTATTTTTAGAAACACAACATAAAAACCAATGGCATGGGTGGGATGTTGTCACCTTTCAAAACTGCACTGGTCTGCGTTAAATATCCAAATATAACTAACTGCACTATAACCTATGGAATATTTCTGCCAATTCAGACAATTCCATGTGAACGTCAGGGTAGTGGTTATGCATTTGCACAGTAACTCAAAGAATACCTAATTAGGAAAGTGAAATAAGAATGGGGCAGCTTGATGAACAACATCATAGGAACAGCCCCTGAGACCCCTTCACCCCAGTGAGAAAGCCAATAAAGTCTGTAAGGCTAGAGGGAATGAAGCACAATTTCTCAGTGCAAACCAAGCCATCCTTTCATGGAGGCTCTACAACAAGAAATATACACCACAGAGTTTACTCTTTCATAGCCCAATAAGGCAGGATTAGAAGCCCCGTTTAAGCAGGGTGTAGTGGTGCAGGTCTCTGATCTCTGGACAGGCAGGCAGGTGTCTGAGTTCAAGGCCAACCTAGTCTACAAACCAAGTTCCAGGATATTCAGAATTGTTACGCAGAGAATTCCTGTCTTCAAAATGAAAACAAAACCCAAAAAACGTCCAGGAACAACTACTAAGAAAAATTTGAACCCAAGATGCTCAGTAACATTTTATGGTATAATGTCACTACTTTGTTTAACTCGAATGCTGGTCTTGTAAGGGAAGATAATCAAAATCACACAGGGTGTTTTATTTAAAAGTATTTATTTTATGTGTTTGGTTGTTTTGCAGAGTCGATGTTGAAGAGCATGTCTGATCTCTTGGAACTGAAGTCACTGAGAGTTGTGAGCTGCCATGTGCATGCTGGGAATTGAAGCCAGGTCCTCTGGCTCTTAACTGCTGAACCATCTCTCTAGCTCCCTCAATCTCTTTTTGAAACTTTCAAAATGGTTGTAGTCATGGCACTAGTAACCCAAGTAAATGCTAATGGGCTCCTTCCACCAACTCTATCACTTCAGTTATTGGCCAAGGAACATAAGCACTGTTCATTCAGAGTTAGAACAGATACCAACCGTATTTTAACCAATGGATATATGTTTTCTATCCCCATATAACTCAGTTATAATATTAAGGTAAAATAAACGTAGTGGAAGAGGATAAGGATGTAGCTCAGTTGGTAGAGTAGGTACTTGCCTACCTTGTAAGAGGGCAAAGATTCAATTCCTAAAGTAACCAAAGCAAGACTAGTGGTCTTAACCCTAGCACTCAAAAGATAGGGGTAAGAACCAGGGCAAGGTCAGCAAGGAGTAGAGACCCTGCCCAGATAAACAGATAAACACTGAATAAAGGGAGGCAGAGACAGTTGATTCCAGTCCAGTAAAAACTCGTGACAAAAGATTGCACGTAAATGCACATCATATAGTGCCTAACATGAAGTGGTTTTGGGAGGTTTGCTGTTTTCGTTTTGCTGAGAGGGGTCCTCTATCTGTCAATTTTTTTAGAAGTTTCAATGGCAGAAGAAACAAAGAAGGCACTGCAGGGAACACTTGAAATGCTGCTAGGAGGTGTTCAATGTACCCTGGATGCAGAGAAGCTGCAACAGACAGTGTAGGCAAACCCTGCTCTCAAGAAATCCTTATGGTCTGGAGGCAAGCAGCAGAACTGGGGCCTTCCCTAGCAAACATCCTCACTAAGGTAAAAAGACACTTGGTTACTGGTGAGTAACCAAGCAGAGTGTGCTACACACAGGCAGACATTCTCTAGCTACTTGTGTTTCCTCCACTCCTCAGCATCTGCAACCCTGCAGAGAGGGTGGCATTTAAAAAGACACAGCAGGTGGTTAATAAATAGAAGCAGTTGAAAGGGATTTCAGCTAATACTTCAGAGGATGGGAAAGCACTCTACTTCTTTAGCTGGAGAATGATGTTAAGTTAGAACAGCTGGAAATGGCCTCCTTTAGCCAGCTGGGACTCGCCTGTTTAAAAAAAACATCAAACAACTTGTACAAGCCATCACTGACTCCCAAAGATGAGTTGGTCATAAGTATTACTAGGAGTAGTTTAAAAATTCATTATAAGAACTAAATATAGTTTTAGCTATGCACAGCCAGCCATGCAGAAGGCTGGACATTAAAAGCCCACAAACTCTAACGGCCTAACATTTTGGTGGGTTTGGTCATGTAGACAGTTTAACCGATGCAGAAATAATATAAAAGTGTTCATATCAGCAGAGTACTATACAATAGTTGAAGTTCAAGTTGGGTGTTCACATATGGATCCCCTCGAACACTCAAAACATTTATCAAACTTTTGGAACAAACCCTCTATCTTCTTGAAGTCTAGAGCACATTATTATCTGCAGCCTCTCAGTATTGTTCCCTCAATATTCTGAAGACAAAAACAAAAATGTTAAATTGCCTTTGGTTGCTTAATCATCACACTTGGCACTCAACAGAACAGAAAATGTAGAACTCTATAATCACATATGTTTAAAAACAAACAAACCAACAAAAGGCACTCAAAGGTGCAGAGATGACTTGACAGTTAGCAGTACTTCCCACTCTTACAGAGCACCGAGTTTGGTTCCTATCACCTACAGGGAAACTCACAGGCCTCTCTGTAACACTAGCCTCAAGGGATCCAACACTGTCTTCTGGCTTTCCGGGCATCATGCAGAAGCACAGTACACATGCATGCCTGCACGTGAACACAGGCACACCACATAAACATAAATAAATCTTTAAAAGAATAGCACTCTAAAGCTATTACCCCAAAAGCTAGTAACTTATTTAAATAAAAATTATTATATTTCTTCAAATCTTGAAACTCTCAGTGAAAAACTACTTATTGACAAAATTACTGATATAAGAATGAAGGTGCAGTAATGAATTCACAGAATAGAACAATGCAAACTTTATTTTCCAAGTCCTGCATATTTAGTAGTTATTAGTACAGGTCTGTACATTTAAATGCATGAGTGCATGTAATCTACATTTTCTTTTTCATCCCTAAGAGCGGAGCTGGAGATGTGGAGAGTAGTGCACTTGCTTAAGTCTCATTCCCATCTTCCTGCTATTCCTCATTCTTAGTCCCTAAATATGGCTAATTGTCTTTCGTATTAACAGGCGGGCATCTGAAGGTATTAGATTACATAGGACAAATACTTCTGCCTTCTTGACATAGCTCGTCAGAGAGTTTGTTTTCCCATCAGCTGGTCCCTGTTTGCATCCTCCAGAGGTATGTTAATTTGGAATTGAGCATCAGGCCCACTTGAACTATAAAGAGACCACCCCACAGTATATTAAAAGGTTTGCATCAACGTATGCAACTTAAGTGCACATGCATATAATTAACTAGACACATTACCAGTGTGAGCTGCTAATTTGGAATGAGACACAAAAGACTAGAATGTGTGTGGAAGGAAAAAAAAAACTTTAAAATTAAAATGACTCCATAATGAAAACTGCTTCATGCTGTGTCTACTATTTTCATGTAAACTTAATATAACTGTAAATATATTTTAATGAACAGTAGAAAGAGGCAATTACAAAGAGCAAAGGAGGGCAGCTCCACAGTGAAACATCAGAACGGCTCTTTGCCTCCGTATTAAAAGTGCTGCTTGAAGACAGAGGGTGAATTATAACTTCATAATTTCGGGGGAAAAATGCTTTCTATATTAAAGATACATTTGCCAATGAGCTGGCAGTGCAAACAAAACCTCATGAGAAATGGGCACTGGGGAGGGAAGGGCAGTACAGGATCTCAGGAGCAAACAGACAACAGGAAATAGAAGCTTGACTGCTAAAAATCATATATATCTTATTAGGTGTTTACACTTTGTTAAAATAGCTTTGTGTTCCCTGAAGAATTTTCTAGCACATAAACTGGTGATCGATATTACTAAGCATCAAAAATCAGTACAGATATCACACTGAAAATCACCCGAGAGTTGGACAGCCTTTATTTACATGCCTTCTGTCTTGGAAGAGTTGGATAACAGAATTGCAACTTAAAATGAATATGATAAATCTCATTGTTCAAATTTCAGAAAAGAATACAGAATTTTGGACCTGGACATATTTTTGGTGTTAGTGTGATCCAGATGGGAGCACAAGAGGGCAAACAATGGGAAAACATCACAGACCATCTCTAGTGCAGAGCCTGTGAGGCAGTGGGGGCGGGAGGCACAATGTCCTTTGAAGCAACCTAGAAGTTCGGCCCATGAAGTGCCATGAATTCTAATTTTTTAAAGAGAGGAATGGAGCTTGCCAGGCACTGGAGAGAAAATAATCTATATTAACTTTAAACGAACTGCAAGGCTAGACTGTAAAGTCAGAGCGAGTAGGGCAGCTTTACTTAATGCATGTCTTCTACTTTGCATATTGAAAAGCTCCTATATCTACTTTTAAATGTTAAATGAAGACTCTGGACTTGGCTAAAAGAAGATGAATAATAGTATCAATTATTTTCCTTGTTTTATGGTAACAGAGCCAATTATTACAAATATATAGATGAAATGAGAATGTGAACGACCAGGCAGATATTTTAAATTACATTTAAAATGATACAGAATCAGTGTCACACAAAATCCTAGTTACTCAATGGTGCGACATCCTGACAAGGCACATGGGATTGTGTGCGTGTGGTGAGTCCACCTCTGCACACGTCTCTAGCTTCTGGTGGTCTCGCCTTCCTCGGCGGATTCACAGAAGGTACATGATGCATACTTACAGAATTTTGAAACATTAGCATAAAAGAGGTTTTATGATTGACCTAACATTGATCTAAAAATCAATGAACCAAATAAGCTAAGAGGCCTCCGCAGGGCATCCAGCAATGGGTTTGCTGCGTCTTCATTCTTTTCTGTTGTCTTTCAAATATTAATTTTAACAAAACGACATACACAGACACGGTGATCACCACACCATTCCACTTTCACTGGTATTTTCTTAACATCCCCCCAACCAAATCTGGAAGTCTTGGGTACTATATTTTATATATAAAGTTTCAAAATGGCATGTTTAAGAATACCAATAAATATTTAAAGGGCCAAAATCATATGACTGCTTTGGCATTCCCTTTATATGAGAACAGCAAACAGAGAACCTGCGTCTTATATAAAGTTTTAGCGGTTAGCATCATTATAACATCATCCCCGCAGGCAAGGTGAAGCCGAAGCACATACAAAGAGCTTATATTCTTTCTAGCTAGTTAATAAATTCCAATCTAAAAGACTATACTGCTAATTACAAAAGGAATATTTTTTAAAGCATACAAAGGGTGCAATTTGTAGAAGACTCAGAAATGACTGTCAAAGAATAATCTTTCAATGTGGAATCTTACTTATAAAAATTTGCTAAAGAGATAAAATAAAAAATGTTGCTATCAAAAGGCATTAGCTGCTATTTTTCTAATTCCGGTCAGAAATGACTGTCAAAGAATAATCTTCCAATTTGGAATCTTACTTATAAAAATTTGCTAAAGAGATAAAATAAAAATGTTGCTATCAAAGGGCATTAGTGGCCATTTTTTCTAATTCCATTTTTTTATATAAACCTAGTCACATGAGTTTGGTTCCTATGTGATATGCCCATTACATCAAATAACTTAAGCCTATTAACAAAGGCTTTGATGGCACTTGGTCCATGGAGATTTCCACTAATTGCCTTGTGCTTTTCAAAGTTCCAAACACACATTACGATTGCTTATTATCAAAATGACTAGAAAGCCGCTACCGCAAGCCTCGCCCCAGACTACTGACTATCAGGATACACTGAGAAAGGTTCTTTGGTCGACAGGATTTTGTAGGAGCAAGACATCAAAACAAACCCCTTCTCAGTGTACGGCCAAACAGGGCACTCACTCTGGACTGATAAACACTTCACAGTGATTCCGATTGGCGGTGAAAAAACATAGGAGGCTTAGAATGCATTGTTATTTTCAGACTTCACAGATCGTCAATACACACTGAAGAACAAAATGGAACGGAGCACTGTGGTCCTTCCCCTACGTCATCTAGCACCTTTCTGCGACTAGCATTTCATAACGGCTTACTGATAATCGTGGCGCAATAGGAAGACTCACCAGAGTGATTAAAATCATTCCTAAAACCACAATAGCGCCATCAATAAACATCGCACAGCAAAGTCAAACAGAAAATATCAGGACTTTGGAACCGGACATTTTAAGACATGCCTGTACTCCAGGCAGCTGATTCCCTGAGTCAATTAGAAAACTTGACATTCCAGCTTCTTGTCTGTGAAGTTTGAATAAAAACGCTTGCTTTGCAGAGAAATTAGGGTAAAGGAAATGATACATACAGACTATGTAGCACAGTGCACGGGACAAAAGAAATCACCATGAACAGAACTGCCATGCTTTCGGGAGTGCAACCATGAACTGCACAAAAACTGATATCAGAGTATCAGTAATCTCAATTTCCATGCTCCATAGGGACATTTAATCAGTGACAAAGGCTGATATTCTCCACAGTGGACTGAATTATTCGGATAGCCACATGATGCCAACGAACAGGGGTATTCACGTGTTAATCAACTGCAAAGCCCTTACACAAATCCTTTTAGAATCTAGTGTGAGCCCACTAATCCTTACCAGTAATTTCCAGTGGACGAAGGCATATTGCATCCAAAAAGTAGCATATGATGGACTGTATCCATGCTGGCACGTGGTTTGAAGTCAACTGTCACGAGAAAATGATACACAAGTGTGAATACAAGTTCTACATCGGTGTGGCACCCTCACAAGGGACTACATCTTTGAACAGTTTGGATCGCTATATAACCATGATGCTTTGATGTGTCAATGGCAAAATGCCCCGATATTTGACATTCTTCAAGATGAGTATGAGTTAATAATTTGATGTAGGGATATAGTAAACTACGGCACATTAAAAAGAGAAAATAAGAATTAACAGGCTGGCAAAGACTGCTATTAACACGCACATTTGAAAATGAACGGTCCCATTTAAGGCAGTGAGTGCATTATGCTGGCAGAGTGTGAATGCTCCAGGCTATGTTATCCACAATCTATTTCCTTCCCACTCGGCCGAGTGCTGTGTACCAGAAACCCTGCACAGTGGTGTAGTGAAACAAAAGGTACAGCGAGCAGCGAAAACATGAGCAGAAGGATTCATAACGTATCTGTATCACCTTAAATAACAACAGCAGTCATTGTGCAATGCAACACACACACACACGCACACACACACAATTTCCTGCAGAAACAAAGGTCTATGTGCAAATGTATCTTTATAAAGATATAGAAATAAAATTTTATCCGAGATGAACTGAGTGCACTGGCTAAAATAATACTGATATTTATGTAATGGTCTGTCTCTTTTCCTTCCAGAATCAGCAGTGGATGATACGACAATAAGAAAAAGGCAGTGCAGAATACAGACATTTTCAAAGCTGTGTTACCAATGGCTGATACTGAACTCTGGCTCCCATTTGGAAGGGACTGCTGTCCCTTCTTGTCCTCACTGACCATGCTACTGTGATGTAGCAGCTCATGTGTCACCAGTTCATACAAAAACCCTAAGTTGTCTAATGTCAAGTGTGTCTTAAGGTACCTTTTGCCTATTTTTATTTGGCGCTGGGGAAAAATAAATAAAGCATCATCTTTTTTTTTTTTTGCTAAAATACATACAGAGGCATGAGTATTTATTGAATAAAAACATTCTGCATCAGACTGTGGCACCAGATTTTCTGGCAGGTCAGGAGGCACGAGGCACATACTCTGGGCCACCCAATTTACAGTTTTCACAAGAGACCAGAAGCATTTTATTCACTGCACTGTAAACAAAAATTTAAAGCTTAAAAACCAAATCATGGGGCTTTCATGGCACCACTTAAAACATAACAAAGAGGCTGCCTAGAACTCGGACTTAACTATCACCTGAGGCTCTGCTGTCGCTAAACAAAGAATACAATGGAACTGGGAGATTGAAGCTGTTTTGGACATAAAGAATAAATTGAAAGTTTCAACAGCTGGTAATTTGTCACAGTTTGTTAGCAAGAGAAGCAGAAGATAGAAAAGGGTGTCTGCTTGTTCTGGCCACTCTCACATGATGGACAATGCTTCCTTGCTCTCTTCCAGAATCTTCCCGGGAACCTCTCTGGTTCCTTTTTTGTCAGAAGCAAAACAAAAAAGTTTTAAGGTATAGCAGTTGTCATTATTTGTCTTTTATTCAACTTAAGTTTGCGTTGGTATAACATATAATTAGTAATTTTATGTTTCATAATTCTAAAATTGTATCACTCTATGGACATCTATACTTTTAAAACTATTTTTCTTTTCATTTGTATGAGTCTAATGAATAGACGCCACGTGTTTTCAGTTGCCTACAAAGGCCAGTAGAGGGCGTGAGACTCCCTGAAACTGGACTTTCAGGTAAACTGCCCAACTTGGGTGCTGAGAAGGGAACTCAGGTCCCCTGAAAGAGCAAGTGCTCTTCACTGATGGCTCCTTTCTCCAGCCCCTTTTCTGCACTTATCCTCCCATCACCCCCCCAAAAAAATGTAGCCATGACAAACTGTGAATGGTTTTCAAAAATGAGTCTCATGCCTGGTCTCTTGTATAACCTGTGTTGTTTTCATCCCCTTGGATTATTTTACTAGGGAGTAGCAAGTTTTCTTACCATTGAATCATTGCGAGACTTTGGTTAACAACCAACAAAACTATGTGTAGCTTATTCCAGGAATTAAGGTTTTAGATCCCTGACAATTTGAGAGTCGGGCATCGGTTAAACATTCAGGTGTACACAATCAGCAGCGTTGGAACTGTGACTCTTGGGGACAGGCGGGCAGGGAGGGAGAGAAATATTGCTTCGTGGAAGTCACTCACAGATTAAATGCAGAGCTGTGTGGTGGCCAGAGTAGGAACCTTGGAGAAGGCTTGGGACAAAGGGACAGAGAAAGCCCTGGGCTGTCAGGATTCCTTTAGAAAACATCAGTCGACCGGTTTTATATTAATGCTATGAGGGCTTCCCTGAGAAACAAGGCAAGAACACTGCCCTGCCTTTTTTTTGCAGAAAAAGGTGAGTCATCAGTAATTCTCCTAAAAAGATGCAGATGAGCATCCTGAAGGCAGCAATAAGCTCTGCCTGGGCTTTTTACAAAGAGAACAATGGGGGTGCCTAGGCATCTGCTTAAACCCCAGGACCTTCTGACACCGTGTGTTCAGTAAAGCGCAAATTCTCCAGCCATCTCTTTTAAAACCTCAGCCTGACATACTTCCTTACATAGTACTTACTTGCTTTACATCAAAGCTTTACTAGCTGTAAGTATGGTTTTATTTCTAAAATGAGAAATGTCTATTATTAAGCAGTTGCAAAAGAAAATTCCACAGTTCCAAGTTATAAAACTTATACTAAAACAAATAAAACCATCCCACCACAGCCTTATTCTTCCAGAGTCATAGATTCATCCCGAAATTCAAGATGTAACTTAAATGCTAAAGAAATTATGGGCATAAGGTGAAAAACATGACATCCTTTTTCATAGTCTAATGAAAAATATACCTAAGTATTTTTATAATTATAGCTCAAACTACAGTCCACTGCAAACTGAAATGAAAAATACCTCCAGCTGAAAGAAGTCATATTGAAATGTAAATCTCAAGCAAACAGCAGATGCCTTACAATAATGCAGAGCTTATAAAATTCCACCTAAAGGCAACACATGGGCAAAGAGAGTTTGACAGGTTCATTTCCAAGGCTGGTTTCATATATTTCTATAGTCCCTACTTCCTATAGAAATGCCAAGGCTCCACCCCCTGTGCATAGGGTTAAAGTCCACTGAACAGAAGACATGCACGTGATTTTGGAGATCTCAGCAGAACAAGAAACAAAGTTTACAAACATAAAATCCTATCTTCAGAGAAACCGCTCCCTTCCTCCTCATCCCCTGACGTCCTATCACATGCCAAAGAAAGAAAGGATGCCAGGGAAAAGGAGGAGGGAGGCAATAAAGAAAAAAGTGCCGGGTGAGTGTACTCTTCCAGCAGGCAGAACAAACAAAACCTTGGAAGGGGGGCATCACTCAGAACACAGCCTCGTGAGAATGTAAGCGAGTACTATAGCTGATTAGATAGCAAGCACCATCAGTCTTCCAGGTGGGCAATAAGATAACAGTGGTTTACTGGGAAATGATGCTAACGGTGAAGGCCTCTTGATGTCTCTGAGCAGGGAGAATTGTGTAGGTAAGCCCTGGGGACTAACCACCTTGGAAGGAAAAAGACTTCAAAGTAGTAACTCAGATCTATCAATGAAAGGAGGAAGGTGACAGAGAAATGAGCAGGTAGGAGGACTCCCCGAAGGGCGATGTCACCCCAACTGAAAGACAGTAGTATGTGTGGGAAGAACATAAAGACAGACAGACAATGAGCTCTATTTCTGGAGCTCCAAGCAAAGTCTGTTTTAACTGCATGAAGTTCCCGGGATATTTATAGCCTCTTTTAGCTAACATCAGTTTGCAGCTGGGGCGGTGCACATTTCCAAGACTGTGACCCGGGAGAAACTTTCATTGAACACTCAGTTTTCTCTCCATTTCTCCAAGTGGATTTCCAGGAGGTCTAGGCCTACATGTCAAACTGGATACATCGAACTCCTGAGTTGGAAACGCTGTGAAGAACACACTCAGCCTAGAGGAGGAAGCAAGGACCTGGAAGATTTCCATGTACATATAAGCAACACTGTCCAAATGGACATGGCTACATTAGCTTTTTTTTTTGCTAAGGTTGTGCAGTTGAGGAAAACGACCAACCTTAGATATTTATTTACCTATCGGACAGAGTCGAGTGTGTGTGCATGTGTGTGTGTGTGTGTGTGTGTGTGTGTAAAACTATTGGTATACCCCTTTTTTAAGTCTGTTTCTATTTCTTCCCAGTGGGATGATTAGGTATAAATAATTGGCTTTAGTATACTACGGATATTACTTGATGCTGTCAAATAATTTTGTTCAGCAATACTTTTCAGCCTGGGTTATAACTCAGAATTACCTAGGGAGTTTGCTAAAATAATGTGGGCTTGGGTTTTAGTCCTGGGGTAGAAGGTTTGTCTATCTTAGGTGATCCTAATTACAGCCACGCCTTTAGTCGTCGACTAACACAGTGTATACATTTTCAGGTTTTGGTTAACTACTCTTGGCTCATTTTAGATTGCTTTTGTCTTTTAACTTTACAGAGTAAGGTTTCTCTGCGAATAAAATTGTAAAACAAGTTCTAAAGATGAAACCCGAGCTTTCCTACTTGCCCAAGTAAGACACTCCTACAGCTTCGTCCTAGATGGTGCCATGTTTCTGGAGGAGAAGTAGCCAGAACACACATGGAGTGGCTTTGGATTGAATCTGTAGCTACGTTAAAGAGCCGAGACACTGGAAGTTGGTCACCAGCCAAAGGCTTTTTCTGCCAAGCCTGACAAATTGCGTTTGGTGCCTAGAACCCATATGGTAAAAAGAGCTTCCAGAAGCTGCCCTCTGACCCCCACCCAGGCATCACAGTGTCTGCCCCCTCCAAAATAAAATAAGTAAGCATATGATTTATTATATTAATATTCTAGTGATTCAAGCCATGCTCAACAGAACTAGGGAAGTATACAGCCTAAGAAACTGAGCAATATGAAGTGTTATTGGAAAAGAAATCCCCCAGTTCTTAATATTACTCCCTTAAGCATTTCTTCACACGGACTAAATAAAGATTACACTTCAAAACTGCTGCAGAGAACTGAAGAGGGCTTGTTCTGAAGAGTAATTTAAACGTAGGAGCAGATGAACCTTAATGCCCATAATATTTCAGTTAAAAAAAAAAAACACAGCTGTGAAAGTCTCGGCGCCACAGTTCTTTGATGGCGTGTGAGAGGCCTGCAGCGTACCTTAGCGGTCTTCTGCCGGCTACCCAATCACATAGGGCAATGCTACAAATCCTATACTAAAGGACTTTCCAATGAAAGACTTTTACACAGTAAGCTTAGTAGACAGTTGTCATTAACGCTTATCAAGATGGACAATGATGTACGCTTTATAACAAATCTGTAACGTAGTTTATGGGGGCTGTCAGCTGCTGTTGGAGAATTCACCAAGAAACACATTGAACATAAACTGCAATTGCAATAATCCTGATGAACGAACAAGTCCAGTATAAAGAAGGAATTAAACTTCCATTCAAAACTGCCTTTCATGGTAATGGGAGAATGAACAAAAGAATCAACAAATAGATTTTATCAGCCAAGCTGTAAGACAGAAAATGGCATAAGCAACATTAAGTTCTATTTTTCTATGTTATTGCTTTAGTGGTCCTAGATTTACTTCCTACAGAATGAAACCTATATTCCTGTTCCAGCCTTTTAAGGACATTCATAATACTGGGCCATTTCCTACCTCAGACTTGAACACACTAACACTGTACACACCCTCTGCACTCTGAAAGACAACCTAGCTCCCCAGCTTTTACACTTGCCAACATTCATCGTGTGGTACCCTTGCCAGACACACGCTTAGTTCTCATAAAGCAGTGGTTCTCAACCTGCGGGTCTTGACCAGTTGATGGGGGTCAAATGTTAGGTATCCTGTGTATCAGATATTTACATCATGATGCACAACAGTGGCAAAAGTGCAGCTATGAAGTAGAAATGAAAATAACTTTATGGTTGGGGTCATTGCAACATGAGGAACTGTATTAAAGGTTGCAGCATCAGGAAGGTTGGGAACCACTGTCTCCTCGGCACTATGAGCGAGTCTTAAGTAGAGCCGTGTGGTAACTTGTCCCTCATCATGCAGTCAGCACATGGTGAAGGTGGCATTTGAAGACAGCGGTCTAGCTGCCACTCACTTTTAACCACTTGAACATCTCTTCTCATAGCTGTGTTCAGTGAGTTCCTTGGTGCTCATTCTGTGTGGCCCCTGTGTTATTCCTCACCCCTGTATATATGCAAATAGGCCAAATTTTCAGGCCCTGCTCAAAACTTGCCTACTTTCCTCTTGGGAATTTCCCCAAGTGGACTACACTATTGTATTTAATTAAAGACTTCCCTACAGTTAGATTTACAAAATACAATCAACTGGTTCCTACTTCCAGTCTTATATTTCTTACTACCTGAGTGAAGTCTAAGAGCTATCAGGTATAGTCATGTCAGAAACATGGCTGTTTTGGCAGCTAAAGGATTGAGGACATTCAAAAATATCCTGAGAAAAGGTTCAGCGACAATGTTCACTTCATAATTAAAACTGAAAAAGTGAGGCTCTATCCACTCACTTGAGACTGTTCACACCCTTTGCTTTATTTGTGTTTTCAATGGTAGCTTTCACTAAAGAACACCAACAACAAGCTGGGAGACCTCCTGATGGTGCCCGTTGGAAGGCTCTCAGTATTCACCTGCGAGTCAGAAGGCTATGGACTTTATGTTGGATAAAATTCTAGTAAGGGAGGAGGAGATACCCAGTCATCTGTTTGGAATCAGAAGGTCATAAGGACATAGGTATGCACACACGCTTCTGGTTTACTGTTCTCAAAGCCACAAAATGTGTGTCCAAGCACTGCAGCTTGCTAGACCTTGGGTTTGCTGGCACAGTATCTGGTGGTTTTTGTACAGCACCATCCAAACCAGACCATTTCTGTAGTTTTCACCTCTGCGGAAATGCTGTTTAAGAAAACTCACATCTGGAAATATTCTATTCCAACAATGCAATTCTGGAATAGGGGTTGCGTGACATTCAATGTAAGGGCCCAGGGAGAAGAGAAGCAATGATTCATTACATTAATTTCATTTATTTTGAAGTTCAGCTACGGTTTCCTCTATTGCACAGAGTTATCTGATGGGTAGGGACCTGCCATCATTCACTAAGGAAAAGACACATTTATTTACTGGTCACCCACGTGAAGGGCAGCAAGTGGATGAAGATGACAGTCAAATTTCCTGGCTGAGTGAGCAGCTGTCACAGCCGATTCCTCTGAGTGTCTGTGAAACGCCTCTCAGACAGCACCACAGTCAGTGGTCAAATGCAGATTTACCCTAACTCTCTCTACGCACATCTTTGACTTCTTCTTATAAACAAAAGCAATGTTTTAGAAAGAGGTCTAATTTTGTTCCCAGGAGCCATGAAACTTAAGAAGAGAAAGAGCAAACAGAACAAATAGCAAAATATGCTATAACCCATATTTTAAAAAAAGGAAACTAAAGAAGAAAATCCAACCTAGTGTTGCCAATGAGTTATGTCAAGTCTTACTTATCAGAAGAGATAAATTCTGAGATTAAGAATCTGGAACAAGACACAAGAAAGTACAGAGATCGTCCGTCATCAGACCCCATTAGAACGGGTTAGCTCCAGTAACACACAGCCACAATGACTACGCTGGGACTCTCAGATGGTACATCTAATCACCAGTCACCATGAAGTGCTGGTACCCAGCTCCTTCTACAACTTATGCCTTTGTAAAAATGGTCAGTTGGTGTTAAGAGTTGGCTTTCCACTTTATACTCGGAATGGGCTACTAATGAATTTTGGTGACAGGCTACCTGCTGGATTCACCTTGATAGAAATCATCATTTCCAACAGGTAAGAAAATCTATATGCATGAGATCTTTCCAGTAATAAAAAAGGAAGAAATGGTAAAAAAAAATGTTAGAAGACTGGGTGACGGCCTTGGAACTGAAAGCAGTTTAATCTTAGAAGAGAGATAGCTACGAAAATAAAGACATGTTGGTAGCCTGGTAACAGCACAGAACTTCATGGATTGCCCATGAGTTCTCAGTTGCTTGACTGAATATACTTACTTGTGCTTCACAACTTTAAATTATGTGAAAGTAAGCACATTAATATTATGACAGGACTAACACATTTCAGGGCATATTTATGGTCTGAGAGTGACCAGCCCTGAAAACCACACGCTTCTCACAGCCTCCAAACACAAAGCACTAACTGTTAAGGTGAAACACTTAATACTGCTGTGACCTATGACAGCTGTATTTACACAGGTGTGCGGGATGGCCATCTCCATAAAGCAAGTGTGACAAGGAAGGAATGAAAACCATCCCTAAACTTAAACAGAGCAAATGTAATACTGGTGAAGAAAAAAAAATCCATTTTATAGGTAAATATTTTTCTCTCCTAGGCAGCCAACACGAGGATATGAATGAATATATTTTAAGTTACATTTGGGGTTATTCAAAAAACTATAATTAGGACCTTAAGTTGTTTTTTTATTTTTAAAGTTACTCAGTTTAGCCTTGGGGGAACACTGCCTTTCCTAAGCCTATTCTGGTTAATGTCCAACTACTACACCAAAAACCCTTCAGGCAATGTTCAGCCTGTCATGATGTTTTTCTCGGAGAGCAACTACTGAGCAATTCTGTACAGAGACTGTTGTTGCAGGGTTGTTTTCTGCTGTCGTTATTACAGACAGAGTGCAGGGAGAAAGAGAGAGAGAGAGAGAGAGAGAGAGAGAGAGAGAGAGAGAGAGAAACTATGTGCAAATGTGGCTTTGCAGGTCTATAATGGACATTCCTGAGGGAAGCACCTCATGAAAATTCATTCTCAGACGGCCTCATGACTACACTGTCCACATTTTAGTAATCACATAACAGCCATTGCAGGCAGTCCTTGAGAAAATAAGTTGTATGGGACCAAAGTACAACTCTTATTACCATTAATGTCCGAACATCAACATTTTAAGCCAGAAAAGAGAAGGAGAAAACAAAAAGAAAAAAAAAGAGCACTAATAATGTGTCAATCACTTGTTTTCCCTAAATATTAAAAGTCTGACATAAGGGATCCTTAAGACCATCGATATGGGAAAGATGGTGCTTTGTCACTTCTAGGTGACAGAAAGGCACATCTGGGAAGGACAGTCATTTAAGAGTCTCCTTAGCCAACAGTGTAAGTAAAAGAATGGACCCTCCTTCTCTATCTCCGATCTTCTCTTCCACGCTCTCTCCCTTCTTTCTTCTCTCTGCCCTCTCTTCTTTTCCTTTCTATTTTGTCCACCTACCTGTCTGATCAGTAAAATATTACATTTCCCAACGTTGTTTTTAAGTGTACTCTATTTATGACACAGACCATCAGGTAAACAGTTTGGTTAAGCACAGAGGAACTGAGAATCCAGCTACAGACAGAAAGCCAATACTGTACAAATGGGACCACACAACACTGGTGACTATTGACATCTTCACGCAACTCCTTCGCTACCACCGCTCGTGCATCTCTCCGGATACAGTTCGTAATCTTGTCTCCAGCAGCTGCCTGTAGTTTCTTTTCGCATTAGGCATGATAAATGCATTTTGGAAACTGACAGGGGAAGATTAATACACTCATAAGCACCAAAGAGAACCTTTTACTGATTTCAAATTGCTGTTCTCCCGTCCCCCACTATCCAAAGAGTACTTACTCACGAAGGCTTCCTCCTCCACAGGCAGACGCATGGCCATGCAGAAGTATGTGTCAGACTGTTAAAAAGAGAAATAAACAAAATCCATTTTAAATGACTAAGAAGATTGAAATGATTACTACGGAATGCATGGCTTCTAAGACTGAAGGGGAAGCATTCACTCCAGCGAGGTGAGAACGCCTGCCGAAGACTGGGCAGTACGTTCACAGAAAAGCTGAGTCTGAGTATCTTAGAGATACTAAAATGTTTTATACCATGCTTTCATAAACAATTTTGAAGCCCACTTACAAGGGTCATCATCCTGAGTGATACTTCTAGCATGGTCACAGTTAAAAGGCAACATATTACATATTAGACACTTTTCTAAAAATATGTAAGACACATCTGAGTTGAAATCAGGATGAAATCAGAACTGCATCAGAGGTAGTTCTGACCACCTTTGCTATCCATCAAATTAAGTCATTTCCTATATCATTTTATATACGCCACAAACATTAATCACCACACATCTTAACAGCAAAAGTTGGTTTTAGATAGAATGTTGCATATGGTTATTTCCTTACTTTAAATTTTCATGTTATTCATTGAAGAAATCAACATAATCTCAAATTAGTCTTCCTTTCCCAGTAATTGTTCCTCGATCAAAATGATCACTTTTCCTCTTTTAATATCATTGACAGTAGCATCAAACTCTTCAGTGAGCCAGGTGTGCCAGTGTATGCATATAGTCCCAACTACTCTGGAAACGCGCCAGGGGGGCTGAGCCCAGAAATTCAAACCAGCCTCCATATCGTATACCCTTGTTTAGAAATACCCTATTTCTAAACAAGAAAGAAGTGAAACGAGAAATCGAGTAATAAAAGCTTGAACCGGAAGACAGCAGGCCTATGAAGAAGACCTAGCTGGAAATCTGTATGCAGTGAAGTGTGTGTTATGGCTGATACGGACATAGTTGCACTCAGTCAATAATTCATACTTCAGACATTACTATTGCAAAGTGCCAGAATCAACAGACCCCAGCAACGTGGATGCAGATCATCTGAGTGTCTCAAACTGTACAGTTAGCAGCTAAAAATCGTGCATGTAACCTTAATTTCTAACCCCTGTCTTAGGAAACAAAGAGGTTGGAATACACAAAACAAGTATCATAAAATTTAGAAAATTATGCAGGTATGATTTGGTCATTGTTACTCCTTTTCTTTATGACATTTTTTTTTTCAGTTGGGAAAATAGTTTCACTTGGTAAAACCTCTGCTCGAAAATGTGTGGTGAAATGTTACAAGTTGCACAAGACAGCCACAAAAATGCGGGAACAAGGAGCTTTGTACATAGATCCTGTGATACATACAGAGAAAACAGGGTCTAAGCATCTTAAAACCATGAATAATCATGTCTAAAATTATTTATAAATATTATTGTAAAGTTCAAAAATGATATTATAAAATAACTACTGTCTTAAAAACAGTAACCTTGGTGTTCTTTTGTATTTTACCATCATGTGATTTTAGAACCTACATTTTCTGTGACTCCTATGACCCCTGCTGCTATTTCTAGAGTTATGCTTTGATACCTGTGTATCAAGCACGAGTTAGTGTTTTCCTACTACTGTGCTGTTTAAAGCAATAAAATAAGGTAGACAGACAGGACCGCTCCACTTTAAACTGAGGAAGGCGAATCATGAACATTTATTTATTGAGGTCTTACTACATGTCACTGTTTTTCATAATTGACTCCTCTCAACTTCCAAGTGCACTGCTGTATCATGGGCACGGTTATTACCCCCACTTTACAGACGGGGAAACTGAGGCAATTCAAGGTTTTAAAATCTCTGAAATGTGTTCTACAGACAAGACTATCCCTTTGATCAAATTCTAGTCATGCTCTTTGGAGACTTCTTCTTAACGACAGCTTTAACCTTCAAAAGCTTCATATTCTCAGTTCAAACCATGTTTCTGACCCCTCCATATAAATACACACAAGAGACTTGCTAAGCCACCAACACAAGTTTCACAGCTTCAACTCTGCACCTCTAGAATGACTCCACCATTTTTTAAGAGGCCTGCTTCACTCTGCAAACAAAAATTATTGTCTGTAACAGCCTAAAGGTAGTACACAGGGCTAGGTGCCTAGATGCCCATTACATCAGTTACTTTGCAAAGGTTCCAATTCTGCTTCCTTCCTCTGACTCTTAAGATGTAGTCTACTATCTCTAATGGGCTTGTGACATTCAAGGAATATTGCTCAGCTCCCGGTGCCCCACTCTGCCCCATACTAAGACAGCCTGTCATAAAGATACAAAACTCCTGATTTTCCTTCCAGTTATGCCAATTAACAAACTCTGGTGGCCGAGGTCCAGAGGCAAACCCTTCTTATAATCATCGGCACACCCCAAACTTAAAAGGTTGCCTCCGGTTTTGTCCTGGAAAGGTTCATTTCATCCACAGTGGTTAAGTTACCCCAAGCAGAGTCTCAAATGAATAAAATCTGTTCTTCGCACTTGAGCCTGTATCAGGCCTTGGAAACCCATGAGAACAGTTAGCTGCGATCGGAATACAGTTCATCTAACACATCACAGATAACCCAAAGCGATGTGACAAGTACCAATTCGAAAGCAAATATAGCAATAAGAGCATGTTAAAGAAGTTGAGCATGTACTTATAACTGAAAGCCCAAATGATTAGGATGAAATGCAAATGAATCCAAAATTCCTTTTAAAATTTGGGAAAAACTGTTGGTGTTTTACTCTTTTGGTGTAATCCAGTTCAAGCCTACTGCTGAAATAGGAAAGATATTGAGTTAAAGGGACACATCAAATTGTGCAACCCTATTCTCTTGATAAACGCTAAATGCCAAAATGCAATGCATGAAGATTTTTTATAGATATTAATATACAAAATATAGAAAACTACTGTTAATATCAGATTCATGGTGTGATTTATTCATCTTACCCGCTGCTCAATTTAAAATTAGAAAAACTTGGGAATGTCTTTCTCTTATGAATTTACATTCTTAGATGGTAGCTTCTTTTGTCATGAAAATGTTTACATTTCAGCTGCTTATTTCCTAGGCTGCTAAAGTCAATCGCAAAGAAGATAAGACAGGAAAGGAAATAAAAGTATGGGGGAAGAAGGGAAGAAGGAGAGACAGATGCAGAAAAGGAAGAGAAAAATGGAATGAGACAAAGACAAGCATCTTAATTATTTTGGGAGAGCGAAGACTATAATGAGTTCAGCATCAGTGTTGACCATGAACCATCATAGTCTGATCTTACTTATAACCCCTTGTTGAGATAAAGAGTAATTTCTGTATGAAAAGAAAAATATATGGCTTTTCCTTAAAACTGAGCTCATTTAAAAATACAGAATAGCAAATCAATAATTTGCCTTCAGCTGAAAGCTCTGAAAACCACACAGTTCAATAAGATGGGGGAAAGGGCTGTAATAAAAAAAAAATCAGGATGTTTTGTTTTGGAATATACTGTTACCATGATATGTTACTTACAACTAAGGTAAGAAGAATCCAAAATCTACATAGAGAATGCATCACTTTCAGAGTGCAACTGGACAGACGAATGGGAAAGGATGATTCATGGACATCTTCAGCGGTCTCAAGGTCGGCAGAACATGAGTGCACATATTCTTTACAACGCTATTTGTTTTATTCTCATGAGTGCATTGTGAGAAGACTTAGCAGACCGTACATCACCTTATTTTTTTTTTTTAACAGAAAAGTCACTGTGCTGATCCACTTAAGGCCACCCAGGTAGTTAATGTTGGAATAGAATTACAAGTCTTCTAGTTCACGCCTGAAGAACATCAGAGATAATGGGGTATAGTTCTTATCATTTTCATTGGGTTCAATTTTAATCTATTTAAATCTGTGATTGTGGCTAGCCTTTAAAAATCTAATGGTTCTCCTTTCTATAAAGATTAAATTGGGGTCTCAGTAGTCCTCATTGTCCGCTATGTTTAGCGAGACCGGTTTTAACCCAGGCTTTTTCAGTCGCAGGCCACCTGGCCTTGGTGAGTTCCCAATAGAACATCCCCATTGTCTCAGTGTGTGGGTGCACCCCTCGCGGTCCTGAGTTCCTTTCTTGTGCTCTCTCTCCTTGTGCTCCTGATTTGGACCTTGAGATTTCAGTCCGGTGCTCCAATGTGGGTCTCTGTCTCTGTCTCCTTTCATCTACTGAGACCCCAAGAACAATGGCAATGGGTTTTTGATCCTACTGCACTTATTGGTTTTGTGGGAGCCTAGGCAGTTTGGATGCTCACCTTACTAGACCTGGATGGAGGTGGGTGGTCCTTGGACTTCCCACAGGGCAGGGAACCCTGATTGCTCTTTGGGCTGACGAGGGAGGGGGACTTGATTGGGGGAGAGGGAGGGAGGCAGC
>NW_026067962.1:2513649-2673248 GCF_014885135.2 Alexandromys fortis | reverse complement strand
TAGGTAGATGAATAGTGTTTTTTTTTTTTTATTCCTGAGATGTAATATTTTGGAAACTAGGTTGGAAAATGGTATTTGTCAAACTTTTGAAGGATTATGTTGGTGATTATAATTTTTTCCTGAAACACATTAATTTTAGAGTTTGTCATCAATAATGCATATACTTTAAGCTGAAATCCCAGCTGTAAGAAATAATCCATCCGAAAAGTTAGTGTTATGGGTCTTCATGTACTAACTGTGAGAAAGGCAGAACAAGAAACTTTCAATGAGACAGTGTACGGCTGAAGGCAATGACATCAAAAAAAAAAAAAAAAAGAATGCACTTGATTAAAGAAGGAAAGAGAGTGCCAAGAGGTGTGGTGGCTCATACGCTCATACTTGCTATCCTGCACTCATGATGCTGCACATGAGAAGACTACGAAGAGTGTGAGGCCATTCTGGCCTAGTGAGTGACTTCTGGGACAGCCAGAATGAATAACATAGCAAGATCCTTTCTCACAATATATGAAAAAAAATGAATGAAAAACATCATCTCTGTGATGTCATAAATTATATCACTGGTATGGCCAACAAAGACAATTATGCTTTTTAAAATGATGAACACTAAAAATACTGTTTGAAATTATAGCCTTTACTGTCGAGCAATTATTAAACATATTTCAAATAATTAGGGTTAAAGTGGTGGTTCAGTGGGGAAATGGGTTCACTGTCAATCTGACAACGTGAGTTCAATCCTTAGGAACCACCTAATGGAGAGAGAGAGAGCTAACTGTCAAATACTGCTCTAACTTTTACAAGTTCAGCCTAGCACACACATAACCACACGATACACATGGGCACACATATACAAATATATAAAGGAAATGAAAACTTCAAATATTTTATGGGCTCTGTGATAATTTAGCCTATGACACTTTGTAAAGGAGAAGCATCTATTGGCCTACTGCTTCATTTGAGACTTATCCATCTCAGTGGTTTACCAAGATAACACCATCAGGCAGGTTAAAAACAGAATGTTCTTTAAGATGGAAAAACGGAAACTAAGGAAGATGAATAACTTGATTGCAGGAAAAGCAATTATCTAGGCTTGATAAAATAAAATTCATATCTAGTTTACTAAAGCATTCTTCTTTACAATATGGAAAAAGAAGCTAGGTGTGGTTGTGCCTGCCTTTAATCTTAGCATTCAGGAGATGGAGGCAGGCAGACCACTGACTTCAGGGCCATCCTGGTCTATGTAGTAAACTCCAGAATAGCAAAGCTTATATAGTGAGACCATGTCTCAAAATAAAAACTAAACAGATTAATAAGAAAAAGACCAATTAAAAGGGTATTTTCAGATGTCTCTTACATTTGAAAAATATTATCATTTCTAAAACACAACTTCAATTGTTTTTCTGATCAATGGAAGCCATAAGGAAATCAAAGACACATAAAAATTTAATAAGAAGCTTTAGTCCAAGTTCCCTAAATTTCCAATATTGCCTGCAAATGTTTCATAAAAAGCTTGGTGATAAAAGACAGAGAATCAGAGGAGACCCACAGCCATTCTATTGTCACCATTTTGTTCCTGCAAAGTAAAGTTATTTGAATACATAATATTCATAACTCAAACCAATGTTTCTAATACCTTTGCAAGACACAAATATAGTACCTTCCTGCTCACTCTAACAGTCTTTTCATGTGAGCACACAGTCCTGGGAGAGATGCTTCCATCCCTCCATCCAGACTGCCAGAACCATCCCCTCAAAATCTTCTAAGCGTCATCATCATGAAAGCCATTTCCACTCTGGGGGAAGAAGACTGTATCAGAGCTTGGTGCCGGGGGACTGTCTGCAAAGTCCTGCAAATTCCAACTCTTAGCATAAGGCTCAGATGTGCAAAAGGGAGAAATAACAGCAATCTACATAGCAACATTTTCCAGTACTATCTGTTTTGGTTTATCAGCCAGCTCTGAGCCACGAGAGATAAGATACGGCTGATGTCTTTCTACTGTGGCTATGGGGAACTATATAAGAAAGCATTTTTCCCCCTAAAAATGATATCCTAGAAATACAGGGTGAGTACTTTATTGCTTAGGAACTCCGATGATATTCTATCACTAAATATTTTAAAGCATGAGTTCTTATACAGACAGTGGTTCAGTAACAGCCATTACTGTAAGAAACAATAGTCTTTGTTTTTATTTTTGTCCCTTTAAAAAAACTGAGATGCAATAGTTTCTATGGAAAATGAGGCTAATAGAGCCAACTGCTTGTTTAAATTATTATGGGACAAACAAAACCAGCTGTATACTATTACATGTGGAAGCTGTTGACATAAAACCAGTAATTTTTGTTTTGGGAAACCAAAGGTACCATTCACACTCTAGTGTTGAAAGCTATGATTTGATCCTGATTGGATAATATCATTTTATTGTGCAGGCAGGAAGAATTCCCCAGACTGGCTTTACTGAGAAGACTAGAGAATGCGGTGACCAAAATAGGTTTCCAAATAGATAATATGGCTCAGATTTTCTGGCACTGCAATTGTCTGGTCTCTGGGAAAATATTCTGCTGTGTACAGTGTAGTTTCTGGTAACTTACCATAGTTGTCTGTTGTTGAATTACAAGAACTATCAAAAATAATGAGATTAGGAAGGAAGGTAGCGTATAAAATGCTTAATGGTGTGTGTGCTTGCATGCATGCTTGTGCATGTGTGTGTGTGGGCATACCAAAACATCATGATGTACACCATAACAGAGGCCATGAAAAATAACACCCAACAAAAGTAGAACCATTTCATAACAGAACCTGCTTTTGTGCTTCAGAATGAGCAGTTACTAAGAAAGAGGGTCATAACCTCATTACCAACACCCAGCCACACACAAACACACACACACACACACACACACACACACACAAAGCCCTACATGTTCTCCAAACTCATTCTGGCTTTAAAAACCTATCTCTCCACAGAGGTCATGAGAACCCCAGGGCATATGGGGCTCTGTCAGCCCAACACAGGAAAAGAACGGAAGGACACCAGGGTTCTCTGACAAGAATTTTTATTACAAGAAAAAGAAGACACTTGGAAAATAATTGTTTGATATTTTTTAAATTTATCTAGATTAGTTTATTTTACACTCAACAGATAATGGGCAAGGTGGAGAAGTGTGTGTGTGTGTGTGTTTGTGTGTGTGTGTGTGTGTGTGTGTGTATGTGTGTGTGTGGTCATAGAGGTCATCTGTGTGTTTCTCTGGCTGAACTGGGTATAGACAATGTGACAGAGTGTAAGTCTATCAATTAAGGATTCAGAAAGAACAAAAGAAAAGATAAATTCAAGCCTTTTTCTTTCCTCCTTGCATCTGGGATGTAATTCCTTGCAATTGGGCATCATAACCCCAGACTCCCAGACTCTGGCGCTCGTCTATAGGACTGACAAGAGCTGCTCTCAGATTCTTGGGGCATTCAATCTGGACTGAGCCATACAGGGCTCTTACCCTGCAATCACCTTTCTTAGTCTTGATAATTATGGGACCCAATCACCCACGTACATCCCCAGTCTATTTTAAGCTAGAGCATTTATACCAATATGAATTTGAGTATCTATGATCGGTTCAGTATCTCTAGATACAAATAGGCAATGAAATAAAACTGCTTTTTTCCAAATATATTCATAAAAAACTGATTGTGCTGGCTAGTTTTTATGTCAGGTTGACACAAGCTAGTCACTTTAGATGATGGAATCGCAATTGAGAAAACGCCCCCACTAGACTGGCCTCTGGGCAAGCCTGTGGTGCATTTTTTTTTTGATTGATGATTATTGAGGGAGGGCCCAGTTCACTCTGGGTAGTGCCACCCCTGAACTTGTGGTATTGAATGCTATAAATCAAACAGGCTGAGCAAGCCTTCAGAAACCAATTCGTAAGTAGCATTTCTTCATGGCCTCTTCAGTTCCTGCTTCCAGGGTCCTGCTTTGAGTTCTTCTTCTGCATTCCCTGGATAATGGACTAACTCCACACTGTAAGATAAAACAAGTTCTTCCCCGAGCTGATTGTGGTCATGGTGTTTTATCACAGCAATAGATTCTCTGGCTAAAATAGTGATGCTGACCTGGCTTGGAGAAATATATTCCTCTACCTCACCCTAGTGTAAAAAGAAGCCAGTGTGAAGGGACACCATTCGAAGATAAGATTTCCTGAAGCAAAAACATTAAATTTAAGTTAAACTTTTTTCTTTCAAGTTAGAATTTAAAATACTTCACTGAAGATGGCTAGAAAGATAGGTCATTTGCTAAAGTGCTTGCTCTCCAAACATGAGGAGCTGCCTTTGGATCTTCAGCACCCACAGAAATACACTTATGGTGGCATGTCTATAGTACCCATGCTGGGGCTGAACAGGAAGGAGGCAAGTGAAGTCCTGGAGCATGACAGAGAGTCAGTCAGCCAAATTGGTAAACGCCACATTGAGTAGAGACCCTGCCTCCAAAACTAAGGGAAGTGACAACCCAAAAGCCTCCAAGGCTAGCTTCACCACACACACGAGAGAGAGAGAGAGAGAGAGAGAGAGAGAGAGAGAGAGAGAGAGAGAGAGAGAATGCTTCATTGCAGATGCAATTCTAGTGTGTCACTTTTTCATGAAGCCTCATTCGTTTTCCTTCCTTTTAACTCTGGAAGTGAAAGCCATGGCGAAGAGTTTATGTGAGGCCATCTGAAGTGATTCTTTAAGACTCCCCTCCTCCTCCTCTTCCTTCTCCTTCTCTTCTTGCTTCTCCTCCTCAGTATGCCTAGCTCTACCCTACTGACAATACAGTCATGCCAATCTAGAATGTAATCCTCTGGTCCCAATCTCGTCAACATCAGCCTTTAGAATACATGGCAAACACTGGGAGCTCTAAATTTATTGTAGAAATCTCAACATATAACCTTCTGTGGTATCAATAAATTCATGTTTGAAGAAAGGCTAAACTGAAATTTGTATCATAGATGCTCCTCCTTTAGGATTTTATAGAGAATCAAATTTTTGTCGATTTTATCCTTAGGTTACTTCATTCTACAATCCTGTTTTTATTTTTAGACTATATCTCACTGTGGCTGATGGTGATGGTTTCTCAATGCCAAGTATCTCAATGGAAGTAGCTTTCCTGGCAAGAACTCTTTGGGAATCACAAACTTGAATGAGTCAATGGTGAGAAAGGTATTTTCTTGATGAAGGAAGAAATCACATAGAACCTTTCCACACTTTCATACTTTTCATTATAATGGTGTCTAGCTCATTGATTTTTGCTACAAGAAGGTTTTAAAAGTAGTAGAATGGCAATTGCATCTCTGTTGATGGGGGGAAGGTATGTATGAGACAGAAACTCTACTGTCTGGAATAAGAGCTTTCCCAACTTGAAGCTAGTGGCTTCTTACTTGTAATTAAGTTTCTTGAAATAATCACAATTCTTAACTTTGTGGGAACATTACCTAGTTACACATCCTTCCCTCTAGTAAGTAGACACACAAACACACACACACACACACACACACACACACAAACATACATACACTAAACCTGGAAATCAAATGTACTTGTTCTGTGCACCTAAAAATGGTCCATCATCTCTACCCTAAACACAGTATTTCAATATCAAATGGCTTATCTGATCTGGCCCCATGGCAATATATCTATTTTGTCATAGTCCCATTACTTACACTTGGTTATTATTACATTTCCACTCATATCACAGACATTTATCCCTTTATGGCTAAATTTTCTTAATTAAGTGACAAAACTGAACAGCTGAGCAAATCCCAGGAAGCAGATACTGTGCTACATACGCATGTACATGGACCATTTACATAGCATAGTTGATAGACTACTATTTTACAGGAAGTCATCACACAGATAAATATTAAATTTTGTTCAAAGTGTTGCATAGTAAAAGTACTTGCAGCTACAAGAGATAGCAGTTCTGAGGAGATGGTCCTTAGGAGCAGAGCTGCCAATGGGTTAGCATAGGAAAATGTATGATCAAAGGTTCTGTAATTGGAGAGAACTTGGTGCGATTGAGGAAATCGATGGCACAGCACATGGCAGACCAGGACCTTTTTAGCCGGACTGAAAAATCAGAGGTTTGTGATTTCCATGCTCCTTGTGGTTACTGCTGTAGACTTTAGCTATTTTGAATCTTTGGATAGTGACAGTAAACCACTGAAATTTCTCATAGAAATGCCAATGCAAGAATTAGATGAGCCTTGAGAATAGACATTTAGGTATTCAGAGAAATGAAGATAATTGTTCGAATCCAAGAGATGCTTGCAAAATAGGCAAGAAGAAGATGGATTTTGGAGATGGCTGAAAGGCAAAATATGACTTGGGTGTGTACTTGAGGAGAAGTTAGAAGTGGGAAGCAGAGTCGAGGATGGTTCATGTCCTACTTAACATTATCTGTCAATTTTACAGATAAGAAAGGATTCTGAACTGGAGAACTAATTAGATAACATAGTCCTATCGGCATGTGTGGGATATTGCCTTGATTGTTAATTGATATACTAAGGCCCAGTACCTTGTGGGCATCACCATTTCCTGGGTAAATGATCCTGAACTATATGCAAAACTTAGCTAAGCATGAAGTCTCAAGTGATGCATCAAGCAGTTTTGCTATGTGGTTTCTGCCTGAAGGTCCTACTTAAGTTCCTGCCTTGACTTCCCTCAATGATGGACCGTGACCTGATATGATAAGTCAAATGAATCATTTCCTTCCTTCCTTCCTTCGTTCCTTCCTTCCTTCCTTCCTTCCTTCCTTCCTTCCTTCCTTCCTTCCTTCTTTTATTTATTTATTTGCTTAGAGTATTTTTTATCACAGTCACAGAGATAAACTTAGAACAGTCTAGATACATGGTTTACATAACCCGTATATCTCTTTGAGATACAAAACACAAAAGACAAAGTTGGAAATATCAAAGGTGACTGCTTTCTAAAAATCAACACATAAGCTTCAAGGGCAGCTAGGTCACCTCAGTTCAGTGGAAAACTCTGACATCAAGAAATAAGCTTGTAAAACAGAAATGTTGAATGGCAGTTGAATTGTGGATATAAACTAGGATTTTGCTTTGTGGGTAGAAAGGGAATAAAAGATCAAAAGGAAGAGGAGGAGGAGGAGAAGAAGAAGAAGAAAACCCAAAAGTATTGGCAACGGTATGCAATGGCCAAGAAACAAGAAACAACAGGGCAAGGATGTAAAAAATAATGAGAAGCTTATACCAGAGAGCCAATGGAGGAGAATGTCTCCAGAATTAGACAGTGCTGAACAAGAGCACTGAGCTAAATCCATGGTATCAGCACCCTCAAAGGTATATCAGAATACAATATTCATACTAGGGCATCTAATCCCGAATGTATTTTAAAGAACATACACTTCCCTAAGTATCCCCATCAAAGGACTGTGACTACTGAGTATTGTCTAGATTTACGCCCTTCTCAAAGTCAGGTGAGGTCAGTCCCAGCCGCATTCACTGTCCCCATGGCTTCCCCCAACCCTTCTAGCCCTGTTTTGTGCACTATCCCCAAGCAAAGCAATGCCCGCAATAATGGTATATGGCAGTCACTATGAGCTTTTCTCACTTACCTTCCTCAGTGATGGCCACATGGCCAAGGGTGACATGGAAAATGGGGATAAAAGAATATCAATGAAAAAAATCAGAATAAATAAAAAACAGCAATACTAGTAACAAAAATTAAACAGATTTAGAAGACTGGAGGAAAAGGATGAGTCAATAGGTTATTTAAATTTTTCAAATATTCAAAAAATGCAAAGAAAAAATTGAAATAATACTGATTTTGAAGTAATAATACTAAGTAGAATATACGTAGCAGAATATACTGCCTCGGGGGTATCACTCAATGGATAACAGTTTATTTCAACGTAGGAAACCATTACGACTCATAGACTAATTGCATCTTAGAATCTGAATGCTGGATTCTTCCAATACACAATGATTTAAGTGTATTATTATCCATAAGAACTAATGAAGAAATGTATTATAAAAGTGAACACATTTTCAAATGAAAGGGTAAGGAAAAACACAAATTACAAGATTAAAATGAACAACTTGAAGTAACAATCCAATAGGCTTCAATGCATCTATACGAATCTGACAGCTCTGGGCAAGGCTTCACTTCTACTAACAGGATGTATTCATGAGAGAACTAATGTTCTCAAAACATTAAACTGCTATAGTCAAATTCCTCTCTGAGACAAATCATATTTGGCTCTCTTGTAGCCATGCCATTATGGCTTTAAAGATGGAATCAGGAAGAAATATGGCAGAGATGTTTAAAATGAAGTCACCTGAACAAAGAAAGAGTAATTCCACAGTTACAGCTTCTAGAGTTGATAGCAACCAAAGGATGACAGCCACACACTCTATTCATTTGAGACTTTCTTGCTCAAGGCCATTCATAAAATGCCCAAGGCCATTCTTTCCAAATTCCCAGATGGCATACTTACAAATAAAAAGGGGAAGAGAGGAAACAGCTCAATAAACAGTTGTTCTGACTGTTTGAACCCGAAGATACGGGGGTAACTTATTAGTAATGTAAGGTATTTCTCCCCTTGTTATGAGATCAGGAGCTCAAGGTGTTGATTTTTTTTTTTTTTTGTTTTTTTGAGACAGGGTTTCTCTGTGGTTTTGGAGCCTGTCCTGGAACTAGCTCTTGTAGACCAGGCTGGTCTCGAACTCACAGAGATCCGCCTGCTTCTGCCTGCCGAGTGCTGGGATTAAAGGCATGCGCCACCACCGCCCGGCTCTCAAGGTGCTGATTTAAAGCTAGTGCTTAAACCCCAGTGCTTGGGAAACCGAGGCTCTTCGAGTTCAAGGCCAGCATGGGTGGACTATATAGTGAAATTACAATCCTAATTTTCATCATACATTTTGATAGTGCATGAATTTTAACTGTTACATATATGTGCCCATAAAAATTTATACGGTAGTGTATACTACTTGCACTAGAGAGTGACTACTGGAATCTGAATACTATTCTACTTCTGGACAGATTGTCTCCTAAGTTCAAATACATGTACTGATACATAGCAATTATTAGCAGAATTTTCCACTTGAAACTATCCATTTTGATTTTTATTTTTTGTACGTGGCACTGAAAAATTGGCACACTGACTAAGCACAAAATGGCAGTGCATTTACAGCTATGAAGTGTTTGTTCCTAGAACCTGTAAGCACAGTCTTTGCAGCAGAATCAGGAAGACGGAACTAATTCAAAGGGCAAATATCGCATCACCTCCCCATGTCAGATGGCTGAGAATGAATCGTCAGCAGAATGAATGCATTTGGGGGCAGATCCTGGAGCATTATTCCAACCAGCCAATTAACAGGGCCATCAAGAAATTAGGTTACTTCAGTTTTCATATTTGCCTTCTTTGGCCCTTTGTCTCCAGGGCTATCTTTTCACACCATGATGGATGCAGTCACACAGCAAGGCTCAGGCATCACACCTGCACGGTGCTACTTCCGAAGCCAGCAGAAGGAGAGTCTCTCCCACATGGCCCCTTTCAAGCACACTATTCCAAAAGCACTTCGGCTCCAGAAGACCTTTCTTTACAGCTCTATAGCCAGCTCTACCCCAATCATCAATAAGGAAAAGGTACAGAACACAACCGTCTTTGTCACGTCCAGATTGAATGGAACTAAAGAAGGCAAATACTGGAACCAAAGCCGGGTAAACATAAGCCAGCATGAAGGAGTCGTCCAACCGAAAGGTCAGGACAGCACATTTGTGAAATCAAAACCAAATCCTCGTAAGTCTAATTTTAATCTTTGGACAACTGAGCTCATTTTAGTTCACTGGCTTAGAATGTTCAGACTTTTCGGGAACCTTTTTGGCTTTGGGCTAGAGAAGCAACAAAGTTAATTCAATATACTCATCTAGACCTTTCCAGCTGCAGCTCTTAATTAGTGACTAAGGGAACTGGGAACTGACGACACCAAATGCCCATGACACTGAGGCTCTTCAGGGTATAAAAGATGAAGAGACAATCCGTCCAAGTTAGGGTACGGCACCTAAAAATTGAGGTATTTCTTTCCAAGGAAGTGGAACAACATGCATGGGGTACTTAGACTTTATATGATGGTGCCACATGGTGTCATACATTTAACTATAGCAACCAATGGCAAAGTCATTCTGTTTGTCCCTAGCTTTCTCCAATGACATGTTCATTGTTCTGAGACTTCCACCCAAAAAGAAACACTTCAACCAACTTGCATCCTTTTCCTTGAACTTTTAACAGGAACTATAAAGTCAAACATAAAAACATCCTTTGGACCGCTCTCTGATTTTCCTCTGCACGAAATCAACATCTCTATTTTAGCAACGGTCAGTTTACAACAAAGCTCTTCCTGCCACCTTGTTTCCAGATACAGGGCTGTAGTTTCAGGGCAGAAGCCTCGGTTAATTCTTCATTGTGCTCAGAGACCAACTGGCATCTGAAATGTTGGCCGAATTAATTTGTTGATCTTGTTAGGCACATGACTAGCTGCCTTTTAAAAAGGGCTTATGGCTCCAAAAATAGCTTCTGGGCATTGGATCATTTTTTTTTTCCTTTAAACATTTTTATCTTAAGGCCATCAAATCAAATTTACCTCACTGTAATTTCCCAACCTCAAAGCAATATTAATAGTTCAGTAGAAGGAAAACTGTAAAATATATTCCTCTAAACTATAAGGGGTGGGCACTTGTTACTTAGATACTGTAGTCTCAATGAGCCAAGGAGATTTGGAAACTGTAAATCCCATTTTTTCCAGATATGTTTTCACTTGTCACCAGCTCACCTGACGTCATAAATGTAAATATAAATACTCCATTTACTTCAGTAGGCACTCCTTTTGTCTGATAGCTTGGAAATTTGCTAATTAAATAGACAAACTAACGAAATTTGATGCTTTAAATAAGGTTTGCTTTTCCTTTGTTTTCCCAGGCTTACACATATGTGGACATACACAGTATGCTGATTAAAACAAACTTAAATTATTGCTGTTACATAATTAAGTTTCCTTTGTGGCTTTCAGAAATCATTTTAAGAAAACTGCAAACTGGTTGTGGTAGTTGGGCACCAATAATCCCAGTTCCTTGTGAGGCTGTAGGAAGGAGATTGCTGGTGCCAAGTTTTGGAGATATGCTTTGGCAATAAAATTTTTTTCTCACCCAAAATCAACTTGTAAATCAATTTAAAAGAAAAACAAAATTGTCTCTTCTATTGTAAATATCTAGCAGCCAATACCTCTAGAGCTTAATTGTTGTAAACAAAATATACTGAATTTAGAAGTGATTAACTAGTTTACGAGGGAAACCTTTCTTATATGTAAGTGTTTCCACTGACAAATTAGTAAACAGGAGTGAAATACTTGTCATTTGTAACCTCTAATAAATTTAGACAGTGGCAGTCATCTGCTCCTACTAATCCCAACTAAAGCTCGTGGGTGAGAGCTGGTAGGAGATGTATACGTGACAGGCTAATCAACCCTGCAATCATTAAAGTAGACGACAGTATCGTAAGAACAGAGACAGTCAGACATCATGCATCTACTGCTGGTAGTACATATTACCACCTATGAAATATTCCTGCAGAATAGCCAACCTAAATGAGTCAAGCATTTAGTAGTGACAGAAGGAGGAACACAAAGATGGGGGGTACAAAGGATGGGTACCGTGGTGATACAGGCAGCAAAACATAGAACGCAGACAAACACCTTGGGTATTTTCGTTCACAGACACATTACAAGGAAGAGGAGAAAACAGAATACTTAAAATCCTTGAGACATCTTAGTAGCGTTTGCCATCTGTAACACATTAAAAGCCTAATGAAAACTAGTATTCAATCAATACCAAAGTCAGAGACATGTGGCTACAAGTATATTTGACAATACTCACGAAAATTGTGGTTATTTTATAAATTAAGGGTCTTATTTTAAAAAGGAACTCTTTGAAACAAACCCTCATGGTTTATGGCAAATGACTTCAAAGTAATTCAAGGTGTGTTGAGGAACAATGAAGTCGAAGAATACAGACAGCTGAGACACTAAAGCTCAGCACTCAAGTCTTCCAGTGCTGTACAGATCAGAAAAAGCATTCCATTTTTAAAATAAAAATACACAGTTTTTTTCCCCAAAAATTGTTGCTTTTAAAAAAAAAAACCAACAAACCATCAAAGCCTACAAACTGAACAACAATATTTAGTGATGCAAATTTCTAAGACCTCATAGTCCCCCAACGGGGACAAAGGGCACCATGAGGAACGATGAATCTCGAAGGAATAGAAGCATGATAGAAATTCAGGATACTAGAGATTGCATGGTCCCAGACAGAAGTCACCAGAGATAACGGAGGATACCTTCTCAACCATATCTGCTACTCACAGAGGCCTTGTCACGTCACAAGATTACACAGGGTAAGAGAGCAACAAAGGAACTGAAAGAAATTCTCTCCCACGCTTCACCTTCTAACCAGGCCAAAGCACTCGCAATTGCACACTGAGCTCGTGTATTTTCCAGACTCTGTGAGCAGAACTTTTACACCCAATCACTTTTGGATGAGAGCATTAACATGGTACACTTAACCTTTAAACAACCTGACCAACTCTGTCTTAGGAAAGGGAAGGTACAAATCCATGGTGCAACTGAGGAGAAAGTAACCAAGGAAACAAACACAAACTTATGGCTGGGTTAAGGGAAGCAGCTAAAGGATGTCAAAACATCTCAGAGACCAAAAAAAGCAGCAATCTATTCCTATAGGATCCTGTGAGGCAAGAAGAGGAAGGATTGCTCAAAGTAGAAACTGCCATGGCAACTGGACCCTCAGAATGAAGTCAATAAGGAAATTGGGGAACAGGGAAACTCAATGACACACCCACAAAGGTTTCCCCTTATAGCTTAGAGTAGGAAGGAAAAATCCATCTGGATAAACCAATGGAGAACATCCTGCATACAAGAGATATGACTGTGTTTATATCCTTGCTATGGCTGTTTTGTTTGTTTGTTTTTTCAAGACAGGGTTTCTCTGTGTAGCCTTGGTTGTTATGGAACTCGTTCTATAGAACAGGCTGGCCTTGAACTCACAGAGATTCGCCTCCCAAGTGCTGGGATTAAAGGCATGTGCCACAACCAGTTAGTGACAGTTGCTTTTTAAAATTATAAAATTTAAGCCTCAAAACCAAAAAGAAGTGGCCCAGGTTCTCTCAGCTCTTGGGGTTTCTGAACTGAGATTCTGAGCTGTAATACTGAAGAGAAAAATTTAGACAAAGAAGTTGAGAAAGACTTTCTACACTACAGAATTAATTGGAACAGAACCACGAGATAGAGGCAGACACTGATGGCTACTAATTGCATAGAAATCACAGCTCTGGAAATTCCGGGAATACAAGCTGCAAAGACCAAAGAAAGCTACGTAAAAGGGGGTAGGAGACGGGGAGGATTCAGATTTGATTAGACTAGGTCTTCTCATTTTAGTGAGAGAGTTTTAATTTGGTCTAAATTTGAATTTAGATATACCGGATGTCATGCTGGTTGTGGGGAGTATGTGAGGCATGAGCCTGAGTCATGAGCACATTTTCGTCATCAGACATCTTGGAGGAAACCAAGGAGACGCAATGAAGGCGCAAGGAGAAAGGGAGACAGACCAGGAATCATTAACATCAATCTGAGTTAAGACTTTAGCTGGAGAGTGGCAGTGGAGACTCTTTCATTTATTAACTCTGTGTTCCATATGCCTGCCTACTGATTATGGAACAGTCTCATATTGACATACAATAGTCAAGAGCCATACAACAATGATCAAAACTAGACATGTCTTCCTGTCCTTGTCTACTTAGAAAATACAGGCACCTAAGTGTCATCAGAGAGCCTTCAACCAATAATGGATGGAGGTAGAAGCAGAGATACACAGCCAAGTACTGGGCTAGGCTTGGGAGTCCTGCTGAAGAGAGGGAGGAGGCATTCTACAAGTGGGGGTGGTCAAAGTCATGACAGAGGAACTCACAGACAGCTGACCCGAGCTCATGGAGTTCACTGACTCTGGAACAACAGCTAGGGAGTCTGCAAGGGACTGACCTAGGCCATCTACATGTGTGTGACAGTTGGGTAGCTTGGTCTGTTCATGTGGCTCCTAGCAGTGGGAGATCAGCTTGAAGGTGGGGCTGCACTTTGGTCCTCCATGTCCTGGAGCAGCCTGAAGGTGCCTGCCGGTATGTAGCCAGTGTGTGGGTGGGAATATAATATTTACAAAATCTAAAAATCTCTGCATTTGTTTCTGCTCCACTTCTGTTCCTCTAGTTATCAAAATATATCCAAGCAACTGTACAGATAGTTGATACTATTTTCTTGTCCCATATCTAAAATTTTTTTTACAAATTATACTTCTGATATTTTCTGCCTTGCCTTTCTCTTTCCTTTTCTAAAAAAATATATTTATTTTGATTTATTACCTAGCATTCACTTCTCACTTCTACGCCTGAGGTACAATTTTATTCATGAGGAATCCTACACGTTTCTCCCCTGTACTGCCATCCACGTGTCCATGGGTTTCAGGGTTCACCTGTCACCCCACATTGGATGCCATTTGTTAGAGACCAGCTTCAACAACGATACCACTTATCAGGGTAGGGGCATAAGGATTATAAAAATAAGTAAAGAGAAGGAAGATGCAAGTGAAATTAATAAATAGAAGTATAGGATAGCATCAGGACGGAGTTGCAGTGAATACTGAAAATTGTTGTGTTTCATTTCCATTTGCTTAAATATCAAAACCCTAAAAGGTAGAAGATAAAAAAACTGCATTAGCATGACCTAAGGAATGAACAGACCAGTTGAAGGATTATGAGTTGCATTCATAGTTAAACATTCTGTTGCTAAAACAAGACAAGTAACACTCATACCCTAGATCAAAATGTTCTGTAGGCAAACCATTCCTTGGGTGAAATTCATTGCTTTCTCCCTAAGGGAGTAGGAAACTGGTTAGATTCTTAGACTTTTGTTTGAGGTAGGAACAGATCCACTCCTTAATACCTGAAATATCAGGTCTGGACATTAGCCAGACCTGTTATTTGAACTGTTTACAATAACCTTGAAGAGACAGAAGTAAGTTACAACTCTCTGACCTTTATTTTAGTTAAGGTAGAATGGACACATACTTATGGGCCCCGTAAGATCAGGAGCTGTCCCTGGCACTTGAGCTGACTTTTGGGAACCCATTCCCCATGCTGGTTTGCCTTGCCTCGCTTTGATGGTGGGGGAGAAACTTGATTCTGCCTCATATTGATGTGCTATGCTTTGTTGATGTTCATAAGAGGTCTGTCCCACTCTGAATGTAGACAGAAGAGGAGTGCATGGGGTATATGGGAGGCAGGAGCAGGGAGGAAGGAATGGGAGGAGAGGAGGGAGGGGAAACTGTGTTCGGTATGCAAAATAAATGAAATAAATGAAAAAATTAATTAATAACAAATAATTTTTCCTGAAGAAGTACAAGGTACTGAGAGGAGGCAACTCTTTTAAAATGAGGACGTGGAGGGGAGTAGAAGGTCTTTCTCTGAGAAAGTGATATCTCTCTCTGAGGAAGTGATGTCTTGGCTGAGATCTGAAAGCTAAGAATGTATGAACCAGGTTAATCGGGAGAGAAGACACTCGGGAGGTATGTATGCCTGCACTCCCTGACCTCAGGAGGCAGAGGCTAGGTCATCTCGTGAGCTCAGGAACTGAAAAATAATTTGGGCAACAATAAGACGATGTCTTAAAAGAACTGTTTTTTAAAAGGTGAGTGGTGGTGGCCGTGTGGCACACAAAAGCTCAGTAAGAACAGAGCCTGGACAGGAGTCTTGGAAATGAATACAGTAAGCACAGGGAAACAATCAGAAAAGGGACAGGTTTTATGAGGTTTCAAAGAAGACCTATATTTAGTCACAAAGGCACTAAACAGTCTGATGTGGTTCCAACGAGTTTAACCAAAGAGACAGTGTGCATACCAAACCACAAATTCCTTTGAAATCCAGTGGCCTAATCAATCTAGATTTGCTAATATGCTTTGTGCATTGACCAAAGAACACAACCAATAAATGGTCATTCTTTTGGTATGTCTGCATGCAATTAGAGACCAGAAATCAAAATCTAGGTAGCTGTCTTCCTTGACCATTTCCCACATTGCTTGAAACAGGCTCTCTCACTTAGCCAAAGGCTCATCAATTCAACTAGACCAGCATACAAGCAAGTGCCAGAGGTTCTTTTGACCCTGCTACCCCGGTGCTGGGATTCTACGAATGGACTGCCGAGCCTGACTTTTCACATGGGTGTTGGGGATCAAACTCAAGTCCTCATGTTCACACGACACTTTACAAACAGTTGTCTCACCGGCCCAGTGCATAACAATCCTTAAGAAGTACCTGGTGGTGCGTACAAAGTATCAAACACTTTCCAAAGCACTGGGGATGTGGCTCTAATGACACTGACAATTCTTACTGGGCCTTGAGCCAAGTTCCTACACAGTACAAAGAAATCGGTAAGTAGTATCCTCAGAAGGACTGGTAGGAAGGAACAGATTCTTTTTAAATATAAGTAGAGATTGTTTGCTCAGTATGAGCATATACTGACATACTACAAATTAAGAGGAATAATATGCCACCAGGGCTTTAGAGACTCCTTTATTTTAGTGTGAGAAGTTTAAAAAATAGAAAGTCAATGTCTACCAGGGACAATGTACTAGATCTTTAAGAGTGGCATAAATTATGACACTCATCTTAGCTGGAGACTCTGGTGGGTTCAGAGGGAAAGACACTCAGATTATAATTTGATGGGAAATGATCTCAACAGGTGAAGATGTGAGGAACACAAAAATGCCCAAGGGTATCAAGATTTTCAAAGCCAACTGCTTATAAGAATAACAAATGGGCTGGGCGGTTGTGGCACATGCCTTTAATCCCAGCACTCGGGAGGGAGAAGCAGGCAGACCTGTGAGTTTAAGACTAGCCTGGCCTACAGAGTGAGTTCCATGACAGGCACCAAAGCTACACAGAGAAACCTTGTCTCAAAAAATCCGAAACAAATAATGAACAAATAAACAACAAAAAGATAAATAAAAAGGATTAAAAAGATTAACAAATGTGGGGCTAGAGCAATGGCTCAGTGGTTAAGAACACTCAGTGTTCTTGCAGAGGACGTGGATGTGGTTCCCAGCCCCTACATGGCATCTCATCACCACCGACAACTTTAGTTCCAAGGTCTGAAACCTTCTTCTGGCCTCGCTGGGCACCAGCCACAGATGCAGTACAAATACATACATATAAAATAATAAACAACATTTAAACAAAAAGAAAAACAAAAGCACTAAATATGGTAGAAAACAGGGATAAAGGGAAGAACAAATGGGATGTTCTAAAAGTGTCACATGTGAATAGGGCAATATGACAGAGATTAACACCATATCATGTTACAGGAAATGCATTTGGTCAAAATGAAAAATCCATAAAGTTTTTTGACTTGGAAAGCAACATCGGAGAGTATTAAGGCAAATATTTTGACCCCAAACCATGTAATGCAGTGATTAAAAGCACATGCCCTGGAGACAGCTGCAGTTAGAACCCAGCTTCCCCCCACCCCCAAGCACTCATCCAAATGGAAAGGTACAAAGGACCTTGATTCCTTCTTACAGATGATTCCAAAAAGTCAATCGAAAGCCACTGGGTAATTTCATTTATAAGTAATATAAATCTAGGGAAGGCCAAGCCACAGTAACTGAAACACTAGCAGGCAAGTGAGTAAGGAATGAGGAGAGTACACAGATGCAAAGAGAGCTCTCTGGCGTGCTAGAAACGTTCTTGATGGTGTCAATTACATACTTGCAAACTTGTATGAATTGCACACCTAAAATTCATGGACTTTAGTTATGCTAAAAATAAGTTGATAAAAAATTGGAAAAAAATCACATGTGGTGGTTTGGATGAACATGACCCCCATAAGGAGTGGCACTTTTAGTATGTGCATCATTGTTGGAGGAAGTGTGGCCTTGTTGGAGGAAGTGTGTGACTGTGGAAATGGGCATTGAGGTCCCCTATGCTCAACCTGTGACCAACGCCAAGTTTACTTCCTGTTGCCTTGAGATCAAGATGTAGAACTCTCAGCTACAGCTGAGAACTTCTCCAGCACCATGCCCTCATGCCAGCATGCCTCCATGTCCCACCATGAGGATAATGGCTGGATCTCGGAAACTGTCAGCCAATGCCTATGAAATGCTTTCTTTATTAGAGCTTTTGTGGTCATGGTGTCTCTTCCTAGCAACAGAAATCCTAGCTAAGACACGGGCAAATGTGAAAAATTAGGAAGCAGCTGCAATAAAACCATTGCACTTAAGAATGCCACTCATACCCAGAGAGAATGAAGGTGAGGCTCATAACTCATAATCCACATTAATAAACACTGATGTGTTAGTGAGGCAGATGGCACCCACAATTTGGAAAAAATTCTTTTTTGCTTTATTTAAATTTAATTCAATGATTCTTTATTGGATAGTAAGTACTACTTCAGGCTTGATGGATACTGCAATGAACAGGACCAACAGGTGTTGCCATCCATCTGAGTTAGGACTTTAATAAGATGATGGTAGCTGAAGTTGACACATTTATCAAAGTCCCACGCTCCACGTTTGTCTATCATCTTAAGGAATCTATTTAACTGGTAAGCTAAACTATACATGACTGTCATGGGTAACACACTGTTTTGAAATATATCTACATTTAGCTAATTAACAAATGCATTGCTTCACTTTTTATTACTTTTTTGATTAGAATATACATAGGAAATGTACAGCAACACTGCATCTCAAGAAAGATAGACGTGCAGGTGTGTCAATGAGGAGACATGAAATGGAGATGCCCCAGAGCAATACACATAGAGACTCAGGCTTCTTTGTGCTCCTCTAGCAAAGGCAGTATTACAAATAATGCCTAGCTAGCAAGATTACTATATTCATCACAATACATAATATGTCAAATGCATGACAATGAGTGACGTGTAAATACCGAGAAGGGAATGTAAGACACAATGATGACAAGACATCAAAAGGATGGGGAGGGGACAAGAAGTAGCCTGGATCTTGAGGTAGATTGATTCCCAGTTTCCAGGCTACTTCTTAGCCCCTTCCAGCTTTTCAATATCTTGTCATCATGGTTTCTTACAGTCCCTTACCAGTATTTAAATGTCACTCATTGTCATCCTAACCATAGTGGAGAGGATGCCTGAACCTTCCTTCTTCTGTAATCAGATTGATGACTACCCTAATTGTCAGCATAGAGCCTTTGTCTGCTTCGATTGGAAGCAGATACAGAGATCCACAGCCAAGCACTGGGTCTAGCTCGGGGAGTCTAGTCGAAGAGAGGGAGGACTGATTAAATGAGCAATGGTCTGGGGCAAGATCATGATGGGGAAACCCCCAGAGACAGCTGACCTGAGTTAGTGGGAGGTCATGGACTCTGGACTGATACCTGGGGAGCTGGCATGAGAATGAACTAGTCCCTCTGAGCTATGAGGCTTAATCTATTTGTGGGACTCCTGGCAGTGAGATCAGGATTTATCCCTGGTGAATGAACTGGCTCTATGGAGCCCATTTCCTTGCTCAGCGTTGATGCAGTGGTAAGGAACTTGGTCCGGCCTCAACTTGATATGCTACTGACTCTCCACTGGTTGGCTCACCCTCTCTGAGGAGTGAATAGGGGTGGAGTGGAGCAGGTGTGAGCAGGAGCTGGGGGGCGGGGACTGTGGTTAGTAGGTAAAATGAATAAAAATAAATAGACAAAATAAAATGAACCTTCTAAAAAAAGTAGCCTGGAAGGCTGCTATTTAGTTAGAAAACATTTTAAAAAACAATTTTGCTTATAATTCCAATGCTCTAGCAAAAATGACTTTAGAATCTCCTGGGTTGTAGACATAGGTCAGTAACAGAGTACTTGTCTAAGGTGAAGCCCTGAGTTGTATCCCCCAGTATCTCATAAAGGCTGGGGTGTGTGCCCAAATGGACTGAATACTAACCCCCATGCTGAGATTTCACTAGGCTTCAACACACCTTGCAGAAGAAGCTCCTCCTCAATGATGTCCTAAACTGACTGACATGAAGAGACAGCACCCTTCTTAACTAAATTAACATTCTTTGTAACAAATGAAAATGGGACAGAGGGAAATAGATTTGCAATTCTCCCTTGTCTTAGAAGACTGTGGGGCCACTGGCAGTGAGATCAGGATTTATCCCTACTGCTTGTACTGGCTTTTTGGAACCCATTCTCTTTAGAGGGATACTCTGCTCAGTCTAGACATAGTGGGGAGGACCTTGGCCCTGTCTCAAAGCAATGTGCTAGACTTTGTTGACTCCCCATGGGAAGCCTTAACCACGGGGTGTGGGGTAGGGGCAAGGTAGAGTGAAAAGGAGGAGGGGAGGGAGTGGGAAATGGATTTGTATGAAAAATGAGAAAATAATAGTTTTCTTAAATAAATAGAACAATTCTCATCTACTATCTATCTATCTATCTATCTATCTATCTATCTATCTATCTATCTACATATATTTGAGAGAGGGTTCTTTTTTTTACAAGTAAGAAAACCATTTTATGTTTACACATCTCTAAGTTTCTTGATAGCTGACACTCTTGGATCTTGGGGAGAACACACTGTGGACAGACAGAAGTGAGGAAAGAAGGGTGACAGATCCTCTCATGAACTAGGGATTTCCACAGGGCAGCCGACTCCACAGCATTTAAATAGCATAGACTGGCTTTTTACCTCGTTCGGTGGTTTTTCAAAGTTTTTGGTTACCTAAGCTTTTGTTTTGCTTTGTTTCCTTTCAGGTCATCACACACCAATGGAAAAGAGACTAAATGCTATGGGCACCAATCATAGGAAATGCCTTATTTATTTCAACTGACTCCCCACCACAGTCGACTGAAGGGCTACAAGTCCTGCGTACTCAACATCTGTAGGTTTCCAAACTCAAGCTCACTGTGCTGATGAGATAAATGAGAGGTAGGTGGTAGAGCAATGTTTACTTCTGACAGAGACAGAAATTTCATGTTGAGTTAGAAAATTTTTTGCTCTTAAGTCTAGACTATTTAGGGCAGAACTTAATTTCCTGACTCCTGGGCATAATTTTCTCCTGTTGGTACTGTGGAGTGGTTATAACAGCAGAAAAACAACATAGCTACTATTTGTTAACTTCTAAATTTGTTTGACCCTACTACAGTCCCCTCTCTAATACCTACACTTACCCAGGATAACAATCTATCTTCTTTCTTGTCTGCACTGCTGTGATACGCTTCCTCCAATAAATGAAACTATACCAGGAAAATACGTGTGAAAAGTGCTATGTCGTTTATGAAGAATACATTAAGAAGACAAAATTAATATTTAACACATCTACAGTGTCAAAACTGAACGTTATAGCTGATATAATCAATTGTGGAAGCTGAAGTAAACATAATTTACATTTCCACAGCAAAATGATCATTCGGTTGGAAGCAAATGATTTCACCCTAGTACAGTAGACTTAATGCACAAAATATTCATTTCCATAAATAATGAAGGCTGAAATACTTCAGTGGTATTTTTCTGTGTGTATTTAACATGATACCAGTTCTTGTTATAGGTTTATTTTTCATAGTTCTATTTCCAAACTGCAACTTCTAAATTTAATCAGGTAATGCCTCCTCAGTTATTGATAAAATCACTAATTATGGTTGTTGAAGAGTTAACTGTGTGCTTAGGAGAGCTATGGAAAGAAACAATTCAATCACTCAGAAGCATCACTTGCCCTTTGTAAATCAATGTTGCCATGGCAAATGTTTTCCTTTAATACTGGATTAGCTGGAGGTAGGAGTGAGACACACTGTACAACAGAAATGTACCCTCTATTTTTATATATGTTGTTCTCCCATAGTGTTCTGGGTGTTGCTGGATGGGGCGACTATAGCTTGTGAAGGTCTAGCTATCCCTGTAATATACATATCTGATTTATCTCCCAATATACAAACAGCCAAGTACAGTACAGCATCTGTGAAGAAGAGCGACCGTTGCTTTGAAAGAGCACACTATGGACTTTCTTTTGCTCAAAGAAACGGCTGCAGAGGTATTTCTTGAATAGGGTCAGTGAAATATTAATTCAGAGTACGTGAAGCTGAAAACAAGTGAAATGAAAGGAATCTTCCAGGTAGCTAATAAAGGCAAAGAGGATCACTTTTCTTGTTAATGTAGAAAGGGATGCATGGCTGCCCTTCCACAAGTACCTGCAGACAGAATATAATAAAAAAAAAAAGGACCTCCTGCAAATCTGCCTCTATTTGCTTCTAAGCATGCACCAAATTCCCTAAATTCTTTAATTAATCAGAGTCTCCTAATGGCACTGTTGCAAAGCAGAGGAATAGGAATTAAAAATTTATCAATTAGAGGCATTGATGGAAAAAAAAAAAACAACAACCCTGTAGAGATTTCTAAACATTAGGGGTCTATATGAGAGAAACACAGGACCCAGCTGCACTGTTTTCAGCAGGGACGGTGTGTATTTCATTATTTTTTAAAACAATTTTACAATTATTATCGTAAAAGAATAGGTGGTCTTTTTTAGGGATAGAAGAGATAAATTTAAAAAAAAATGCTGTCACCCTCCTCCATTGTCCCTTCTCTGAGAAAACAAAGAAGAGACTCAGGTATCTCTTTCCATATCCACAGTGCCTGGGGAAAAATATATAAGCAAATGGATATGAGAAACATCTAATCAAATGGACATGGGTCTATCAGGATTTTGTGTTAAATTAGCTTAATTAAGATGGAATCGGATTACAAACATTTTTTATGTGTATACATACACATGTGTACAGTGCAAGCACACAGGCTTGTGTTGGGTGTTCGGCTCTCTTGTTCTGCTTCTCCATTCTTTTAAGTCAGGCGCTCTTATTGACCCTGGAGTTCGGACGGCAGCTATCAAGCCCGCGCAATCCTCCTGTCTCTGTACCCCCACAGCATTGGGATTACAGGTCAGTGAGTGCCAGCCATACAGGCTGTTTTCCGTTTTGCTAGGATGCAGACTTAGGCCCTGAAGCTGTGCAAGGAGCACTCCCTCCCACTGAGCCACATCCCTAGCCTTATGCATGGGTGCTGGTGATCTGAGCTCAGGTCCTCATGGTGAGTTTGTGTCAACTTCGCTGATGATGTCATCACTCTAGCGCTCACATGCTGTACTTGAATTAAGTTTGCTTTCAATATTTTACATATTTGAGACGATGCTCTGGTGCTTGTGGTATACAGCTGTTTTACTATTGGATAAATTGACCCTTTAATTATTAGTAGATTTTTTTTCCGTAAAGATTAAATGATGAAGGGTACATTTCTGGCTGATTGTCTGTTCATAGCCTTATTTCTAGAGCTATCTCTATAGACATGCTAAACGTTTGTTTCCAATTACGTTTCCTTACCTCATTTTCCAACTTTTGCTGTTTCCATAGCTATTTCCCTAGGGCAGTGCGAGAGATGTAGATCCTAAGCTGCTTCTACAACGTGTTGTAGAAACAAACTTTTGACTGTGGTCCTGCTAACTAACGAGGCACTGTAATCGTGTTCTTGATGCTCAAGAAGACTCCCACTGCTAATTTCAACGATACCAGGGTGCTCACTGTCCATAACTTTCACTTCTGTTAAATACCTGACAGTGTGCCTTCACTTATCCATCACTATGTTCTTGGGAGCAGAAATAATAAGAACACTTATTGAGCTTTATCCATATGAATGGATTCATCCACAATTCCATCAGAAACTATCACTCCTGTTATACAAATGAAGCAATTGAAGTATCTCATCCAGGATGCTGCAACTAGCCCTGTATCAGAAACCACAACTCAAGCGGGGCTCTTCCAAGCCGCCTTCTTGACTAGGCTTCAGCTCCCCTCCTAGGGACTTAAACAAAAACCGACAGTGTTTCTCAGCTCAAGTCTACATCCCTAAGATGAACCGTGCACCTGTCTGGGCTAACAAATTAGCTGTCTATCTCAGTCACATCTGAGAAAACAAATCCCCTGGCTCCCAGACCCTGCAGCCGGCCAGAGCGACGACTTTGGTCATTGCCAGCAAGCAGACACATCTGGTTTAATCACATCTATCCCGAGGAGCCCTTGTAATTTCTCACTTCCCTGACTTTACTGAGTCCCCGGTTGTTTACTACATCTCTGCACTTCCTAATTCTCCCGTTACAGCTCTCAGCCATTTCAGGAGAAATTGCAGTTTTGTGCAGTTCACGCTGGATTTGAGGTCTTACTGCAACAGCTATTACTGTCCAAAATGCGTCCCGCTACTTCACAAGAGCTTCATTTGCCTTTGACATGCCTTCTAACACAGGCACGAGGGTTAAGAGACAAGAATGGGAAAGGTATCTTGAGAAAGGAAGGACTGTGGAGGTCACGTTAAAGGACTTGCTCTCACGTGTGAGTGGTGCTGGCAACGCTGGAAGTATTCAGAAGGGTGATGGAGCCTAACTTCTGCTCTAATGGGATTCCCCAAGGCTGCTGTGTGGAGCACATCTGGGGGCGCATAGATACAAAGCAGGCCAGTTACAGATGTTTCATCGTAATAGTGCAGAAAGGACACAAGGTTCTCTGACCGGAATGGAAAGATGGCTGTGGTGACAGAAAGCCTGGATGCTGCTATATTCGGTGATAACACTAACAGGATGTACTGGCATATTGCTTATAAGCCATGAAAGGGAATGACATGTTGATAAAGATGCTCGTGTATTTTACCTAGAAAAATTCTATGACAGGAATTGCTACTTCCTGGGATGATGAAGTATGAAAGCAATGTTCCAAATAAAAGAACTCAGGTTTACAATCACTTAGACATAAATACTGGCTAGGTAACTAAGAAACTAAGGTTAAGTCACTGTTAATCTTGTATTGATACTTTTATTCCTCAGGTCCCATAAGTCAGACACAGTTCACGCGATGCCAAAGGTTAAATCCATTGATTAGCGTAAATGACGTGTGCAGTTGCTTCGATCAGGAAGAGAGAAACTACAGCCAGTGTGCTGGCTGCCCGCTTCAGCAGATACGATTCCATACTGGAACCCAGCCAAGCCATTCATTTACATATTCTCCATAGCTGCTTCCTAACTACAGCCATCAAGAGATCGCATGTCACGCAAGCGGAAAGCGCTTAGGATTACACCAGCTCAAGAAACACTTTCCTAGACTATGGGTTACATGTAGATAGGAATGATGAAAAATTCGGGTTAAAATAGGGTAAACTTGTTTGTACTGTGTCTTTTAACAATTAGGAATTGAGAAATGATTTAAGGAATTCACATCAGCAACAAGAAGGAGTTCTTGCGTGAGGGTGTTCAGAAAGCTTATTCTGGGATTTTAAGGTAGAGTCAGTCATCGGTACTTTGCTTAACAAACATAATTATAAATATTTTGCAAGTATATATAATTAAAAGTACATGTTTATGTAAAACACATACAGCAACATTCTCGTATACTATATATTATTTATTATATATGCGTGGCAGTCATGGCTCTTGGCATCCAAAGTGTAGAGTTACTTGGTCTTGATCATGGATAATATCTAAATTTCTCCTCGAATTATTATTAACAGATTTCCAGGTCAGAATTATGAAATAAGGATGAGGTTCAGATTCAAGTTAAAATAAATTTAACGCTGTGTTCTATTTACTGGCAATTTGGCTATGGGCAGGCTATTTTCATCTCTCCTAGACTCAATTTCTTGTGCAAAAAGATAAATATAACAAGACCTTGAGTAGTTTTTTTATGCTAATTAAAGAGACAATGGTTGTAAAGTGTCCTATAATAGTAGACCATAATGAATCCTCAAATACACATTCTCTCCTCGAAAATGCTTAACAGGAACAGAAATAGTAAAAGGAACCCAAATGGACTGAGAAAACAGATGGTCGCAAGGTAGTCCTCTAGCCCACAGATGCGTCCCTGAGATTCACTAAGGCATGAGATGAAATCAAAAATACAAAAACTAATTTTAAAAATTTTTCTTTCTTTTAAAAATCTACATTAATTTTTCTCTCTCTCTCTCTCTCTCTCTCTCTCTCTCTCTCTCTCTCTCTCTGTGTGTGTGTGTGTGTGCTCACATATGCCACATGAACATGTGGGAAGTCAGAGGAAAAACTTGTAGGAACCAGTAATCTACTTCGATTATACAGGTCTCAGGGATTGAATGCAGGTCATCGGGCCTGGCAGCAAGGATCCTCTCCTTTGGAGTCCTATCTCTTGGCCCAATGTGTTTTTCTTCTGCTTATTTTTTGAATAATAATAATAATAAAAAGAATTGGGAGAAGGTTCAGCATGTCCTTATATGTGCAGTCCCAAATGCAAATATGAACTAACAAAGAAAACACTGTGGACCTGATCTTTCTTGATGAGGCATTAAAGAGGTTTCCATCAAAACATCATGATTTAATCTTAAACAGTTAAAAACAAGCTATAGACCACTTTAATTTGTAGTTTACAAGAACCTTTTAATATTTTTGTATTTTATTTAATTGATATAATTAGTTTTCACTAATGAGGCAAGACCTTGATACACAAATCAATTAATTTGTGAATTTGGCACATAGCACCAATCTTAAACTTTCAAACCTAAAATGAATATAGAATCTCATAACAATTTAAGGACAGGAAGATAAACAGTCAAAGCTAGAGCATGCAGGCTGATCACTTTGATCTTTTGATCACTCTGGGTCCATCTCTGTTGACTTGGCCATTAGTAATAGTAACATAGAGGACAAATGTTTATTGAAAAGTAACTAAATTCTATGTAACTAGGATTTGAAAGAACTTCTATTAGGAATGAGTGGGTCTTCATTGTCGTTTGGGTGTTTCACAAGGTCAGTGTTCCAAGTCCTCAGAAGAGTCGCTGAAGAAACCTTAAGCTAATACATTTACAGTATATTAGATCTCTACTGATAACATCTCTTCTCTGGAAAATTTTCCTTGCAAGGAATTCAAGCCCATGGAACCTATGTTTTCAGCTTCCCAGGCCCCTCTGATCACACAGCCACTGCCCCTGAATCCCCTGTAGTGACTGGTCACCCTGTACATGTTTGCCTCTTCTCACTTTTCTTTACGCAGCTTTCCCTTGCCCAGGTTCTTGCATTCTGCCTTTTTTCACTTGGCTGTCTTTCCTCACCTTCATAATCCATATGTTGTCTCACTTTCTCCATGGAGTCATGATAGAAAGTCCATTCTTCACTTTAAAACTCATCCTCGGGTCCTTGAACACATACGCTGCCAGAAACAGTACTAGTTCACACATTCTCATCACTCACAAGTGTGGGCAACTAAACTGAAATGAACGAGCTACTGGTCTTCCCACTCCGCAGAATGCCCTTGGTCAGATAAACGTCTATTCTTTAGGCAGGTGGAGGGACAGGAGGAAGTAACCATAGAGCCAAGAAGCATGGCTGAATTGGCACTTTAAAATCTGGGGCAAGGCCACTGCCAGCCTAGCTCAAGAGGCTAGGTTCTAACTACAGGATTTGACTTATTTTCAAAAAGAAACTATATAAAAAATTATTTGTAATTATGCCTCAGTTATTTTATTCAAGCCAAGCATCCATGGGGTAGTTAGCTCACAAAACTGATATACTTTAGGATATTGAGATTATAAAGGAACAGGCAGTTTAGCACACTGTTTTCTTTGTCGATGTGAGAGTTGGCCACAGCAATAGTTCATTGTCCCAGATGACTAAGGGGTCCAGTAAACAGGACCAAATGAGCAATCTGGTTTTTTTTTATTTTTCGTTTGCTTGTTTTTGTTCTTTTGTTTTTTTGAGACAGAGTTTCTCTGTAGGTTTGGAGCCTGCCCTGGAACTAGCTCTTGTAGACCAGACTGGCCTCAAACTCACAGAGATCCTCCTGCCTCTGCCACTTCCTAGATCTGCTGTTTGAAATGATGGTACCTGACATCAGGTCCTTACTGAACCTCTACAAGTGGCCTCGTTAAAGTTGCTATTCTCCCTGTCATTTTCTCAAATCTAAAAACAACAAATAAATAAATCCCCAAATATTCATGACTTGGAAATGAATGAAAGAGTAGGAAGTACATAAAATTTTCCATGTCAGGGTGAGTTTGACTGAGTGGATAACCAAAGCCATAGATCTTCTACTATACTATTATTCTCATAAGAAGATAAGATGGCATATGATTATACAGAAAAGTCTGCTTTCGTAACCCTACCGTTTGAATCTCATTGCACTGATATTTCTAATAAAGGTTCCTGAGGATACATACAGAGATTTTCAGAACTGGATAGCGTTATACTAGTGGTAGTTATATCGTCAATTTTTGCCTCCATTTTCCAAGTTGCTTTACATGAAAGATTTAGAACTTCTGTGATTTTCAGTATCTAGTTATTCAATATGTAAAAAGAAAGACTGGATACTTAGTTCTCTTTTTAATTAAGCTCTTAGGTCAAAAACCTGTTGAATTCCTTTAGCCTTTGACTGCTTTGTAGACTGTGAGTTTCAGAAATAGGTGCTGAAAAGTCTTTTCTCCTATTATCTGTTTACTAATATTGTTACATTTTTCTATTTTTTTTACTTTTTGAGAATATATCATTTTCCCCTTTCCTTTTCCTCCCTCCAAGCCCTCTCATCCATGATCTCCTTGATCTCTTCTAAATTCATGCCCCCCTTTATTTCTTTAATTTCTGTTGTTGTTGTTGGTGGTGGTGGTGGTGGTGTGTGTGTGTGTGTGTGTGTATGTGTGTTCCCGAGTATATAAATACAATCTACTTAGACTGTATAAAGTTACTTTATGATTTCAGGACTGACCATTGGGTACAAGATAACCAATTGGTGCTCTTCCCTGGGGAAAACATTCCTCATGCTCTCAGCATTCTTTAGTTCTTTGTATAGGTTTGTTGTTGTTTGGTTTTGATACTTGTTACTGTGAAGATTGAGCACAGTACCAGGTGGACACCGAGCACAAGATCCACTGATCACCTAAACCCCTGAATCTACTTGAAGAGTTTTGTGTTGATGATATGATGATCATTAAAGTCTAAAACATAAAAAGAATTTTTTTTTCTACTGTAGGTTGTTGAGGTAAAGGGTGCTTGCCTTACAAACCTGACAATGAGTTGTAGTCCCAGAACCACAGTAGAAGGAACACACTAATTCCTGAAAGCTGTGCTCTGACTCCTACACACATGCATTTGTCTCTTCTCTCTTCTCTTCTCTTCTCTTCTCTTCTCTTCTCTTCTCTTCTCTTCTCTTCTCTTCTCTTCTCTTCTCCTCTCCTCTCCTCTCCTCTCCTCTCCTCTCCTCTCCTCTCCTCCCCTCCCCATCCCTTCCCTTCTCTTCCTCTCCTCTTTCTCTTTTTCCCTAACTCCTTCCATCTCTCCCTCCTCTTTCATACACATACTAACAATTATAGATGAAACAAAATTTTAAAAAAAAACTGATATTGTAGTAGAGTCTTAGATACTTTTCCTAAACAAACCAGTTCAGGTTTAATTGAGTAATTTTTAATGACCATTCTGTACTCCTGTAGTATCGGGAAGAACCAAAATGCAGACACCTTACATAACAGGGTGTGTTTGGGCATAACACTAATCTAGGATTGTATTCCATATGTGAAATGAGTTGATTGTACTATGTGAATTATTCTTATGGTTTTTCTACTTCTATTATACATCTGCTTACCTTCCTACCCCAGTCTACAATCTTATTTCTCAGCCAAAAGACTTCCATCAGTCTTATCCATACCATTCTCATCAGTTCCATAACATAAGCAATAATCCCTAAGATCTAGATTGAATGATATATTTCTTGGACTGCGCTTGACTACTGACTGACACAAAGCTCTTGGTTCTCCATTATTTCCACATTTGTTATGAATTCTGTTTTTCTTGTTGAGACACAGCTGATGGGAAAACTTCTCAGCATACTTCCCAGCTTTCTATTTTCCTTTCCTCTTTGCTGTTTTTGTTCTCGGATTTAAGAAGTATTTTCTTCTTCCTCCTATATTTTGCCCATTTATTCTTGTTCCTGGCCATTTTACTTTCTTGGATTTTTTTTTTGTCAATACTTATTTCCCCTCTATCTTTAGTCTCTTCATTTTAATTTTTTTATTCTTTTTTCCCCTTTTATGCCCTTTTTTCTTACCTGTGTTAACTCTAATTTTAGCTGCATTTTAAGACAAGGGTGATTGCTTTCCTTCACTAAAAATACTTATGATACCGTAGGTGTGAGTCCACCTCGTCAAGAGAGACAAGTTGAGGAGGAAAGAGGTTTTATATCTGTCTGTCATGGGCAGCCTGTCATTTCTCATGAATGCTTACAAGTTGAACCATATGTCAACCAGTATTCAGAACACATGGAATCAAGCATGTTGAGGAAACATGGTGAAATATTATAGCTAGATCTAAGCTGTTTCAGAGCAACTGAATCTCTCACCCCATTGGACAGCTGTAGCTGCAAGTTAAGACAAACCTCAACCCAGCCTGGATGAAATAACATAGGCTAACATAAGCAAAGGTGACCAAAGTAATGAAGTCACCAATGACTTCCATTGCTTCAGTCTCTCTACATTATCCCAAGCACAGCCTTCTCATAAAGCTCGTCCTCACCACATCTCCATGCTTGTCACTCACATAAGATAGGCAAATGCATTCTTAGCAAAAGACCTAAAAGTTGACTCGGCTATTCCGGCACATGTATATTTTTTCTGGGTCAATCACTGTGGAAAGGAAGCAAGATCCAGCCATTTGCTAACCCCAGTCCACTCACTCCCCATCTGGAGATGGCTCCTGGGAGTCACATGGCCTTAGAGAAAGAGCAAGAAGGAAGGGAACTCTGCTGCAAAGGCAACCAACAAATGGCCATCTCATGAAGCAAAATCCTCTGCCTATAGTGCAAAACAAACAGCAGCAATTTAGATACTCTATGTTCTCTTTCTGTGTGGTCATTTTGATAATCATAAGACTATAAAATTGAATAAAGATTTATTTTATTAAAACAGCTCTCCCATATATTTTTTTTTAAGTCGTCTCTTCTATTTTTTCCTTCTGGGAGTACTGGTCACAGTAAGAATTGCCTACTATTGTTGTTACTCAGTAACAAGGATAAAGGAATATTTTCAAATAGCACTAATTTGTTATTTGATTAAAACAAGGATATTCTTGTGGAGAACATGCTAAAAGACCAATTTCTGAAACTGGGCATGTTAACTCATTCCTGTAATTCATGCAGTGTAGAAATGGAGGCAGGAGGACTGCCTCGAGCTTCAGGCCAGCCCACAAAGTAGAGGGAGAAAAATATCAAAAAAAAATGAGAAAGAGAAAAAGAAAAAAATGACCAATTAGCAATTGTTTTATATAAAAAATAAGCAGCTGATTTTAAAGAAGTATAGTTAAAAGCCCATTTAAAAACTGAAAAGAAATAAAAAGCTAATCTCTTGGGTAGGGGACTGTGGGTTTTTGTGTTCTAGGCTTAGTATCTGACTTAAATACGACATAGGCTGATTATGAAATTCTGGGTCGGGGCAGAAATAACAGAATGTATAGAAGAGGTATCTGTAAAGTGACACGGGGATGCAGAGACAGAGAGGGTCATTTCTTATATAGCTGTAAAGTAGTTATCGACAACAACACTCAAGTCTTCAAATACTGTCAGGTTTTACCCTGAAGTAAAAGTCTAGAGCTCCTGGTTGTCCATTTTCCTCAATAAATAGAATACTTTTCTTTTCCCAGTGCTAAAAGGGAAAAAAAGGAAATAGTACATTATCCGCAAGAATGAGTCACCAGCCACTGCAGCTCTTCCAGGTCCAGGCCTCTCCCAGTCTGTGGTGCTTCAACAGCACGGGGCTATCTTTTAATGACATACATAAATCCCCACTCTGGCTGGCTGCAGAGCGTAATTAATTCTGGCCTTTTCATGCTAAATGAAACACCTTGCATACATGGCAGCGTGTCTTTGCGTCTTGTGTGTGCTGAGACATGGGATGCCTAGCAACCTTGCTCAGCTTCACATGCTTGATGACACATTCGGGTGAGCAGAGCCTCTGCTTCTTCCAAAATTATCTCTAGAAAATTCACTCTGCCACCTGTATGAATAGTTTCCCCAACTTTCCAAACTGTGGAATGCTTTGTTTTTCAAATTCTTGGCAGCAAGCAGAATTTTCTATGTTAATTGTTTTGGAAGGGTATTTCTTTCTTTTTTTTTTTTTTTTTTAAAAAAAAGCACAGTAATCTGGTTGATGCAGCTGCTCATGTTATTCCCTTCATTAAAACATTTTCCATATTTTAGTGCATATTTAGATGTTCTGTTTCAGAGGCCATCTCTCCACAGAGAATCCCAAAGTGTAAACTTTCAAGTTTCCATTTCAAATCACAATGACAAAAGGAGCAACACTCTAATAAGCATAACTGACTATTGTGCCTTGCAGCCCTACCCCTTTTCCAGTACTCCAGCCTCGGCCGGCCGGGGAGTCTGGAAAGCCAGGAAGTCAGCCCAGCTCCAAGCGCAGGCTCCTTGTTTTAGCTTTAACGTTCGACAGTGCACAGAAGAGCTGAATAATGAAGTACAGAATTCCACGCACCTCTTTAGGTGTAACCCCAGGCATGCGGATATCCAGTGCAAAATCTGATGAATCAATAGGAGTTACAGGTCTGGTGGTACCAAGGCATTCATTGGAAAATGATCTGGCAGTTTCTTTAAATCTGAAGAAGATAATTTGAACATAATTGGAAAGGCAGAAATAAATCCTATGGCCTAAAGTTTAAGGACGCCTTAATGTAGGTCCAATAAAAACTAGAAGGTAACAACTCTCTAACAGCCTCGTCACCCAGAATCCCGTTATTAGCAATGAGCTACATAGAGCCAATCTGTAGGCAAAAGACAATCAAAGCGAATAAGCAGGGCACACTTAAAGTTCAGCTCAATAAAAGCCTGTAATACATATTTATTTCTACTTAATGAAGACGTTATCATCCTCACACGCACATTGATTTTTCTAGCGGTAGGACTATAACCCAGTAACATTCTGTCAACCATGAGGGTCCAACATTACCAATCAGAAGCAAACAACAAAACATCCCTAGCCACAATCTTGCTAAGAACAGTTACGTGAGGAAGAAATAAAGACTGCGATGTGAATTACAAATGTACAAGTACATAAATATTTCATATGGTAATTACGAGGTGCGTGTATACAGCTCGATATTTCCTAGTGAGCTATTACAGGCAATGATCTCCCCACCACCGATCTATCTTGATATTTTATTCCTCCAGCTGTTATATACAGGAAGGCATTCATGTCTAAACAGCTATTGGATAGTTTCTGAAATATTTCCCCAAGAGGGAGCGATTAGTTCTGAAAGTCACAACTTCTAATTGGAGTTCCAAAAGCCAGGGTAGCAGCCAGGGTACAGGACGAGGAATGGGCTTTATCGGCAAGGCGCACTTCAGAAGTTACTAAGGCTACAATTCCAAATCGTTTGGGGTAGGAAAAAAACCAACCTTGTAGAGACTTCCCTTCCCCAGGACCCTGGTTACCACAGTGACTACATTTCTAAAGGAGCATGTACCAAAACCACCCCAAGCACCTTCCTCCTGTAAAGGAAACAAACAAGCCAAACACGCACCTCTTAAAGACAGAAAGTGGGCTTCTGAAGGCCAGGCAGCTGCCTTGTAAGGCGAGCAGCAGCACCAGCAGCACGCTGCTGGCGCGTCCGGCCATGTCCGAGCTGGGGCCGGGCAGCGGGCAGCAGCCGGACCGGCGGGAGGGCAGGGCTGGCGGCCACTGCTACTTCATGGCCCCGGGCGACGCGCGGCCAGCCGGGTCCCCGGGATCTGGTCCCGGTGCGTGGGAAGCGGCGCTGGAGTCCGCTCCGCCCGCGGGAGCCGCCCGCCCTCCAGAGCGCCTTGAGCCCGGGGCGGCTGCTGGACGTGCGAGGTCCTTATCGCTCGCAATGACAGGGGCTGTGAGGGCTATCACGCAGACCCGCGTCACTCATCATTCGGAACCTGCAAAAATAGAAGCCGATAATGGATGACTAACACATTACAGCATTTGTCCTCAGCAAATCCCAGCCGAGGTTCTTTAATACACGAGGAGTTTCACAAGCTTGCGCCCAAGCCTGGGGAAAATGCTGGTCTGTTGATCTCTCTCCACCCCCGCGACAAGCCCCCTGCGACTTCACAGACCCCAAGAGAAGCCCCTGTCCTGCCTTAGCTTGCTCCTCCTCCCCTACACCCACTCCTGGCTTGTTTTTGTGCTTTTTTTGTTTTAAATTATTTTACTGTTGTTTAATTTTTACCCATTTCTTCCCTCTGCTTTTCCCTCCAATCCACCCCACTCTAAGGCTTTTTTTTTTTCCCCTCTATCTCTCTCATCTCACACAAAAAAAGTGCTCCAGACCTCGGTTCGATGTAAACAAAGTTATTTACTCAATCACAAGGAATATACCAGAGGGGCGAAAACAAAGCACTTAGAGACCATAATAATCAGGCAGAAAAGACGAGAACAAAGGCATTTCATGTATATGCACCGCAGGGCTACAGATGAGAAGAGAAAGAGGGGGCGACCCCCTGCCTGCACAAGCATTTCTCGGTAAGTAATTGCCCAAGTTCTCAGAATTACTTTAAAACAATCTAAAACTCTACAGTTAACATGATATGTGCTTTGCACATGCCCATTAAAAATCTGGCATGTAATATACAAGGCAATGATTTCTTCCTGATAACAGCATGTATACCCAAAGAGGCGCTCTCCTAAATAAAGTTGAGGAACTGATAACAGAATTAGAAAGGGGTGGGGAGTGGAGAGGGGAGGATCATAGCCGTCCTCCAAATCAAGTAGATCTATGAAGACGGTGGTGAAGAACTTCCCATCAATATGAACAGGAGAGGTGAGGGCTCAGGGAAGGATACTGTAAAACGAGGGCTGTTAAAATGAGAAAAGAAATAAAAGGAAATTAACAACTTTAAAAGAAGGTTCTAGATCAAGGTCCTCTTACGTTTCCTCTTCCTCTCCACACACTCCTCCCTCCCCCAGGTATGATTACGCAGCTGCAGAAAGAGACACGTACAGCTGGCTTTCCCTTTCAGTCTGAAACCCAACTATCTCACTATGGAAAGCAAGAATGCAACCCTACCAGACAGACTCCCAGGACCAGATCATGTCCCAGGCAATTGCAAATACCAAAGAGATTGTTTTCTGGAGCCTTAATTATACTCAATAAAATTTTACTGTCCACATTCTGTGAATACCACCTCTCTTACAGAAAAAGAGGCATGCTTCTGAATATTTCTGGCTGGTGGGATAGTCAAAATCATATCTTTGGCCCCGATACCGTGATTCCCTTTCCCACCCCTTTTGCAAGTGCCTAAGTTTGCATGCTTTTTCCTTAGGCTAATCTTAGCCAGTTTCTTCAAGGGGCCTTCAGGCTTAGGGGAAATTTCCCTCTGGTGTCTGCAGAAGCCACATGGAAAAAGTGTGACCTCCCAAGCTCAACCAGAGTAAACCCTAAAGTAATCAAGCTTTGACTTTACCAGTTGCTCTGAACGTTTGTCAGATTATGTATTGACTCTGAAAAGGATAGTCAATATTAATTTAAAATATATCATTCACATTGTGAAACTAACCTCTATAAAATAGACTTCTAAATCCTCATTTTAATACATAAATAGAAGATGGCTCAAACAATACCAAATCCGTTGATTTGATGAATAAATAACGTATAGCATGAGTCAGGGGCTGCGGGACACCGGCTTCAAGGTACAACTTTCCTTTAGCAAGCTGGGGGCTCTGAGTTCAATTGCTAGTACCAATAAATAAATGAAAGACAACTGGATAACTTAGACATTCTCCACAATACCACAATAGTATGTTAGCCTCTGAACTGCCCTCTAGGAATCAGGATATACTGAAGCTAAGACGTGTGTGTGTGTGTGTGTGTGTGTGTGTGTGTGTGTGTGTGTGTGTAAAATTAAGAACATAAATACTAACTGCATACTGAACAATAGTCATCATGGCCAGTATTATCTACGTTAAACACTACACACCAAATATAAATTAGCTACAAATTAATATCCAACTACCCCAGGGACGCTTGGGGCTCGCCAGCACCCAAGGATCACAGGTGATTTACATCAGCAACGACATTTTTAAAAGACTGATATTGTTTGTTTCTTTGCCTTTGGCTTCCTGTTTGAGACCAGCAACAAAACCCTTCAGCTCTGTCTGGCCTGCTGGGGATGGTTGTGCTGGTGTGGAAGGCTGTGCTATTCTTGTCTTTGCTCCCAACCAAGTACTGCACTGTCAAATGAGAACGCAGAGTATCCCCGAAGCTTTCTTTTCAAAAATATATACGTTAGAAAGGGAATTCTATTTCATTCAGAACCGCATTCAAGGACAGGCCTTGCTTTAGCAGCCAAGGAGGCTTGGAATTAAAGAAAACACTTGAAAACAAACTTATTATTAAAATTCCGTAATGGGAACACATTCTTAAGTACTAGCCTTGGAAATAAAACTCCACTTAACCGTTCAATTGATTTTATTACCTTTGATGTACCTCAACCACTACTTACAAAGAAGAGAATTGAAGCTGTGGGTAGAAGTGAGGATAACATCTTCAACCATAAATACAATGCCTTTTATTATAGAAAAGAAAGCTAATGGTGAGCCTTAAAACCTTTCAAAGATGGAGTGAAAATTATACTATGAAAGGAAAAAATGTTTGACCATTACCATTTCATTTTTATTTCCTGTTCATTCCTATTAATGTGCAAAAATGAAATATTCCTATTAATTGAATGAAATATTCACATTTTTTTATTTTAAAAATTTTTAAATTTCAAATTATATGTTCCTGAGATAACACATTTATTCATTCAAAATCCTTAGCTTTGTATATTGCACAAGACATTATGATACATATTTGGGCTTATAAGATGACTAGAGCTAAAAAGGGAAAATAATTTACTAAGGAAATGAGAATCTCACACAACTGATGGAAGAACTCTTCCTAGAGAAGAGCATAAAAGAGACTCAAGGATCTGAGAAATGGAGGCATCTTCAAGATGAAAGTAAAAGAGAAGTTCAACAGCATCTTCAGCAGAAGGCACAGCCTGGGCATTCCCAGTACAGGGGACCGCAGGAGCAAAGGGCCCGGGTGGGGGTGGGGGCAGAGGAAATGATGTGTTTGAGGGACAGTAATAAAAGCTCTGTCTCCTGGAGACAGGAAGTCCAGATGCACCATTTGCTCTGCAAGACAAAGCACATCTACTGTTTATATCTCCTTAATTTCACCGGGTAAGGATGATTTATAGTTTATGTCTGTGTGGATATTAATTCTAGAAGCAGATCATTAGGTAGTAAGTCGGGGCCGCACTGCAGGACCGTGAGATGAAGTGAGATCTTAGAGAGCGTTGACTGTTCTCAATAGCTCCATTGAACACAGAAAGAAGAAATCCCTGAAACCTGTACCTGGTTAAAGAATTAAACAGACATGCTGACTATTTGTTCATGGACTAATCTACTCAGTGGCTACTTGGAAACTGAAGGAAAACTATCTGGTATCTAGCTCTAGCTGACTGAGTGGGGTGAAAGTCTCTGGGTGCCTTAGTTTCTTCACCAACAGAAATGATCACATCGCCTACTTCGTAAGAGTAATTCGAGGAATAGGTGGATTAATCTCCTAAGGGCAGAGCCCATATGTACTAAAGGCTTGTAGTTATTGCTACTCCAAATACATATTCAGTACCATAATGTTGAGGACAGTGATAACCAAACAGATAAGCTCTTACTCTGATAGAAAGTCCTTTCTAGTGTGGGGAAGAATAGCTACTAAACTATGAATTTCATCTACTTTTAAAAACATTGTAGGAAGCTTCCTAGAATGACATGACTGAAGGATGGATTACCCATTCACACAGTAACCTGATTTCTGGGCAGTTATTCTTGAAGAAAACCTAAATGATGACACAGAAATGTCAACAAAGATATTTAATAGTACTGTTCAAAATAACAAAGAACTAGATGTCTTTTAATAGTAACAGTGGAAGCCACTGAAACGTACATCAAAAGCAGATTGCTAATACCTTTTTAGCTAAAACTTACAAAAGTTAGATATGAAGTATCCCTTTTAAAATGACAAGTTTCTATTTAAAGCCAAGAGCTCGGTTTATAACGCACTATTTTTCATTTCACATAACAAAAATTTTAAGAATCTCAGAGACATGTTCCAATTATAAGGCAAATAGTACTATTTTCTAAAACCATTCAACATGGAGTTACTGACCTGATGCTTCAACACTCGAGATACTTTAGCGAAATTTCTGTTTTAAAATAAGAACATCTGGGCTTGTGAGATGGCTCATGATATAAAGTCACTTGTTGCCAGGCCTGGAGACCTGAAGTTCAATCCCCAAGACCCACATCGAGAAGTCTAGCTCTCTACGTGCATATCCACACATACACAAGCATATATACACACAATAAATAAATAAATATTTCAACTTAAAAAAGTAAAAAAGTTAAACCTACTACATGGCCAGCAATTAGTGCTAGATATTAGCAGATAAAGGCCCTCATTCTGTAGTCTTCTTTTAAAGGATGCTTGAGTATCCTACAAAATAACAGCTGACTTCACCCAGTGTCATCTTTTATGATTGTACCATCAAAAGCCAAATGCATGTATAATATGCCATCTTATTGGCCACACAGATGATTGCCACCCCTGGAAGCTTTCATTACATGGCAAGAGGATTTTTGTCTTGCTAAGATCATGTGATTTTGACCATTTAATTCAGGTAGTCTTTCAACCCATGTTTCTACTGTAAAGTTACTATTTTCACCTTTAATTAATGTATTTGGAGGTTATTTTTATTTTACAGGTATTTACTTTTTCATCAGACTTGCAGTTTCTTTTACTTACTACATCACCATGGGCTCATGGATCCCTGTTTTCATCAGTTACTGTCTTTATGTCCATTACTTAGATGTTAGCTGTCTCAGTTGTAGTCCTTCAGAGTCATTGTGTCCCTTTGCCATTTGCCCATCATTCTTAGAATATTAGAACTTTCCTGTCTTCATTCCACTGGGTCTTTGTTGACATTTCAAGATGGACTATACACCTTATTTGGATTCTGATAGTGCCATATGATTTATGTGAATCTGAAATGCCCTCCAAAGGGCTAGTGTGGCACTCCTGGAAGGTGGTAGAACCTTAACTTTAAGAAGTAATGCCTAGGTTCAAGTCTCTTAATTAAGATATATACTTCCCTGCTCCCATATCCACCAGGTGCTCAGGGCGATGTCCCCAGTTAGTTCCTTGGGCAGCTGAGGATAGGGAAGCTGAAATGGCCCTATCCTATAGCCATACTGATGAATATCTTGCATATCACCATAGAACCTTCATCTGGCGATGGATGGAGATAGAAACAGAGACCCACATTGGAGCACTGGAATGAGCTCCCTAGATCCCAATGAGGAGCAGAAGGAGGGAGAACATGAGCAAGGAACATGAGTGAGGGGTGCACCCACCCCCACTGAGACAGTGGGGCTTATCTATTGGGAGCTCACCAAGGCCAGCTGGACTGTGACTGAAAAATCATGGAATAAAACCAGACTATCTGAACATGGCAGACAATGAGGGCTGATGAGAAGCCAAGGAAAATGGCACTGGGTTTTGATCCTACTTCATGTTCTGGCTTTGTGGGATCCTAGCCAGTTTGGATACTCACCTTCCTAGACCTGGATGGAGGAAGGAGGACCTTGGACCTTCCTCAGGGCAGGGAACCCTGACTGCTCTTTGGACTGGAGAGGGAGGGGGAGAAGAGTGGGGGTATGGGGAGAGGAGTGGGAGGGAAATGGGAGGCTGGGAGGAGGCGGAATTTTTTTTTCAATAAAAAAAATAAAAAATAAAAAAATTAAAAAAAGAAGTAATGCCTAAAGAAAGTCCTGGGTATCTGAGTACAATAAGGCACTAAAGGAGAGGTTCCACATCTTTTCTCTTTCTGTCCTGTGTTCTGAGCCACGAAGTAAATGGCTGTGCTCTACAGCACTCCTCCTGAGAGGTCTGCTGCCTCACCACAGGCCCAAAAGCAACCAAGCAAACCTACTGTCGACAAATGCCTGTCCCTGTACAAAGAAATTATCTCAAGTACCTGATACACCAACAGAAAGCTGATGGAAACACCACGTCACCGATCCAACCACCTTCATATTTCCTTCCTCCTGTAGGGCTCTCTGGTACCCTGTGCCTGTCCCATTATCTCAGTGACTACCCTGCTGCACTCTAACTAATGGCGTTAGGATTGTATCATCCAAGAATGGAAAGGTAGGAAAGTTAATTTTGATAAAGCAAATTATAAGAAGCAAATGCATGTATTTAAAAAAGCAGAGATACTCTAACTTAGACTATTGTATTTCAAGTAGTATTTTTACATGAAGGGGTGAGGGGGCTATCGCTTTCTGTGAACATGCTTTTGAAAGATAAATCTAAATTTAATTTTCATCACCTAGGGTTTCTTTTGCAATCACAAGAAAACAGGGCTATTTGTGCCTCTAAAAAATATATCTTTCTGAATGAGTCTCTTCAGATTTCAGTTCATAGGTTATCAGAGTTAGGTCGTGTTTAGGGAAAACAACAACAGACTCTTCTTTGCTGCAGACTAAATGTTACGGTGACTGTACAGCTGAGGTGCAATGTCCCTACAGCCCAGCACTATAGACATATGGCTGCAGAACCCTCTGATGTGCAAAGCTGTCCTGTGTGTCACCAGATGTTTAGGCATCGCCTTGGCCTTCACCCACTGGAAGCCAGCAGTGCTCCTCTGAGCTGCGGCAGCCAAAAATGTCAGCAGACATTGTCAAATGCCATCCGAAGTGTAACATAGCTCTGCCTGAGAATTTCTGTTGTAGTTCATTAAGATGGAGTTTAATTTGTTAACCAAGGCAATGTCATTTCTTTTTAATGCACATAACAGCCTAAAACATATTTATGAATATAGAACTTCGAAATCATTTTAAAACAATAGAAAATAACATTTGTTTCCACATTATCTCACTAAATTCTGAGGTTTGGGTTATCATTTCTCTTTTCTAGATGAGAGATTTAAGGATCAGAAAAATTAATTTATCTTTTTTAATTATATAGTGGTAGAGCTTGAACTCCAATCCTGACTTTCAGATTTCGGCATCTATGCTTTTTCCTCATAGAAATCAATAGAAAATGGACCCTTAACATTTACAAAGGATGCTCTCTTTAAATACAAATTAATAAGTAAATCTCTGAATACTGTTTTCTAATAAAATCATTATAGTCCATGTTTATTGAGAAGTTATTATATCCAGGTCATCTGTAGTAGGCACTTCATAGCGTTTTAGTTCATTTTAATTCTCAGTGCAGCTCTATGAAGTTTGTGTGGCCACTGCTGTTTCACAGAAGTGGAAAACTGGAATGTGGCGAGGACTGGCAATCCTCAGAGTAGACAACCAGGATATAAGCATGGCACTCCCGCTCACAGCACACTTCAAGTCATTAGCTGCTCAGCTGCACAAGGTAAACTATCCTTGCACTCATTCGTTTAGTGGGAAGCAGCAGCGTTTCCTCTTACAGCCTTACAGACATTGCTCATTTAGTTAGCCAGCACAGAAGGAAACAAGGCGAAAGGCAAATGGCCATGCTTCAGAGTTGACGCTAAAGCAGGTTATGTGTGGCTTACAGGGATCTTCTCAACTGCTTCCCAAAACTGGAGTAAATGTCTCCAAATTTCACCTCAAAGTCAGATTTCCATGGCAACAATCAGCTGTGCCAAGTAGTCGTCTTTTAGTCAGGCTGGCAATCAGGAGTGCTAGTCTCCACTGCTCCCTACAAGTTCTCAGACCTCAAAGTCAGGAGTTGTTTTCCCTGTCACTCAGCATGAACATGCAATCATTATGGTTATCTTTTCATTTTCATTTTCTTTTTTTTATACCTAGCCCAGTCTTCCCACTTACTAGCTGATATCATAAAATCACTTATGCTATGATCATTGATGTTTGGGGTTATTTTCTTTATGGAGGAAGGGAAAATGCACGCTAGATACAGCATGAAGTTTATCATCTATAAATGCTAAATCAATCTCCTCCTCGTTTCCATTAGCAAAACACGAGATTGGTGGCATCATATCCTATTGGATATCTTTGAGAGTCATTTTTCCTAACATGGTGCCACTCTGAAGTCTTTGTTTGCAAGTCAAAATGGGCTTGATATCTGTTAGAATATATATGCTAAAAGGTCCCAGAAGTATCACTCAAGCATGGGACCACTGCACTTAGAAATTGCCAACAGCATCTCTCTCTCTCTCTCTCTCTCTCTCTCTTTCTCTCTGCCCGTCTATCTATCTATCTATCTATCTATCTATCTATCTATCTATCTATCTATCTATCTATCTATCTATCTATCATCTATCCATCTATCTATCATCTATCTATCTATCTATCTATCTATCTATCTATCTATCTATCATCTATCTATCATTTACAGGATCTACACCAGATGTGCTTTAAATGTCTGTTAGTCATCAAATGATTTTGTTCTGAAAAAACATTTTGAGGAGAAAATAGCGAGAGGTATAATTCTTGGTGAAATTTCACAGCTTTGACTAATATAAATATTACTTGTGAGCACACACATCTAATTCAGTGTCAACATGTTTTACTCTACAATCCCTGGATTTCAAGCAGTACTGCCCTGCAGTTCTATGGGCTGCACTGGTTGGTACTCAAGAGGCTGTGAACCAGCATGGAAAAGCATTAGCAGTGTCTGATGACGTCACAGTGGTGGAACTAGTCTTGGTATCTTACTCATCTGTCCCCCATGTAGTTTGCTGATTTATAAGCATAGAATTTAGGTTTCGAAAACTAAGAACAATTCCCCACCTATGACATCACTTGCATCTTAAACAACGTCCGTGTTGAGTGAATAGACAGTCTGTTAACTGTTTCACAGCAATTTAGTACAGAGATTTCTGGACTAAATGATTTCTGCCCTAACACAAGGGACCAGATTCATAAGCTATCTCAAAGATCACTTGGGAAATTAATAAATTTGCTTCTTCATCCTCAGTGAATTTTCCAGGAAGTCATCTGAAACTAATACCAATGATCTGACTAAATTTCAAATGTCAGTTTGGTTATTTCAATAAAGGATGAATCACCGAACAACCGACTCACACAGGTATTAAAAGATTAAGAAGTTTTGCACTGCCCGCTTCCTTTGAGGGTCTCCGTGTTAGCAGTTTAATCTACATAAGAGGAAGTTAGAATGCCACAGAGGGACGTGGCCTGTTGAGTTTAAAGCAAATGTTAGCACACTGGACTCCTGAGGATGTGGTTCAAAGTCGGGGACCTGCTGTCCTTGGGTTCTCTTGCTGTTAGTCAATACATTTTTAATGAGATGCTTATGACTTTTCCTATTTATTGCTCTACCTTCTCAGGCTTATACCTGAAGCACTGGCCTCACCACTTCGTTAAAAGCTTCCTAATAACTTTAGAGGCAGGAGTTAAAACTACACCTTGGAGACTGGCTCAGACTTAGCCCATGCACTTACAGAATAAATATTCTTTGTTTTTATGTATCTATTGAAAAAAAAAGAACGAATCTCTTTTCGCTTCTCGTGTTCCTCAGAAGGATTTTTCTCCCACAGCAGTGACTGCTATTTGCAAACTATTCTTTTGTTTTCCATTTCAAATGTTTGAATCCTTACAAGAGAATGGCCATAAATATAGCTCTTCCTATTGTAAAGTTTTGCTCTTCTTTTCCTCCAGCGTCTCAGCTGTATAATTATAGTGTTCAAAGTGAAATCTATAATCGTATATTGCCATTACATAATTGAAAACTTATGGGAGTTTTTCTTAAAGATCACAGAAGAATGTCAAAACATTTCCTCTCTTATATAATTCTGTGTAACTGGGTTTACAGTAACCTAAAAGAATCAAACAAAATATGCACTACGCACTGCCCACTCAGTTTCTCAACTATGCAATTTGTGCGTCACTATCAAAAGTGCACCGCTGAACACAGTTGCCCCGGAAACACAGAAGCTACAATAAAGTTCAGATTAATCATAAGATGACCATCTCGATTTTTTTTAAAGTATGCAATTCACCAGTGGAAGAGGCACAGCATAATAAAGTGGCGTGGATGCAGATTTTAATTTCTAGTCCATATTAATCCCAGTTTTCTTTGATCAGCCTCCCCAAACTCCCCATGAACCATCAGCGGAAGAACTTCATAATTTTCTTCTGCCTGAAAATGATCAAAGCGTTCTGATGTTTCTTTGAGGCTGCTGCACAAACAGGTCATTGCCAGTAAACTGTTTCTTGCTGTCTTGAGCTTAGGAAGAAGTGGTTCCCTTTCACAAGACGCTTACAGAACGGCTTTGCTCTTTCCTGCCTTTAATCCTCTTTACAAGGTTTCCCAGAGCGAACTGCAATACACCTGACACTCCAAGGAAAGCTCAGAAAAAGAAGATGCCCATGAGCCTCCAAGCCTAAGAGAACACTAGGTGCAGTTCCAGCGGTATCATTCCAGACGCAGGCCTGAGCAGACCTAGTTCATCTCTCTTGCCTTCTCTCAGCATTACCCAAGTGATGGCTCTGATACTGAGTTTTAACTAAGCATTGGGTTTTCAAGTCACGGAAGAAATAGAGAGAGGTAAGACTATGTGGAAAAGTGATTCCTACCATTAAAGAAGGAAAATTCCCTTCAAAAAATGAGGGCATTTATGGACCTATACATGAAAACGAGGACACAACTAACCAGCCAGCATTTAACATTGCATGCAGGAGGCAGCACTTTAAGTATTCTGCGTGCATGATGTGTTTTAATTCTCACCATATCCTGTGAGCTGTTTCCCTGTGTTCTCCACTCCACAGATGCGGGAACTGAGAAGTTAAAGAACTTGCTTCCCTGTTGTGAGGTGAGGTATAGGGATGGAAATTCAGGTTTAGCTGACTTAAGAGGCAGGAACTGTTGTCAGCCGCCACGCCACCCTTGATATAGATTACGTCTCTGGTATTATAAGATAATACATGAAAGCTAACTTAACAATAACTGCTTGAGCAATGCTCCTAAGTGAATTCATTTTTGATCACGCATAATTAAAATCAACAGTACACCTAGGAATAAGATCTGCTAATTGTTTCATATAGTAAATCTCAGCAACCCCTCTCCCCAACTCTTGCGGAATCTGTGAGAAAAAGCTAATGGTATGAAACAGAGGGCAAAAATATTAGATCTGGAGTCATAAAACATGGGTCCAAGCCTTAATTTAGTAATCTACTTCACAGTGGCTTAAACTGAGGGCTGTGGTAAATGGTCCATCAAACGTTCTTAAAAGAGACAAAACAATTGGAGCCAATTCTGAAGAATAAAGCGATGGTGCAATCATAATCTCATATTAGGGTTTCAGATTCAGCTTTATCAGTAGATAAAACAGAAAGCCTCTCTTTGATCTTCCTAATTTAGCACTACTCATTCTGAATCTATTTATAGTTCATCTTCAAGTATCTTTTCAGATAATAGAACATGTTCAGACAGCAGACACTTTACAATTACTGAAGAGTCGAGAAAACGCACGGCATGAGTACCCAATTCAAACAACATTCTTTTTAATCCAAGTGTGTGGATTAAACTAGGTGGGGGTAGGGGGGACAAAGGGAGTAACTCTGTCAGCCAAAGTTAAAACCATTTGATTAACATGGTCAATATCATTCCAATTTATATTTCATAGTATATTCCGCAACTTTCAACCATTGTGATCGAACACCTCAAACAACTGCAAAGGAGGATATCGAGGCTTACAGCCCATCAGCTGTGACATGGTCTCACAGTTTTGTATCTGTGGTAATTCAGAACATCCTGGTGGGAAAGGAGCGGCAGAGCAGGGCTGCTCACTCATGGCATCTGAGAAACAACCAGAGCAGAAGGAAGGAGCCAGGGTCACCAGGACCGCCACAAGGGCATGCCCTCAATGACTTACGTCTTCAACTATGTCCTACCTCCTCAAGTTTCCACCACGTCCCAGAGCTCCATCACTTGGAATGTGCTTCATCATGCAGCCTTTGAAGGACATTTAAGACCAAAGCAAAATACTAGGAAATTATCAATAGTAAATTAAAATCAGTAACCAAGATTTTCATTTGGTGTGCAAGAACTCACACATAATTAATAAGTCACAAGTTTCTGTCTCATGACAAACTCTATAGACTCTGAAGCACAGATCCAACTTGCCCAAGCAATCAGGAGTAGAGAAGACACAGTTATGTTCTAAACACAGTTAGGTATGTCTGGAACAAACAGAATATGGAATGGTAGACCAAACCAAGTTCTTGGAATTTAAATGAGGTAAGAGGATTCTTACTAGTGAAACTTGCCTATTTCCCAAGAGCGGTACTGTTGACTAAGGCATTTAGTGGGATGCAATGCCCTGGACGGCCCCTGCTAGAGAAGCACTGAGGGCCTTAAGGGTGATGATGGTCACTGTGATTCACTTGATTCTGTTGAACTAAACACTTATTACTAAAGAGATGGTTGTTTAAGTTATTTTGATGGAAAATAGTTGTTTTGATATGAAATATTAAAAATCGGAATATCTGCACAAATTTAAGTGTTTTAAAATTTGTTTTCCATTATAACTTCAATAATATGCTTTTAATGATCCCATCCAGGTTACTTTGAAATGACACATGCCAAAAGATTTATTAAAGACCTTAACTGTAGGGACTCTGTGGCTTTACATGCAAATTCATAGATATTAAAAATGATGGATTTAGACGAGTTCTAAAATGAACTAAGGGCTAAGGATGTAGCCTAGTGGTTTCAGTCCACAAAGTCTGCTTTGATCTTTATTAACACCAGAAAAAATACACTACAGTCATTCAGCAGTACCCCCAATCAGACTTAATTAGAATATACATAAGGAAATCATCCACATATAATAACATTTTTAGAGATTTCTTTTTTACTTTATTCAATATTATTGGCCTGTCATTTGAAGTCTGAATGTCTGGTGAGGTGACCGACTACCTCATTGACTCAGGAACAGATGTCACATGAGAAAGCAGCTTCTAGATTGGCTACTTATAATCAAGTACACATCTAGAAAATTCTGATTATATTGTGCTGATTTTTGCTCTTTGGGCTCCCACCAAAGACCTTTGTTTTATTTCCCAACAGCTTCGACTTTGATTAAATACAAATGATAAGTGTTAAAGATGGATGAATGTAAAGCCGAATATGAGTGGGATTTTGTAAGCTGTTGGAAAACACACTTTAAATTGTTCATTAAATAAATTAATGTTAAGGGTGAAAGGTGTAATTCTTTGTTCTATAAAAATACAACACTATTTCCTTAAGTGTCTTTTGGCCACTTGGGGTTTTTCTGTTGAGAATTCGCTGTTTAGACGTGTACCCCATTTTTTAACTGGATTATTTAGTATTTCGAGATCTAATTTTTTGAGTTCTTTATATATTTGAAGATCAGTCCTCTGTCTGTGTGGGGTTGGTAAAGATCTTTTCCCATTCAGTAAGCTGTCTTTTTGTCTTACTGACTCTGTCCTTTGCTTTACAGAAGCTTCTTAGTTTCAGAAGGTTCCATTTATTTACTGTTGCTCTCAGTGTCTGTGCTACAGGTATTATATTTAGGAAGTGGTCTCTTGTGCCCATGCATTGAAGGCTACTTCCCGCTTTCTCTTCTATCAAGTTAAGTGTGGTCAGATTTATATTGAGGTCTTTAATCTATTTGGATTTGAGTTTTATGCATGGGGATAAATATGGCTCGATTTTCATACTTCTACATATTGACATTGAGATATGGAGAGCAAGGAAAGAGATTAGATATCTTGATTGAGGGAAGACATTATGGGGGTAGCAAGAAACTTGGCACTAGAAATTCTGAGGACTCCATAAAGATGACCCCAGCTAAGACTGTAAGCAATAGAGGAGAGTGTGCCTGAACTGGCCTTGCCTGCCCTGTAGTCAGATTGATGACTATCTTACATGTCACCATAGAACCTTCATCCAGCAACTGATGGAAGCAGAGGCAGAGATCCATAGTGGAGCAGTGGGCTGAGTTCCCAAAGTCCAGTCGAAGAGAGGGAAGAGTGATAATATGAGCAAAGGGGTCAAGACTATGATGGGGATACCCACGGAAACAGCTTATGAGAGCCCACCAATTCTGGCCTGACAGTGAGGGAACCAGCATAGGACCAAACTCTGAATGTGAGTGACAGTTTTATGGCTGGGAAGACTGTGAGGCCACTGACAGTGAGACCAGAATTTATCCTTACTGCTTGTATTTGCTTTTTGGAACCCATTCTCTTTGGAGGAATACCTTTCTCAGCCTAGATATAGTTGGGAGGGCCGTGGTCCTGCCTCAAAGCAATGTTCTAGACTTTGTTGACTCCCCATGGGAAGCCCTCTCTGAGGAGTGGATAGGGAGTGGAAATTGGGATTGATATGTAAAATGAGAAAAGATCTTTTTTTTTAATTAATTTAAAAATACAGCACTAAAATGTGCTATATTTTTCTTAAGTACCACAGAGCTATTTTGACATATTATAATAGTATTATTAATTGCTTTGTTCTGAATTAGCCAAATCAATATTTTAAAATGGCCTACTTCTTTTTTTATTCAGAAACTTCATAGTTATGTCATTACCTTTTCACAAAATATTAAAATTTTGCTTGTTATCAAAGAAGTCAGGATTTTAGTACATTTTTATCTTAATCAAATACTAATTTTAAAATCACAAAAAATGAATTAAGCGGTAGTGTTATTTGCCTGAAAGACTAAAACTTACAGTAAAGCTTTCGCTTTCCTTTTGATATTTGAATGACTATTGGTACAGCACTGTAATGAGAGGCTCATTAGCGCTTCCTTTGTTATATAAGACAAAAACGCAGTAGAAGGGAAAGTTTTCACTGAGTTACAATTATCTCTCAAGGACATAGCAAATGAGAAATCATTAAAAATATTTAAATTTAATTAGGCAACATGCTCCAATATATAATAAAAACACTTATGGATATAAACTAAGCATTTCATTCACGTTCCTGAAACCTTCTGTATTGGACTTTTTTTTTCATAAGAAGAAAGTCAACATGAATTAATAAGACGAGATAAAAATTCTACAGAGGAACAATGGCATGTTTGTCCATATAAGGTTGTACTTTTTAAACTAACTGGTGAATATATCTGATTAATGAGCGGGGTCCCCCACAATCAACCTTAGGAATTCCCAACTCCAGTTTCCCACTCCATCAGCAGATCGTATTAGCACATTATCCTGTTTCCCCCACATAAATCTGTCAATGTTGAGAATGAATGGTTAGCTTGTCCGTAGCACTGATGCGTTCCTGTTGTCCTGTTTCTCTTTTCCCACAGTTTGCCAAGGCCTACCCTCAAATCATGAACTCTTCAGGCCAGCCCAGTACAGGCAGAAGAGCATAGGAAACTATCAGAGAACATGTCTGACCATATGCCTCCTTAGCAATTTTTCTTTGGGCATATAGGATGCCTGGGGAGCTGTGGACAACACCAAAATCAGGCCAAAGGAATCAACTATGCCCAAATAATCACCACTCTGATTTTTACCTGGCTGTGGCTAAATTAGATTCTCTAGAAAGCACCTAAGATTTTCTGTCCTTGCGACTCCTTCCCTGAATTTGGGTCAGCCCCCTGCCTTCTACCTTCAGACCCACCTTCTTTCCACACTCTCTTTTCTGCCAGGGGCTTCAGCTGGCAACAGTAGAACCAGACCTTTCACAGTACAACCTGGTTTGCTTTCCCTCAGCCTGCCCCACAGAGTAATCTGAACTGGAGATCTCGTGGCAGCTAGACCGCTCTTCTGTCCCCACATTCCTCTTCCTCATATCACCATTCTGCTTTTGGCCCCCCACCCTCATCGCCCCAAGTCAGACTGAATTTCCCAACTGTCTTATTTTTGTACTGCAATTAATTGTAGGACATGCCCAATATGAGTCTTTTCCATAAAGTATTATCAGATTTGTGTTAAGGATAAGGAATTAAAACCTTTTGGGCCTTTAAGACTTCTTTTTCTTTTCTTTTTTTTTTAAATTTATTTATTCATTAAAGATTTCTGCCTCCTCCCCGCCACGGCCTCCCATTTCCCTCCCCCTCCCCCGATCAAGTCCCCCTCCCTCATCAGCCCAAGACTTCTATGGAAATATTTTAACCCCTTCCTCCACCAAACAAAGCCTTTATTTACATAAAAGCCCACTGCTCCATTCTAGGAATCTGAAGGCCTGGAGCAGTGACACTTTCTCCTTGTGGGGAACTCACACACTCACCACCTGAGTCAGACTAAAAAGCAAATTCACTTTCTGTCTCGATGCCTTTATTCTTCAGAGCATACCCTCTTAATCAAGAGGAACATTTATTTACTTGTCCGGACCTTCAGCTGAAGTTGCAGTCTCTTTAAGATTCTGAGCTTATTTATAACATAAAGAAGGTGCTTGGGGACTGTTACCCCAAAATATGACACTCGGTATGACGATTATTTGAAATGTAAGGAGTTCACCAGCAAGGGTTAGTAGACGCTTCCTCACCATGCAGTGGTGGTGCACGCCTTTAATCCTGCACTTGAGAGGCAGAGGCAGGCAGATCTCTGTGAGTTCGAGGCCAGCCTGGTCTACAAGAGCAAGTTCCAGAACAGGCTCCAAAGCTACAGAGAAACCCTATCTTGAAACAAACAAACAAGAAAAGACCTCTTCTTGTACCTCTTCCCTTGGCTGTTTTAAGGCAGAAAACACTGCGGTTCCTTCCTTGATTCTACTTTAAAAAACGGAGTCTGTATCAAAAAGTTAAGACTTTTGTGATGCACTCTTGATTTTGGTCCCAAAGAGAATCATTTACAAACCATAAAGTTCTCTGTTGGCCAACCAGACTGTTCAAACCCACACGGGTCTCCCACAGACTGTTCTCCCAGTCCCTAGAAATCCCCCGTCTTTCCCTGTTCTCTCCCCGCTAGAAACAGTGGAATTCAAACTTCTTAGTATTTCAGACACTACTGGGGTTTCCTCCATGCTGCAATGTTCACCTTTTGACTATAAATATGCATGTTTTGCCTTTATTTCATACTGTTATTTTGTTGTGTCAACCCTTCAGAAGGCAGATTCCCTTCTGTCTAGGGAAATCACAAATGCTAGCCACTAAATAGTCAAGTGACTTCGGTGGTCAGTGAAACAGGAATATGAAGGAGCTGTGTTGTAAAAATCAATGTGTAACTGACCAGTGTTCTAGTGATGTCCCATTAGCCTGAACCTAGACCCATTACAGAAACTGGATTTAGAGAGTAGCCAAATATTTACATTTGTGAAGCAGAAGAGAAAGATAACTCTACCCGGGAAATATAGTTATCTACCAACTTCTTGGAAGAGTAGAGGCTTATCCAGATGTTTCTACAAGTCATCCAGAGGCCAGGCTGTAGATTTCACCAAGTATCCCTGCTTCTGTACACGGTCTGCTGAGACCTTACAGAAGTTCTCCTTTAACCTAGTGAGTTCAGAGCCTCACCCATCCCCCTCCAACTGTCACATCCTGCACCAAGCAAGCAATCACGTACTGAAAAACTCAGTGAGTGCTACACAAATTAACAGGACCAAGAGATGCAAAGAAATACATCTTAGAGTCCTTCAAAGTCATAAAATAAGGTCATAAATAAATACACACACATATTATATAATGTTTTGGAAATAGTGATAATTTTTAAATGATCTTTTAATACATTTATATACATACAGGTAAAAGTACCAAAAAACCTATGACAAACACAGGAGTCCTCTGCTCAGCTCTCTGAGACCCTGCTCATAAGATGTAAGTCCTCACCAGTCTCAGCAAACTGTTATATTTGCCTTCATTCCTCCAATGGGTTCAAATTCTGGTGTACATACAAAAGTCTATACATATTCGTTTTTCACTTACTTCAGAGGATGACAGGTTTGATCTCCTAGCTCCCCTTCCCACCTTGCCAACTTTTCAATAAAGCATTATCAAACTAGTTTGGTTCTATTGGCATTTAATTTGCAAGATCTAAATTAACTTTTCTCTACTAGGCAAGTAGTGGCCTGAGATAGTTCCTTTCTCCTGCCTTCTTTTTACTAGAGCTCTGCCACTGGATAAGGTCTTGAGCCAATGCTGGAAGCTGATATCGTTATCCTAGCTTCATCCTCATGTTGCGTGTTTAGAGGTGCCTGCCGATTCCTCTGGGAATTTTAAATGCACTGGCTTCCTGGTTTGTGACAGTTCTATTATTGAAATTTTAGGAGTTGTTCTGTTTTCTCATAATTGTAACATATCTCAATTTCTCTTACCTGCTCACTCTGTTTTCTAGATTTATATCTTCCTGTTATCTGTCCCTCCTCATATCATTAATTTCTACTAAAAGCACCCACTCCCTCCATCTCTCTCTCTTCTCCCCCAACTTCTTCTCTTGCTCTTCTGATTCCCCTTCAAGCCAAAGCCCCCATAAGAGACCAAGACTGCTGGATGTGCATTTGCATTCCAGAGAGATACGCCACTAATAAGCTACTTGATACCACTCTGGAAGATGATTTTCCACAGGGCAATAGGCACACAGAGAGGCTGCCTTTCCACCCCATGTGTTTTTAATTCTTTAGAGAACAAATATTCTATCCTGAGAGGGTGAAATATGTAGCCAGTGTTGTAGGAACAGCAGAGAAGGTAAAGGCTGGAAACAGTTCTCAGGTTAGCCCCTTTTTAACCATATGTGGAAACCCTACCATTCAAATATCAGTAGGACAAAAGCTTGAGACTATTTTTGTCTGGAGTTCTACCTAATAAGGTATGTAAAAAACATCCTCCAACTACTGTAAAGCCAAATACACACACACACACACACACACACACACACACACACAAAACAAATTTAACTAATTTAGAAGCAAACCAAACACTGTCACAGACAGCAAACTCAACATTCCCAAATAAAGCTGATACCTGCATCAGCCAATTAGGCAACTCCTCTATTTTTACATCTGTGTCCCTCTTAATAAAAGCACTACTCTTTGACTTGTGCATTGCTCTTGGATCAAATTAAGCTCAGGTAATTTGATCCACATTTTTCTCATAAAAACTATTCTCCATATCTTGGCATGGCCAAGACCTGAGACTTGGTGTTTGGGGCAGGTTTGCTTGCTTTTGCTAGTGTTCACTCATGACAAACCCTTAGCTGAGACAACTCTTATTGTATTGGATTTGTAGTCCTTGTTATGTTTCTAAATCAGGCATTCTTCCTTTATTTGCTAGAGACTCCCTGCTAGGCTCTTTATCCTTGTACTTCTTTAACTTTTAATCCTGCCAACATTGTATTTAGAAGGTAAAGATGAGAATCACATACTCAGCTTGCCAGATGGAACATGATGTTCTAGAGATACACATCTAAAGGAGATTATCTGTAGATTGTCCGGTTTGCTTCCTTCACCTAACTGCCAAAGGAAGAGTCAAGAGTACGTGCTCAGTTCCAAGTTGCTTCTTCAAGTTAACAGAGAGCTAGGTGTAAACTATTATCTGTCCTCTCAGTCTAGTTTCTGTCTATGGGGAACATTTCTCTATGGGGAAAAAAAAAAACATGTTCTGGAAATTAAAAAAAGGAATATTCCATTGAATCATCCATTAATTATATAATCAAAAAGAAAACCAGCTTCTCAGTGGAGCATGTGCTGAACGCCATGTGTTAAAACAATAAGCACCAAGGTATTGAGAGGCCAGGTTGACCCTGAGGGCTAGGCTAATTTTAAAAGGTTCCATGAGGAAGTTGAGTATTGCAGCAGGCATTTAGGTAAAAGTTGAACAGAGGCAGTGTGCTTGAGTCAAAGAGTTTGTGAAGAGTTCGGAGCGATCATGTCACAGAACTTCAACAAGCCACGAGGGAAACCACTCCTGCAAAGTAGCCTTTGCCACCAGGCATTCTGACAAGTGACCCAGGCCACACACACCACAGAATGACAAATTGAGACCACAGGGAATCTTAATGTCTGTCAACTGCTTCGTGGACACAACAGGTTCTTTTTCAGTGTCGGTTCTATTTACATTATAGAATAGTTCCAAAGTACCTACCCTAAAACTTACGGCATTGACTTAAATAATTCTAGGAGAGATTCAGTGTTTAATGGCTTAAAAGATCAATTCAGAACAAAAATATGAGTACGTTTATTAGAACTTTAAAATTTTCACTGAATGTCACTAACAGCCACAATTTTGACGACTTTCCCTACGCTGCATGTCAAAAGATACAGAACACAGGAAATGCACTTCAACAGCTGACAAATACTTGAAACAATTCCTTTTTGTTGGGAACTAAATTTTCTTTGGTTTGCTATAAACAAGACTGGTAGAACCCAGTAGCAGCTTTTATTTTATTGTTATTTTCATGGTAATCTGCTACTTCCCTATGACCTTGATTTAAAAAAAAAAAACTCTTCTTTCAATGGAAAAAGTGAAGTCCTACTTGATTTTGTCAACCTAAGTAGAGACATACAGCTAAGTGTTCTAAAGTAAAGCAAGGGCTTTCAGTAAATGAAGCGTGATAGACCAAAAAGCATTTAATCTGTTACCAAAATATTAACATGCCCATCTTTCTAATTATACTTCTAGCTTAGTACCATTTAGAAAAACCTATAAGTTAAAAAATATGTGTAATTTTATCTGACCATGGCCAGCCGCACTGACTAATATGCAATTAGACTGTGTTTTGATGAAACTATTATTTAACTGCGGGAAGGTAAAGAAGTAAATAAGAAGTAAATGATTTAATTTACAGTAAATAGACCTAAGTGTTGTAGAAACCAGGATTCTTTGACTTAGAAACAATTCTTGAGTTTGGTCTTGCATCAAGTGAGCTGATGTCTTTGGCATCAGGCCCAAGCTTGCCCTGATACTGAATTTTCCAGCATTATTCTAATGACAAGTATTTAAAGGGGGCAACAAAATCCACTCTGATGATTTTTATCTCACAGGAATTCTGTCAGGAAAAGGAAAGCCATAAGCATGAAGGAGGTCAAAATGTTTGACTTTAAATCCCTCCTTATCCCCATCCTCAGACCAAACAGGAAGAGAAGGTTTGTTCCCAAACCTCCAGTGTACTTTCCGTAGATCCATGCTACAGTGTAGGCATCTGGACTCTGTCAGCCGCCAAGCTACTCCAGAGTATTTGTCAAGGGTCAAAGAACTCTCTAGGAGCATGGGAAAATTGGGGGTATACACAAGCAGCAAATATTAATGACTAGTTAAAGAGATACATGGGTTTGCTGAAACCAAGAATACACATGATAGAACCTGTAAAGCTTGGGACTGAAGCAAAGGTTCAGTGGTTAAGAGCATTTAATACCCTTGCAAAGGACCTGCATTGAGTTCCCAATACTTACGTGGCAGTTCACAACCACCCAGAACTCCAGTTGTAGGTGAGTCAATGCCCTCTTCTGAACTTTAAAGCACTAGAATTGCACATGGTACACATACATGTGAGGTCAAGGCTGCTGTGGTCTACACAGTAAGCACCAATCTCAGAAAACAAACAAACAAACAAAAAAACAGACCACCTGTACACATAAAATAAATAACCAAATATTTTTTAAAATGTCTGTTAAGTCATATAAGAAACATAATTTCTTTAGCTCAGATTCTCTGATGATAGAGAAAGAAGCATTTTTTTTTCTTTCTTCTGTGTCTTTCTTTCAATGTTTTGTTTTGGTGGTGGTGGGTTTGAGGCAGGCTTTTGTTAAATAGTCCAGGCTTTCTACACCTTAGAACCCTCCTGCAGGGGGCCTAAGGTATGAATACAGGGAAGAAATCTACTACAGTTGAAACTTCTTAACATATATATAGATAGGAAGGCAATTTAAATTGAGTCAACCAGTAATGGGGGAGACAAACCCCAACCAGACATCTCTTACCCCCAAGTGAAACCTCCAGTCTCAGCATCTAATTGAATTCTTGGCCAAAGGGGCCCAATGGAACCTCCAAACAATTCATGCTGTTGCTAAGGCTATTTGTTGCTCTCCACAGACGGTAAGGTCTTATTGCTGAAGAAAATATTTACAAAACTTTCTAAACATGGAAAGGTTGAGCTGTTGTCTAATGAGGACCTCATCTCTACTGACTAGTGTCCCTGATACTGAAAGGTACTCTGTATGCTAGCAAAGTAAGATGTAAACAATAACACAGCTACAAATTCTTGACTCTATAATAGTTACTTGCCTACAGGGCATGCTGGTGTAATAGTAGCATACACATTTTAGGTGTACACCAACACTGATTGGAACTGGGACCCACTCTATGAGATGGACACCATGCCTGACATTTCTGGAGTGGCCACAAGCCCAGAGGAGATGGGTGGTTTCAAGGAAACACGGTCTTCTAGACATGACAGAACTGAGCTCATACGAACTCTCAGAAACTAAGACAGTATGCACCGAGCTTGCACAGATTTAAGCCAGATGTGGTCCCAGTTCAGAGATGGAAAAATAGACACAAGCTCCCATTAGACTACTACCTATAAATGAAAAAGTTAGCTTATCCAAGGGAGCCTCACTGAAGACACAAACCACAGTGAAGGGCAGGTCCCATGCTGAGCAGCAGATAATCAACACAAACTCAAAGGTATTTTTGAAGATTTTTTTTTGCCTCATATTGCTTTGCTTAGTTTTTTTTTTTTTTTTTTTGCTTTACTGGTCTTTTGCTTGTATATTATGATTTCTGATTTTTATGTTTTATGGGTTTTGTGTGTGTATGTATCTGTGTGTATGCATTCTATATGTTTTCCTTTCTTTTTTGTTAGTTTGTTCATTGTTTTTAAGTTTTGCTTGTTTTTTTTTTTTTTAATTTGCCAGTTTGTTTTCTTAAGATTGAAAGAAAAGAGAGAAGGAAGAGGTTGGGTGGTTGGGGAGGTAGGGAGAATCTAGGAGGAGATGAGGGAGGGTAGACTGTGACCATAGCATGCTGTATGAGAATTTTATTTTCAGTTAGCAAAACAATTTAAACATTGAAAAGTTTAGTTAAAGTGGTATAACCTAATCTTTCCCTCTCCCTCTCCTATTTTTGCTTTTAACACATACATACACACTATATGTGAATTAGTAAAACTTGCTTTTTCCCCCCTATGCTTAATGATTACAAATTCAACTATACACTATATGTGAATTAGTAAAATGGGCTCTTTTTCTATGGTCAATGCTTACAAATTCAACTACCACTAAGTGCTGTAAAATGCGAGCCCTGTTTAATGAGAAGCATTTGATGGGAGCCTGATTCAATCACTGATTAGCCATTCACCAAGTATATAAAAATGAGCTATGCCTCACTCTCCTGGTACATAAACATCCACCAAGTTTGAATAAACCTGGCAAATACTAAAACATCTCACAGAACTGCCGAGACTCCTTCTAGCTATCATCCCTACAACTCGACTCTGTGATTTCAGTAAGACAGCTACAACCCTAGTTACCTCCTACTTGCTGTGCTTGGAACATGTTAGTTAGACATAGGGTTGGCAGAGATTTTATCACTCCATAGTTTTGGCTGGCATGTCTTGAGCATGGACTAACAGTGGCCCGCTGTTACTGCTGCTGCTGCTTGGTTCACCGGTGCACCTTGCTCAGCCAGAAACATGACTGACAGACGGCAGGGACTCTACCACATGTGGAATGCATGAATGAATGGACAGGTCCTTTCTTGCTTCATGACAATCCCACATGCATCTGGATAGCCCGAGAGAGGGAGACGATGCCCATAAGGATTCATGACATATACCAGAATAACTGACTACTGAATGGGAAAATCTTGTAATTCTACAAGATACCCTTAGTGAAAGACCAGCATAGAAAGAGTGATCTTTTTTCCCCCAAATAGAAGCTATACCCCCATTGGTCTGAATTTCAAGGACGTACCTTACACTTTCTTTAGGGGCTAGTAGATTTCTCCTGCGGTGCCTTGAAAGATGGAGCATTACCACTTGGGGCAGTACGCATCATGTTCCAAGCATCATGTGGGTAATTTTTCAGGGATAGCGTCATTCACACTGTCTATTTTCTTTTTTTTTAATTCCCCACATTATGAATGAATAAAATGAGAATGAAATCTTTCATCATTATTTCCCAAATTTTCTCAAAGATAAAGTACAAACCGAGCAGCTGGTTAAAACAGCACTAGGCCCCACTCCAAATCTTTTGACTCAGAATGTTCAGGCAAGGAGCCCAGATCAGTCTGACTCTAAAGCTAAATATTAACCCTTTAGATGGTGTTCATCTCTGTTCACTCAGATGCACAGACTAGGCCATGGTAATCTCTCATCTTTCTACAACAAAGCAGTTTGTTAGGAGAATTCCTATGTGTCAAACGGGTCACAGAAGGAATGGGCTGGCATCAAGATCTCGTGGGGGAGGTAATGTGCCACTAAATTCTGTGACTTCTGGTGAAAGGATTATTGAGAGGCAAGAGAAAAGGAAGGCAATTCAGCTACACAGTTTTTTTTTTTCTTTAGGCATATGCCCTCCTTCTGACACCCACAGAGGAAAATCAATCCATATTTTCTGCAAATCTCAGCACGAAGCTATAGGCTTTTCAAGAAGCTCATGGAGGCTTTTTGGAACAGTGCCCTTGAAACCCAGTATTTTTCAAAGGTAACAGTCAATAAAATTTTCACAATGATCTTTTTCATCGTGTATGTAGAATCGTTATTTTAAACGATAAATCCTCCGCAGAGATCATCACCAAAAATTTTAGGATGTGTTATATCTTTAAAGAGACAGATGTCATAATTCTCTGACCATTTCAGCTTTAACTGGGTCTCTTTAGGATATTTCCATCTAAATAAGTTTTCTGAGAAAAGTGTCCCCTTTTATCTCAAGCATTCTCACTGGCATGGTCTTCAGACATAGTTTAGAAATCCAAATGGCATTAGTGTAAATTTAATTTTACAATCTTTAGCTCATCCAAATAGTTACCTTTTCAGATCAATATGATATATTGTTTTGTTTTACTTTAAATTTAGTGCAGTTTGCCACTTTCAGTAAGAGTTGACATAACTACGCCAACCAAAACAAAGATTAATCCATTGTAAGATCATGAGTATTAAAACATCAGAAGTTATTCTTGACACAAAAACTTTGATGGCAAACAAGCCCTGGATCTGCAGAAAAAATATCTTCCAATGAGGCCAAACATCACATCTTAAATGTGAATAATTTAGATCCTTTCCATGGGGAACAAAGCAGAGTGTGTTGCTTAGGAGCTCAGTAAAAAGTTTGACAGGAAAACCAAGGACTTCTGAGTAGTGGAACTGTTCTTTAATGCTTAGTCTTGCAAAGTATAACTCTTGAAAGCTGAGACCCCCTTTCAGAGCTCTGACTGATTAGTCACTTGAATTAATTGGTCATAGTCATACCTGAGAATTTGAACAACAAGCAGAATGTATTAGTTGATTTAAAGATCCTTAAACTGTGCCAAGTTGATAAGGGTGAAGAATAACAAAAGCAAAAGCAATCTAGTGACAATATAGTCAAAAAATCAGAACCCTCCTGCCAATGAAAACAGACAAGAAAGGAGCAAGATGTCAGACAACAAAGAGATAGGAGCAGCCTTGGCTCTTGACTGCTTGCTTCCACCTCCACTACTGAACTCCCCTTTCTGTAATTCTCTTTTGTTTTGTTTTGTTTTGTTTTGTTTTTTGAGACAGGGTTTCCCTGTGGAACAGTCCTAGCTCTCCTGGAACTAGCTTTTGTAGACGAGGCTGGCCTCGAACTCTCACAGGGATTAACCTGCCTCTGCCTCCTGAGTGCTGGGATTAAAGGCATGTACCAATACTGCCTGGCTATCTGTAGTTCTTTTTAAAGAAGGGTCTTACTGTATAGCCCAGGCTCTCCGGGAACTCACATCTGAGCCCAAATGGGCCTTGAATTTAGAGTGATCTTCCTGCCTTAGTCCTCTGAGCACAAAGATTATAAGAAAGAATCATCATACATGAATCCGTCAAAGCCCTTGTTACTATTTCCAGGTCCTACACCATGTGGTCTGGCATGTAACCCTTCCAGGACTTAGATGCCTAGAAATGGAGCTATCCAATTTCACAACAATCTAGGCTTCAGATACAAGAAATTCTCTATTTTATCTGTCGTTTCTCTTATACATGTATCTCCTAAGTGGACATTACATGTAAAAACAAACAGATGTTATTCTAGTAACTGACTACACACTATCAGTTCTACATTGTACTCATAATCCTTGAGATTCTTTTTCCATCCTCAAAATGCTATTTTCTTGTTTACCCTTCAGTGGTACAATATGTACAACATGTACATAATTGGTATTTTTTCCAGTATCTCAGGTGATTCTTGGAGTATGGGAAACACTGCCAGATATATTGGACAGCTCAAGCTGAGTGGAGTTTGACTGTAGCTAATATCTCAATCTCTCTCTCTCTCTCTCTCTCTCTCTCTCTCTCTCTCTCTCTCTCTCTCTCTCTCTCTCGTTCTTAAAAATGGTTTCTAGGTCATGTATGCAAAAACAAAAAATTAACATTTAATTTAGAAGTGAGGCCTTTGGAAAGTAATATGTGCAGTGAAATCGCAAACTTTCAAATCTGTACTGTCCAGATGTGATGGTACTCATCTGTAATCCCAGCACTCTAGAGAATGAGGCCAGAAGACTACAAGTTTGAGACCAGCCTATGTTTTATAGCAACTCAAACTAGTATAAGCTATCTATTAAGAACATGTTTCAAGAAATCAAAAAAAAAAATGAGAAAATCTCAATGAGTCCAAGGACAGCCTGGGCAATAGAGTGAGCTCCTGTCTCGAAAGACAGAACAAAAGTCTTGCAATAAATCAAAGCACCGATATTGATGTGTTTGGTGAGCCTGAGTAAGTTATTAAAGCCCACTGGGTCTTTTGTCCCATTCATTTGAATTTCAGGGATGATTAATTTTTGGTTCTTTTGTTTTGTGCTATAGCATTGTAGACTGACACACAGCTAAAACAAAAAATACAGAGAGAACACGCATTCCCCTCTCCTGGTTTCCCTAATGATAATACCTTGCATGACTCTATTACAACAGCACAATAAAGAGACCTGTTCTCCATCTCTGTACGTTTGTCATTCAAAAATGTTATATAAATAGAACCACAGTTGGTATTATGAGAAGGGCATTTATTTCAGCATAATTTTTAAGGTCAAATCAAATTGTGGATAAAGCAATAACTCATTCCTTTTTCTGAGTCCTACTGTAAGATAAGAAGGTGCTGTTCAATGATTCCTGGTTTTACTTGATTTTGTAGTCCTGTGGACTAAACTCACATTTTAAGCATGTATTCTTACCAATAACTATGCTCCAGAACCCACAAAGTTAATTTCACATATATGGACTGCTAGTCAAAGTCAGTAGCTTGTCTTTTCATCCTTCTCATAGTATCTGCTTTGAGCAAATGTTGTTTGTTTTGATGAGGTTTGGTGTGCAAAATCCTTATATCTATGTGTTGCTTTTATTGGTTAATGAATAAATCTTTTTTGCCAGTGGCTTAGCAGAATAGAGCTAGGCGGGAAAACTAAACTGAATGCTGGGAGAAAGAAGGCGGAGTCAGGGAGAAGCCATGATGCCTCCAAAGGAGAAAGACACAAGCCACTAGCTGAAAACATGTGGCAGGCCACAAGCCTCATGATAAAATATAAAATAATGGAAATAGGTTAATTCTAGATGTAAGAGCTAGCTAGCAATATGCTTAAGCTATTGGCCAAAGAGTATTGCAAATAATATAGTTTCTGTGTGATTATTTTGTGTCTATGCAGCCAGGAAGGAACAAGCAGCCTCCCCCAACAGAGGTTCATGTCATTAATTCTTCTTTTAATCACTGTGCTTCTAGTGTCAGACCTAAAACATTTCATCTGATCTAGATCATAAAAACTCCTCTTATATTTTCTCTCAAAAGTTTTACAGTTTAGTACAGTTTACTATTACAAGTAATTCTATGGTTCACATTAAGTTAGTAGTTGTACAGCCTCCTAAGAGGTTAACCTTTTTGGTGTGTGTATGCATAGGAGGAGGGGATGCTATTTGCTTGGGTTATAAGTTTTACTGACTAGACAGATGTTTATAGTTGTTAAGCCTCCAAATGTTTTATCTGTAGCAGGTCACAATTGATGGAACATTTGCTTGTGAGTCAATGAGACAATAGGCTTGTGGTGTCTAAAGAATAAGAAGTAATGCTAAAACACCATGCCAGAATACTACCAATCCAGTTGTAAAGCCCTTCCTCTTCAAGCCGTCATGCTGGTTTGCTTCTTAAAATAATGTTGGCATCTTTCTTCCTCAGCCTCCTTTAGAATAGACTTGAAGGCACAATAAGAGTGTTTCCAGAGTCTAGCAAATCCCCCAAACCTATTAACACTGTACCCATCAAATGAAGAAGTTATCTTTGTTTTAAAGTCTGGCTAATGTGACTTATTTAATACAGCTTATATACCAATTGTCTACTTTTTCACATATTCTCAATTGCTTCTATGTGTTGTTTGATTCTCTCCTTACTGAAACTTGGGCTCACTATGTATATAGCACAGGTTGACCTTGAACTTGAGATCCTTCTGTCTAATTCTCCAGAGTCTATCACCATACTAGTTTGCTAATTACTTTGATTTAATAAATAATGTTAGTTCATTACATTGTAGTTATTTAAGACTTAAAACAACAGGTGATTCTTAAGAATAAACTCTCAAAAACCACTCATTCAAGACCCCATGCCAATCACTTCTCCTTTAACACAAGTAACTTTTAACCATTTATGTATTCCTTAGTCTTCTTCCTCTACTTATGCATATCCACAATTTAAGTTGTATCATGTGAAATCAAACTAAGCTTTTCTTAGTGTTTTTCTTATTTTAAATATTCCACTATGTGATTATTATTATTCTTTACTGATTTCTGAATTTACTAGATTCAGATTGGCATGAGGGACATGAGAAGATATTAATCAAAATTCATTTTTCACAAATTTGTGAGCAATCTTGATATATATGATGTCATTATATAATTTTATATATTGTACAGTGACTATTGTGTTTCATTTATCTACTTTATTTTGTTTTCAGATTTTTCACTTTAAAGATTTTATTTTTAGCTAACATCCCCAAGGCTATATGAATTCATCAGGTCACAAGACAGTCCTCTATGTGAGAAGCTGAACTCTAGAATTTTTTTAAGCTGAACTATAAAATCCTATTCCCTACATATCTACTGATTATGCTCAGTGTTTGTTTGCTGCTTAGAGAAAAACTAAATTTCGCTTCTTTACAGTCAATTTGATGATTTTAAAACATTTACTTAAATCATAAAAATACTCTAAGCAATCTGGCATTTAATGACTAAGAATATGGATTTGGAATCAAGACAAATCTATTTAAATGGAGGCTTTAGTAGGTGACAGTTGCATAATTTTTATGAAATTATTTATCATTGTTACAATTCATCCAGAAAAATACCAAGTTATTTGTATGGTTATGATGTTTGTCAGTTTTCATAGTTGAGATGAATATCTCAGATACTATATGTATGAAGCACCATGTTTTGTATGTGGGTTCACTTAAAAACTTTCTAAATGTTGACTTAGATCACATATTTCAACTACAACATGTCAAGTTGCTGTGCTTCAAGCATTGTCATTGAACAATTTTAAATTAGATTATGGTAAACTTTCTCTTAAAATACTTTGACTTTAATCCTACTATTCATGATCCTTCTTCCTATCTAACACTATTTGTGTTTATTCTGAAGTTCTTATACCTTGCTCACATCTGTGACAGGGAACTATACTATTTGTAGAGTTGCCTGTCTTATTTACAGTTATAAAGGTGTTGTCTATAGGCAGAACTATGTCATTTTATTTAGTATTTCTTCTTAGAGCCAAAAGAGATAAGGAGTATTTCTGGACTTTTTTTTTACATAGATAGATATATTGATTATTCTTTAACTGAAACACATTTATAACTGGGATTCACTTTTTCTTTTAATGATTCACTTATCACATATTTAAGAGACTAAGTACTGCCTTGGATCTACTTGTCTACACACACAGACTATGAATGAAAGTAAGTAATAGAGATTACACCATTGCTTTGGAACAATTCTTTTCTACACAATGAATATGTAATATTCTTACTGGTTAACAAAAAGCTGACAGGCCAATAGCTGGGCAGGAAGTTAGGTGGGAAAGCCTAACAGAATGATGGGAAGAAGGTAGAGTCAAGGGAGATGCCAGCAAGCTGACCAGGAAGCTAAACGTGATAGAGAACAGGCAAAGCCACAAGTTACTAGTTTAATAGAAATGGGACGAGAACCCAAAGAAAAACATATAGGCATCCTCCTGAATATTAACCTTCATCAGGCGATGAAAGGAGACAGAGACAGAGACCCACAATGGAGCACCGGACTGAAATCTCAAGGTCCAAATCAGGAGCACCAGGAGAGAGAGCACGAGCAAGGAACTCAGGACCGCGAGGGGGGCACCCACACACTGAGACAATGGGGATGTTCTATCGGGAACTCACCAAGGCCAGCTGGCCTGGGTCTGAAAAAGCCTGGGTTAAAACCGGTCTCGCTGAACATAGCGGACAATGAGGACTACTGAGACCCCAAGAACAATGGCAATGGGTTTTTGATACTACTGCATCTATTGGTTTTGTGGGAGCCTAGGCAGTTTGGATGCTCACCTTACTAGACCTGGATAGAGGTGGGTGGTCCTTGGACTTTCCACAGGGCAGGGAACCCTGATTGCTCTTTGGGCTGACGAGGGAGGGGGACTTGATTGGGGAAGGGGGAGGGAAAGGGGAGGCGGTGGTGGGGAAGAGACAGAAATCTTTAATTAATTAATAAAGAAATAAATAAATTAAAAAAAAAGAAAAAACTTTTCTGAGAAACATTTGGTTTCTAACTTTATATATTTTTACAAATCTTTTACCTAAAACCAGACTTTAAGAAGCAATAACATTTCTCTAATTTGCCAGTATTAGGCATAACATAAGCATACTTTTAAAACTTACTTAGATATATTTATAGGCTAATGGTTAGAATTTTAAATTATAGGGGGAAAATACTTTATAGATATGTATGCAAATGCCATAATAAAATCCACTGTTATGTATAATTAATACATATTAGCAACAAACTAAATAAATTATAAATGCACATAAAAAAAGAAATGGGTTCATTTAAGTTCGAAGAGCTAGTTAGCAACAAGTCTGAGCTATCGGCTGAGCACTTATAACTCATATTCAGCCTCTAAGTCACTTATTTGGACGTGGTTGGTCAAGACAGGAAACACTCGTTTACACACCATCATTAAATTTATAAATAGTTACTCATTTATTCAATCATTTCTAGGGGTCTAAAACAGATCATGGAATATAAGAATCACAGCCCTCCCTGAGTTTATACTGTAGCAAGAAAATATGCATATATGTACATGCATGAGAAACAATTTTTTTTTAAAAAAAAAAAGAGGTCATGAATGTTAAAAAAAAAAGTGAGAGGGATCTATGGGAAGGTTTTAAGGGAGGAAAAGGTGTAGAAAAATGCTGTAATCTCTCCAGAGAAAATGCTGCCCCTGCCTGCCACCAGCTGCAACATTCAGAACAGACCCTGCACTTCATGTGGGCAGTACAATAGAGCCAACTCCATTTGCAGAGGTGTGGATGAGTCAACTCCAATATTGTGAGCATGGATGAGCTGTCCCCGTTACTCACCTGTCATGAGGTGACATGCACAGGAGAGAGATGTCCCCCCACTGCCCATCAATGTCTGAGGCAGGTGGTGGGGCTGCTGGCCCTGAGGTCACAAGAGTGGGAGAGCTAGCCCTGCCTCTCATCTGCTGCAGCACTCTGAAGAGTAGCCCCTATGCCCATCCTGGAACACAATAGAGCTGGCCCCGAAGGTGTGGGAGATCTGACCCTGGGGGCACAAAAGCTGGAGAACTGGCCCTGCCCCCATGCTCATTACTATAAGGGTTAACCTGCCAAGGCAATGCAGGAGAGCTCACCTTGGTGGTAAGGACAAGGGAAAGATGTGGAGGTAGGGGGCTGACCAACCCTGCAATGACCCAGGCCCAGAACCGGGGTTATGGGTTAGCCCCACCCCATCTGTGATCTGCTGGAGCACATGAAGGGACTGATCCTGCAGACTCAAAGCTGCAGGATCTTCACAAAGCAGGGCAACAACAAGGTAACCAAGAGGAGTCTCACTGAGGGCCCAGCATTGATAGTGTAGCAGAAACCAGAGGCCTCGAGTCAGACTTTTTGCAGTGAACACTTGCCAATAAAGATAGATGGATAAAAAGGTTTACTGTATGATTAATTGGGTCAGACTACAGCTTCCATGATGAGATTTCCCCCCTTTTTTTCTCTTAAATTTTATTGGGGGGGGGCTGCAAAGGGCTGAGGATGGATATTCACGGATGGGAAATGAAGGACCGGAAGTGAATGGGATCTAGGCGCATGATGTGAAAGACACAAAGAGTAAACAAAAAGAAAGTTAATAAAAGGAAAATGTTGTAATCTAATTATCATCTCAAAAAAAAAAACCCCATACCCTGTCTAGAAAATAAAAAAAAACCATAAAGGTAACCTAATAACATGTTATATGTGTGTATTTTATATGCCTTTGCACAAATCTAAAGTAAGAAAATTCAGTGTAGAGATTAGAGACCAGATCTAACCAAAGCTACCGGCTGAAGATACTTTGGCAGGGATATTCCTCACACTGACATCTATGCTTTATGGCTTGATATAAAGGCCTTAAAACCACATTAAATGCTTTGTGTGTCTTGAGGAATCTTAAAATCTCTCTGTAAATTGGCAAAACTCTGTCATTGCTCTGCCTTGGTCACAATGATAGAGAACCTGACCGTGAGCAAGAAGAGCCAGGGGAAGTAGAAATGAAGCCTGCAATGGAACATACACATTAAATATGACGCTTAGTTACGACATCTAAAGGCGGTGTGCAGTCTTATTTTAGAAAGTATACATCAACATGCATATGGTTAACTTCCTTATGCTTCTGGGTCTTTCTTTCTTTCTTCATTTTCAGTAATCTGATCATGGGTTGAAATAGGTCTGGGGAGGTTTGCTTTTAACGACGTAAGCCAACACCCATGTGCTTTTTCAAAACAGCACCATTTTAATGATGTTTATAATTCCTTTTAAAACATTAGAGTATCATCTTGGTGATTAATAATTCAACATACAATAAAACAAAACCAAACAAATGGCCAAGTGTAAGAACGCGGCACAAGAAATAAGTCTGAAGATAATGCAATGTCTGTCCAAATAAAGAAAAAGCAATTGCAGGCTTTATAGGCAAAGCGCTGGGGCTTATATTTAAAGATCTAGTGTCTAGTCAGGAATGGCAGTAGGCATTTTTTCCCCTAGAAAAACGTAATTATATCGCGATTAAATCATTTGTCTGATGTCTTATTGAGAATTGCATCTTAGCGGCTGCCTTCTACCCTGCTATTTCTACAACTGACTAGTTCTTTTTTTTCTTTCTACCACCCTGAAAAATGGGTTTCATCAGAGCCAATTCATGGCTCCCTTTCCAACCCCATCCACTCGAACCTCCACGGCTTTTCACCTGAAGCCCCTGCAGTTTAAAGATAGAACAAGGATGATCCCAACTTCAGTCACTGAATACAGAGGGAACAATTTTCTAAATGATGCGCTTCTGCTTTCAGACACTAATTACATCTCAAAAGGGCCCGGAATAAAAATACCTCTGACCTAGAAGGTTGCTGTGGAGTTTCTTTCCTCCCCATAATAAATTCCTTATATTCTGAGCAAAGGAAATGACTGTCCCACCTGGAATCCGTGAATACAAGCTTTGAGAAGTGGAATTGGTTAACAGAAAGCGAATGAAGTTTTACGTGGCTCGGGCTTCTGGGATATGTGGCATTCCACCCTGAAATAAGCATGCACACGCATGCTATATCACAAATAAAAGTCATGAAATCTTTCTTCAAGATCTTTAGAAAGTTAAATGCAGGGAAGGAAGGTGACATTTCAAGGTTATCTCCAGATCTCGGATAGCCTATTTATTACATTGAGTTGATCCGTCACTGTCAATGCTCCAAATTAAAGAATATTTAACAGTGAAAAACTAGAACATCTTCCATCTTAATCACACGTTTTAATCAAGAATTAAGGAGCTATGTGATGTGTCTGTCACGAACGGATTAGCATGTAAAGCAGGCAGTTGGGTCTCACCCTTCCTCTTGGTTCCTTCTGATTTCTCTTTACTGATCATGAATAGAAATCACTAAGGAACAAACATTTCCTGGAAGCATAGAATATTAAGAAAATACATGCTGGATAAGGATGGAGACCTGAGTAGGGATGCCTGGTACCCACAGAAAGCTGATGAGGTAGCACAGGGTGCTGGAGAGCTGGAGACAGGCAGACCCCAGGGATCCACCAAACATCATGAGACCCTGTCTCAAAAACCATGGTGGAGAGAAAGTAAGAAAGAAATCAAATATCTATTTCTGGCCTTCGCAGACACACACTCTTGCACAGGCATACACCGCAGAAAAAGAGAAAGAAATGTACAAGGATGAAGCCACTGTGATCAATTCTTTTCCATTTTGGAGTCAGATAAATAAAAACAGAAGTAAAATATGCAAGGCATAATTTTCCTTTTAAATATTACTTTAACATTAAAAACTTTTTTTCTGACTAAACTTGTTTCTACTATTTTTGTAAATGTACAATCATCTATACAAAACAACTTTTAAAGCTATGGTTTTGTTTGATTTTTCTCTTTCCTCTTTTTTTTTGGTGTTACATTATAATTTAATGTTAGCCACACACTTGATGGCATTATAATTTATCATATGGATCCTGAAATGAAGCATCTCACTTCCCATTACAGTCTAAAAGTGCAGGCTCAGTTGTGCTGTTTTACCAGATGTCTCTAGTGCTTATCCTGATTAATTCTGTGTGGCTGGACATCCTGCTCTCTTGGGCTGAGGAAAACATAAATAGCAAGAAAAGGAAATTAGTTATCAGTGTGCCTCTTACATTTCATTTCATTGAGAAGAATTCATTTTACTTATGTCAGCGCTTTATATTACACTTCTTGGTTTTATTTAATTGTTGAGGCATAAGGGAAGAGAAAAAACATATTTGTGAGACAAACTTACCATCAAAGCAAGTGGTACAAGATTAAATAATTTATGTTTTAAAGCACAATGATTAATGCAACTAATTAGCCCTACTGTGTAGACCACTAAATAAACAAAAGTTTTGTTTATCTAGCACTTATTTTTGGCAAGAGAGGTCTGGGATTTTGAGAGAAAGCATTGCTAAGGAATGAGAAGAGGCTTACAATTTCAACAAATGAGCATGCCATATAATAGTAACCAATGGAGAGGTTTAGTGGAAAGATAAAAAATAAAGCCCTCTAAATGCTTAATAGGGATTCTTAAAAGACTGCAAGAAAGTACAGGTACATTAGGGAGCGACTGTCTCAGCATGCTTGGTTTATCCCTGAGGGAGGGAAACAAGGTGTAGTACACCATCCACTTAATCTCTGGGTAGATGGAAAGCTCTGCCTGCAACCCAGCTGTGAAGACCCTGTGAACTGTGATCAAGGTAACAAAGCAGATGGCAGAAGCAGCGTGTGCCTTCTCACCATCAGGTTCCCGCCTCACTGCATGGTAAGCAGCCCTGGTACATTTCTAACACACACAAGGCTGCACCGATCTCCCTCTCAAGGTTCTTTCTTGGTGTGTGCATTGTCAATATTATCACTTGACCAAGGTGTCGGAGCCCGTTTGGGTCCAACACAGATTCTCTAACTAGACTGGAACGGAGTCGCGAGGAATAATCAGACACAGCTTACACCGTCATCATGGAAAGGCCAGCATTCCCTTTTATTGTCCCAACATCTTTTATATCCATCCCAAATGAGCGGGAACACACAAAGGCTGTTGCCTAGGCAACCAGGTGCCTGGACTTTAGTCACCTCTAGCAGTCAGGTAGGTACTGAATTAGCATCTCTATAAGATAACCTTCAAATTGCATAAGGAAAGAAACCCCAAACATCAGTCAACACCTCTTCTCAGGTAATCCACACTTTAACAAAGGAAGCTAGGAGCAAGGCATCCTGGCTTTTGTTAAGGGCAGACAGCTTGTCTGCAGAGCCTATGTATCAGCTCAAACCGGGGCAATGGCTTTTGTGGCATATCAGAATATGCGCCCACACCAAGGTACTTTCTTTCCACTTCCTCATAGAAGAGTAGGCTTCCGGAGTAGAGAGCTATCTTTCTAGCAGTAGAATAGTACCTGACATACAGTAGGGATTCTGTAACACTACTGAACCAAAGAATTTAACAAGACAAGGAAAGGGAGAGGGGATGAGCATGTAAAGAGCCCCATATCTGATAGAACAGAGTTAGAGGGCAGTAAGCCACCAGATCAGGCATCACCCGAGATGTATAATCCTTTAACTTTATTTTAACCTTTAACCTTTTGTTTTTTAAAGTGACATTTCAATTTTTATGTTAATAAGCTTGGCAATTTAGACAGAATGGACAAATGTCTTGAAATAGTTAATCATTTTTTTTGTTTTTTAATTTTATTTGATTCTCTTTTTATCTTTCATTTTACACAGCAACTACAGTTTCTGCCTCCTCACCTACGATACCCTCCCCCACCCCAGCTCTAATTTACTCCCCTCCCCATCCACTCCTTCATCTTCATGGCAGGCCTCCCATGGGCTTGGGGAAAGCATGGCACATTGAGTTGAGAATGGATTGAGCTCCTCCCTCTGCATCAAGGTTGGGTGAGATAACCCAGCATGAAGATCACGTTCCCAAAAGCCAGGGACAGGTCCTGACTGTTGGGACCATTTGGAGTCCTGTCCTCCAGCTGCTCTTCCCTGCTAGAAATCTTTACTTTCCTTCTGATTTGAGTTACTAAAGTCTGTGTCAAAGTTATTTACCAGCTCTGCTTCATGAGCACGTTTTGCCTTGGCCTTGAGGATCAGAGGATAAGGTTTTTACTTCTTGGCCCACTTGACTGTTGGGTATATAAGCCTCCATGGTGCTATTGAATAAAGGGCTTCTTACCAGTGACCAGAAGTCCATGTCTCTGTCTCTCTGTCTGTGTGAGTCTCTTTGTGTTTCAACCTCCAGCCCCTTGCCCGAAGCTCGCCAACTGTATAGTAGTGCTGCAATTGGTGGTCCCACAGAAATCTGAAACTAGGGAATGCTGAGAGGTCGCCCTCAGAAGATGAGGATGGATTGGGGTATGTGTTAATCCTGATGTCCTTCACTCAGGTTTTGGTTCCAGGCTGTGCAGGCAATGCAAGTGGAAGTCCAACAGAGAAAGAGGGGTAAGCAGACAGGCATTGTGCGCTGCACCTGACCTCACGGCTACATGTTTTTATTTCAACTGAAAAGCAAAGCAATAAGAAAACCCAAAACCCCAAACCACTTAACAGGGACTATAGCACTGAAGCTTATTTGAATTAGTAATTTTTTTCAGAAAAAGGTATTAAAATTGCCTATAATGTATTTCTAAGAAGGAGACTGTGAAAGTTTCTTCTCCAATATCACTCTATTAATTTTGCCTTTTCCTATTTTAGTGCTATTATATTTAAGTTTCATTTCCTAGAGAGAAGGCAATTCACAAGCACAACTGAAATGATATATTATTCTCCTTGACAAGAAATGATTATTTGCCCATTCATGTTTTTTTAACTCAAGCTTTGCAACAGTTACTGGATATATTTCTGAATATGAAATACACAACCTGCTTTCTCAACTATGGAAACATACAGCCGTTTCTACAGGCTTTCATCCTTTCTTGGAAGCAGTAAAACTCAAGATTTTAAATTTAAAGAGAATAACGTTACTTATGCCACTGTGTGACAGAATTTGAATATTTTAATTGTGTGCAATGTTTCTTGCACCTTGTAGGTTAGAAGTATAATGTCATGAGCTTCATTATTTAAATCATGTATGTGAGGCCATTCTTTCCTGAGCTATTTTGACAGGTGCAAGTGAGCAGTGCACTGAGTGTTACTGTCCAGCAAAACTGAAATGCATTTTGGCATTATAGTTCTTTCCAGATTTGGGGATGAGGGAGCCCTTCTATGTTTCTGTATTATTATGTCATCTTTAGATATGTGAACCATTAAAAAAATGAGTTGAACTTGAAGGAGAAAATTACAAATGCTTGTGCTTATAAAATAATGTCCTCTGAACAATTATATTGACTCAATTCCAGGAAGAACTGCTTTTTTCCCCAGCTGACAACTCAGCTACCACCATGACAAATATACTTTTTAATGAGTCAACAGCCAAGTAAATTTGGCTAAGTGCTCCCAAATCTCATCTTCAATAGACAGGTGCCTGGCTATTGCCTGGCTTGTCCACATTCACCAAGGTTAATACTGAAATGAGAAGGCATCTGACTCAAAGTAGGTCACGTAAAACCTCAAAGCTATCATCCAGCTAACATATGTGTCTATACGCGTGTCTATTTATCTATGTACATATAACATATACTAGAATGCCTTGAAATTACAGCTTGCCATACAAATGCAAGATTCAGGCTATTGTTTCCAGTGATGGCTAAAAATTTAAACACATGTAAATGGTTTTTCGCCTAGCCATGTGAGATTTGAACAAGGGAAAAAATTCAGAGGCCGGAATCCAAGCAGAAATGTTGGATTCCTTTCTGCACTCGTGCCGCCAGCGTACAGCACGTGCAACTTTAGACGTGTAGAGGGAGTCCTCCTTTGCATGCCTGGCTTGTAATTGCCTGCTAACTCATCCTTTGCTTTGCCCTTGCCACCTTATAATCTGCTCTCGACGCACAGCAATCACACTAAGCCTTTTAAAGGATGAAGTGGTGCGGGTCATTCCTCCGTTTCCCATTCCTCAGCAGCTTCTCCCCTCACACAGACTGAGAGCCTTAGCTCTTACACTGACCTGCCAGACACTACAGTGTTGACTTCTCCGCCCTGCCCCACCTCAGGGACTTTTCTTCTCTCTGCTTTTCTCTTGTCCTTTATCCTCTAGACATAACCACCTCCTTGCCCTCTATAAACAGGCAGGTTCCCACTTTACTGTCTTTGTATTTGCCCAGAACAGTCTCTGTCTTCAAATGGTTTCCTCTCTTGCTTCCCTTCAAATCTTTGTTCAGTTGCTACCTCTCTGGCAGTTTTCTTCAAGTTCGTTATTTATGAAATATAAATCAGATGCACCCTAAGCTATTTTCATCTTTCATTCCCTGTCTTGCTCCAAAATACTCACTACCAAAGCTTTAACATACTAAATTTCTTATTATGAATTCCATGAGAGTAGGCATTTTTATACTTCATTGACTGCTATTTTCCCAGCACCTAGTAAGAGGCTTGTCAGATAGAACAACATATATATGCATTTGTTAATTGATTTACTACTTTAATATCACACACACACATGATTGCTATAAATTATAAGGTTGCAACAAGTTTTTATGGATTCAATATTAAAGCCTAAGTTATAGTTTCTAAAAGTAAAAAAAAAACAAAAGGCATAAGTAGGGTTGATTTTTTTCTTTTAAAAATAAACACAAAACAAAGTGAACTAAACCATTTCTAGTGTAGCAATAATTCAGCACTAAGTTCATGGAGTTCCAAGGCACCCCTAAAACTTTTTGTTTAGTCAACTACAAATGTCAGTTGACAAAACACACTTTAAATCCAACCTTGATTAAAATGTTAAAAAAATTATCAAATCAATTATATACATCTTTGATTCTCCTTTGTGAAGAATCAAGATGACAGAAGCCAAATAAGGCATTCTATGCCGCTGTATTCTGCTCTCATAAACACATAAAAGTACATTCTCCCTGTTAGCCATTATTCTGTCGTAGTTTATTGAACAGTCACAAACAGCTCATTGTAAGTTCTGTTCTTAGAATAAGTGGCCCTGGAGACACAAAGTTCAGCAATCCTCATTTTGACAATTCTAGAATATTCTCAGTGGAACGTGATAAAGCTATATTTTTTAGCTGTCTCTCAAGTCTTTTTACCAATACACCAAATACATTTTTTTAAAAAAAACATGCAAAATAGATTTACCGATATAATGATTTGTTGGAGTGGCTATAAAACAATTATGCTTATGAATCCTAGTATTAAAGATATAAATACGCTATTTTATCTCAAAGCCCCACTGGAACAGAAAAGTACTGTGGTCATTCACATGAAATTTGACTCTGCAGTACATCCTTTCTCATCCATCACATCCCGTAGCTCTGATAACCCTCACACAACCAGATGTTTTAACTGTTTCATGGTTGCGCAGATGTTCTTTAGGGGAACCCTTTGGAGTCAGAAAGCATCAATGAACAAATAATCAAGAAACAATCAACTTGCTGGGTGGTGGTGGCGCACACCTTTAATCTCAGCCCTTGGGAGGCAGAGGCGGGTGGCCAGCTTGGGCTAGCTCTTGTAGCCCAAGTTTCAGGACAGGGTCAAAAGCTACAGAGAAACCCTGTCTCGAGAAGGAAGGAAGGAAAGAAAGAAAGAAAGAAAGGAAGGAAGGAAGGAAGGAAGGAAGGAAGGAAGGAAGGAAGGAAGAAAGAAGGAAGAAAAAATAAAAGAAAAAAAGAGAAAGAAAAAACAATCAACTTAATGATACACCCCTGTTTTTTTTTAATCACCATTCCTGTCTATAGCAAGAATTCTAATTGGTTTTAATAATAAAGACCCAAAGTCAGATAATGGGGGGGGGTGAAAGCTGAAAGATCAGAGAAGCAGAACAGCCAGTCACTAGAGTTATTACCCCTTCCAATGCTCAGACCAAAGTGGGCAAAATCTTAATCTCTATGAATTCTCAAACTGAACACACTGAATTCCTGTCTACCCCTGCCTTACATTCCTCTCTCCACCCAGCCATATCCCTTCCTGTCTCCAACTCCCTAGATCTGGGATTAAGGTGTGAACCATTATGATCTGGCTTTGTTTCTTTTTTAGACTGTATCAATCTCTTGTAGTCCAGGGTGGCCTTAAACTCACAGAGATCAGTCTGCCTCTGCCTCCCAAGTGCTGGGGTTAAAAGTGTATGCCATCACTGCCTGGCTTCTGTGGCTAACTACTGGCTTAGCTCTGCACTCTTATCTTCAGGCAAGCTTTATTTGTTAAATCACAAACAAAATATAACCACACCTGTCCCCAGAAAAGAAAGAAGAAAAGTAAAAATAACGCAAAGCAGAAATGTAGGAGTTGACACAATGCTATCGGCCATCATCTTTAGATTGCCGTCAACCAGTATAAGGTAAACAGGAGGGATTCCTGTTAGAGACATGATGTCTACCAAAGCTGTCCTTACTGTGTATAGCACTTCCCCCATCCTTCCAGCTGTCCAATGGGTTGCTATTTTGATTGTTACATGACATTTTCAGGTACTGAGGTAAATGACAATCAAATTGCACAATTGAAAAATGTTCCCGTATCTTGTTTCTGCCTACTACTAGAGTCGGAACAATAATTATCTACACATTATAGATGGAGAAGCACTGCTTTGAGTGAAAGCAGGCAGTTCTGGTTTTAGCCTGTTTTAAATGACAACGCCTCAAAGAGAAGACACTAAGCTGTGACTGTATGCGTCAACGACAATTCTCCTGACTGCTGAGCTTGTCCATTTTTCTGTTACGGCTGAATTTAGCTATGAGAAGAGGTTACAAGGTTTATACAACACACTTGCATGGAATTGAGCTTCTTGGGATTTATCCCTCCAATGAGTTTTTTTCAGAGGGTTCCACACAATTACAAAACTAAAGAGAGTATGTAAGAGTCAAAGGAAAGAAGGGTCCAGTTTGGGAGGGCAGACAGTGTAAGCTCCCTGAAACCACCCTAGCATGGTCTGGCCTTGCTCAATACAATGGTGAAATCTCAGCTGAGTAAACTGTTCAGGGATAATAGCTCAAATGCTGCATATCTGAATTGTTTGATGAGAAATTACTACGTATCCTTATAATTAACATTTACAGACACAAAGAAGAGCTTCAAACGTTGTAACCACTGTCAAATTTGGACATTGCTTAAATGCTCAGATTTGCACAGATCACTGGACAGTAGAAGTAGAAGAAACAACTCTAAGACCATCTTGAAATCATGGCTTTCAATGCAGAGAGGGGATCCCAGATTACCAAGACAGTAAGATGAGAATATAGAGCATGGCACAGGGAAGGCGGGTGCGTGGCGTGGAGTGCATCCGTTTAACAGAGAGTGGGGAGTGGGGAAAGCAGTGCCTATAAAGCTTCCTAACCCTGTGACAGATGCCACCGAGTTTGCTTAGCTTCTTAACATACTTTAGAAATTGTAGCCCATTAGCATAGCAGTAAATTTATTTTTAGTCAAAGTGAATAGAATGTGGGGAAGGAGTCAGCTTCGGTGTTAGATATTTACTGTGTGCCAACAGCACCACCCAGGGAAATACACAAACTGGATCCTCAGGGCTTAAAAACTGCATGAATTATCGCTGCATTATTCTTAACACCACAGTAACGCAATCACTCTTAGCTATTGATAAACATAGTTATATTCTACACACACCAATATATGAATGTTTTGACAATTATCTATAAATAATTCAAGATAACGCCCCAACAAGTTTAGCCCTGCTGAAAAGTAGCCTTTAAAAACACTGATGGCATACTTTGGAAAGCAGGGGACCATAATGAAGGGCCATATAGAAGATACGCATGTGAATCTACATTTCTCTTTCACATACTTTTTTTGTGGTTTCAATATTGAAGAATAAGCATGTTATTTTTAACAAGGTATTTCTCACTTCTTTTGATATAATAAAAATGCCAAAGTCTTAAATTTTCATGTCTACATAATGGATTGCAAGGTTACTAAATACATGCAACATGGAGATTTCCATGAATGCTGTAATAAAATGACCAGGAGAAATGAGAATGAGATAAGAAACTGAACGAAAACTATATCTGACAGGTGAGATAGCTCAACCGGAAAGGAACCAGCTACCAAGCCTGATGACCTTAAAGGGATTCCCAGGACCCATGATGTAAAGAGATAACATCTCTTGCAACCTGCCCTCTGAGCTCCATCACATCCCCTACAACACACATGAATATATATATTCATATATATACACTCACACAGCAATAAATAAAAATATAATTATAATGTTTCGAGTGAAAACTAATTTTTGGTACAGAACCTGCCACAAGTTGGCTATGTGACTTTGGTAAAACTGAAATACGCCAATTCTATAGAGTCCAAAGGCCAAGATGCCCCCACTTCGTTGTTTTACATGTCCTGGAAACCTAAGGTTTAATGTGGGCTAGAGCACTGAGCCCCATCCCTAGCCCCCTAAATTCCTGTAAATAGAGATGACAGGGAAGTTGAGACTTATCCATTCCTAGATTTATAATTTAACTGCTATGAGCCTTCAAACTTTCAACAAAAGACTAAGAAGGCTGGCTTATGAGTTACTCTAACCACAGAGAAAAATAAAACACTCCCCACTCCCCAAATAAGCACAAAAACCAAAAGTCTAGTGTCTTAGAAAAACATTATCTATATAATCTTTGTGAGATTCCTTTAGATCCTTCGTTTGTCTCAAAACAAAACTGTTTGACATGCACAGTTTGCCAAGCACACCAAAAACATGGACAACACACCAGAGACGTGCGCAGAGGGAACTCTGTTGGTATCAAGTCACAGGTGAGGGTATTGTTTGGTTTACATTATTTTAATACTCCATATGAAAGTGAACCTAATCTAAAATGTTATAGCATCTCCTACATAAACCCCAGCCATAGGAATTCACCAACCAAAACTTAGGGCATTTCCTTATCAAAGGAATTTCAGGGCTGGGCCACATCTTTGAAGAGTCAGACTTGCACAGATGGCCAGTCCTGAATTATTTATCCATACAAATCTCTCGAAAGTCCAATGGAGATGCCCAGCAACAGATTTCAGTGATGAGGTACCATGCTCCACAGAGTATTAAGGTCTGGATTGTGACAAAGTGACCCACAATCCAGCGAATATCATTTCGGTGGAAAAGCCAATCCAGTTGAGAGAAACCACTTCAGTGTTCTGGTAGAAAAACGAGACGAATAGAAACACAAAAAGATCATGTCGTTCTTCACAAGAAAACTGCGCTGAAGACAAGAAACAAATAGTTGTAAATAATCCTCAAAATATTTAACAACAGTACTATATTGGTATTAAGGACTCAGAATGGATGAAACTCTAAAATGAGTGTGCTCACAGGAAGGTGTGGAATCTAAACATCTTTTGCCATCACAGATGGAAATATTTAACTTGAAGAGATGGGCTGGAAGAAATCCATGTATGCTGCCAGGTCAATGCAACATTAATCCATCTGCCTAGTAAGCTGGGGAGGCCCAGAAGAGGGACTATCACTTTTTTCCTGAATTCTGATATTTGAAAGGTAACAGACACAAACAGCCTATATAAATATGATCAAAAGAAATACACCTAGAGTAACTTTTCACAATTAAAATTTTCAAGCCACAAAGGTATTTACTTACCTTGGGCTCTTTTATTTGGACACGGCATATTAAAGACCCCACAAGTGTACACATTTATATTAATATTTTCCATGTTTAATATCTTTTGTTTTTGTTTTGCAGTTTAAACACAAATAAAACACGCACTTGAGCCATCTGCCCCTTTTCCTTGCTGTAGCCTGGCACTGGGATTGGTGATCCTGACGGCCAACAGCACTGCTCTTTCTAGAACGGCTTTGCCATTCGCAGTCTCAGCAGAGTTAAGGTTTGTTGGACATCAGCAGCACTTCCAGCTCCTTGACATGTGGACCAGAAACTTCTTGAAGCCACTGGGCAGCATGTATTTGGTTTTCTTGTTGCTCGCATAAGTGATGTTGGACATTAGGGTTGGGCTCTTGATTCTTCTCCACACCCTGTTGTCAATACTTGGGTTTCCACCAGAATTGGGTTTTGCTTGGCTTTCACATACAGGCAGAGGCTGAAAGGCAGCCACGATGCCGCAAACAAGATGGCTGACATCTTACAGGCAGTGCCAAGGAATAAGGCTGCTTTAGTACTTTTAATTTAACCATTTGAAAATGGAATACCTAGGGAGAGCTTTGTAAGTAGGACTGGGCCAAACTTCAGACTATCTATCACATGGCTTGCACCTTTATATCGTCTATCTCTCTCTACCGAGTACTCTGTGTGAGTAATACTCTTTGAATGGTTATGTATCTTTAGGTCTTAAAAACAACACTTCAAAGGAGAAACTTCTTATCTCCACATGCAGTCGAAGAAGTCACAAGTATTCCAGCCTATGCTGAGTGCTGTATTTCCTTAGAGATGACTTAGCTTCATTCACTTCAGGAAAACAAGAAGTGGATAAGCAAACAGCAAACTATTAACAAAGTCACAGCAGTAGTGGGAAAATAGTCAGCTAGAAACCCAAATGTTTCATAATTTCATTTCTATCTACCATGAGTCAGGTCACTAAATTCTGTGGAGAACCCTCCATGAGACAGAGATGGCCATGAAACCCTTGGTACTGTCCAAGATGTTGACCACTGCCCCACTTTACATATGAGAATCAAGAGAGAAGGTGAGGAATTGCTCTTGTCCAGTCAGAGGATGGGAAGCAGACAAGGAAAGTCCCTCTGGAGTGTACCTATAAGCACTATGGCACAGACAGATCAAGATTCATAACCGTGATCACAAATCATCAGCAGGAAGTAAAATAATGATGGAGGACTCTTTAGAGAGACTTGAGATGAGGCTCAAAATATTTTAAAAATCAAGTTTTAAGTACAATGACTTTTTTAAAAAAATTATACACTTTTTGACCATTTTCACTTTGTTCCCAGAACTACTCCTAGATCCCACACCTTCTTTCTCAAATAATAGTCAGCTTTAAAGAAAAACAAAAGCTTAAAATTTGCAGGAAAAAAAATGCAGGATGGACTTAGAATATATACTGATAAATGAGGTCAAACAATCTCAGAAAGAAAGCATGATCTCTCTCATATGTGGATCCTAGTCTATAATATAAACATAAACAAATGTATGTATGGACACAGTGTAACATGGAGAAAGAACATGAAAGTGTAAATATTAGGTGAGGAAAGAGGAATGTATAATGGATACTTGGGCCATATTGTGTGTTCTAAATTCAGGTCCCTCATCCTACTGTTTCCATAACTCCATGTTGCCAACACTGCGACACAGCCAAAGCAGCAAATTGCAATTTCTTTTTTATTAAATTAAAATTTGAAATTTATTTTATATCCCGATCTCCATTTCCCCTCCTTCTTCTCCTCCTGTTCCCCCACCTTTGCCTCCCCCTTCCACTCCTCCTCCACCTCCATTCAGAAAGGGGCAGGCCTCCCATGGGCATCAACAAAGCATGGCACATCAAGCTGAGGCAGGACCAAGCTCCTCCCGCTTCATCAGGCTTGGTGTGGCTCCCTAATACCAGCTTAAGCACCAGGGACAGGTTCTGATCCCACTGCTAGGAGTCCCACAAGGAGAACAGGCTACACATCTGTCACACAAATGTAAAGGGCCTAGGCAGTCCCGCGCAGGCTCCTTAGCTGTCAGTTCAGAGTCCATGTGCTCCCTCCCACAAGTTCAGATCAGCTTTCTCTGTGGGTTCCCCATCATGACCTTGACAATCCCCCTCCCCCTGGCTCCTAAAAACCCTTCCTCCCTCTCATCAGTTGGACTCCCAGAGCTCAGCCCTGTGCCTGGCTATGGGTCCCGGCATCTGCTTCCATCAGTTTCTGGATGAAGGTTCTATGATGACAACTAGGGTAGTCACCAACCTAATTATAGGAGAAGGCCAGTTCAGTCACCCACTCCACCATTGCTAGGAGTCATAGTTAGAGTCATCTTTGTAGATTCCTGGGAGTTTCCCTGGCAATAGGTTTCTTCCTAACCCCAAAATGCACTCCCCCTCCCATCAAAGACATTGCTTAAATTAAAACTTTCTAAGGATAAAATGTCCTGTGGAATCTTTAGTTTTCTAACCAAGGAAACAAAGTGAGGCATGAGGTCTATGTATTTTCGAAAGTAGTATTATTTTCACATACACATGAAATATAGTCCTCCCTCTCCCCCTTTCCCTCCCCTTATCTTGTTTTAAAATTAAGGTCCAAAGTGGTTTTGTGACTTGCTGAAGTCCACACAGTCCATATCTGCACAGTTTAAACTCCAGGTCAGAGTCCCCAGACTCCACATTGAGTGTTATTTCTAGTAGAGCTTGCTGACCTAAGAATCTGGAATTTGATTGTTGACCTTTCATAAGCAGTGAACAGCTAGCTTACTATAAGGAAGTCTGAAGCTTTCTGAATTCATTCTTTCAAACTACTAAGATCATATCTGATTTAGATAATAATTCTTATCTGAAGTTTAAAGTTTTTTTTAGTTTTAAGTCTAAAACTAACAGTATTTAACAGTGATAATAATACTACAAGATTTAAACCCATTTACATCTACAGATAGTATTACCTAAGAAAACAAAGCATACTCAAAGGTTTCTTCTTAGAAGTCCTTAACAAGATGTTTGATTTTTAAACCATTAGTCATCTAACTCATGTTTGGCAATGGGTTCCTTTAGCTTCCTCCTTTCTTTTATTATGCAAGAAGCTGGATCATTACCAGATGGGGAGATTCAGGGGCACCTGAAAGCATCAGTAATCAGATGGGACAAACAGCTCCTTTCCGGGAGCTGCAGCTGTCCAGTCTTACTCATGTGCCATCACTGTGGGGTTCATGATTACTTAGTCACCGTATGGGCTCCTAGAAGCCCAATGAGGCAAGGAGACATAAGATATAGCGGCAATGTGATACCAATATGGATTTCAATATCAAAATATTTATAGAACGACCTATTTGACCCATTTTCCATAGCTATAACAAAATATCTATGTCTGGGAAATCTAGAGGGACAGAGGCTTGTTTGCTCACAGAAGGATTAAAGTCTAAGATGGGCAACTCTTTGACTTGGCTTGGTCTTGCTGCCTCTATCAGATGGTATGTGACATCATGATGGATACTTTTACTGGGGTGAGACAACACCCACAAGTCAGGACAAGGTAGGCAGGATTCAGAGGTCAGGCTTGCTCATTTTATAGCAATCTGACCAGGGTTCCATGTATCCTTTCTTATGAGTCTCCTACAACTACCTAACCACCCTCTACAAGATTCCACTCTTAAAAGATCCACACCAGGACATCACCAAACGTCTTTGGAGAGACCCCAAATTCATAACATTTCACAACATAGAAAAGTGACTTTAGAAATTTTAAATTTCTTAAGTAAAAAATTTTTCTTGAGAGTATCATGCATTCCAAGTTGACCTTGTAGTTGGTATGCAGTTGAAGATGTCCTTGAATTTGCTGCGCAGCTGAAGATGACCTTGAACTTCTATTGCTTCTGCTTTGACCTCTGTACCACGTGTGGTGCTGGGGACTAAGCCCAGGGCTTTGTGAATGCTGGGTACAGACACTGTCAATTAAGTCTATGCCCAGCCCAACATTCCTTAATTTTAATTTGAGGATAAGATAAATCTTTCCTCTATCATGACATTAATTTGGAAACTCTGTCCCCTGTTTTTGAACATGGGGGAGAGGTGTACATGTGTTGAGCGGGAAGCCTAAAAACTTTCAAAACAGAATGGATCCAGCGAAACAGAGCAATTTACACAGCGGGACAAGCAACCAGATGCCAGCTATCACAGTTACACACAGTACCAATTAATTATACTCAGCTTTTTAATCACTATCAGACATAATGTAAGTGTTGGGAAAATATTTAAAGACAAAAAGCTGGCAATTCTTTATTTAATATGAGGAGGTTAAAATTACTGTCTCAGCAATGACTACAAACGGCAACTTCCACTGGTACAGAGAGTGACCAGGATGAAGTCAGGTATCTGTTGAGTTTTGTCAGCATCCATTTCAAAATTCTATGACCAAACTCTACAAGTGTAAAACATGTGCAGATTTTTTGTTCCCACGGAAGCCATACTTGGTGTTTCATATAGTATGTTTATAAATATTTGCCTCTTGTTTTTTTAAATATTCATGAGTGTCATGGTCTTTAACTCAACAACAGAATTAGCATAAAGTATGGTAATGAATTAAGAATCAAGAAATGTCTTTAATGTTGCTTCCCTAAATTGTCTGGTAGACTTTAAACAGGTCTTTAATAAGCCAAATGTTATACTTCCATTTGTAATCCGAACTACAGTGAAATAAAAACTTGCCAAATTAATGCTCCATAAATATGCAAAGAATGTTATATGAACTATATTATATAATAAATGCTTGAGTATACTTTTCTTCTAAGAACAGAGAGTCTATTGTGGTCAATTCGTTCCTTTTCTGTGGTTTGATTATCATGCAAGGTAAGACTTACTGTATAAATGATGCATGAGAAAAGGATATTACAGTCAAGCTTTGGGAACTCAACATGTGGTTCAGTGGATGAGTGTGTGCTTCACACATGAGAAGTCCTAGGTTTAATCTCCACACACACACACAAAAAAGACAATTAAGGTATGAGTATGGACTGTGTGGGTTTAAAGGAAACTTAAATTGTGTCCACTAGCATTAAGAACTTGATCCTAGGTCTTATTTGGGGTTCTTTGATTTCCCTAACACTTCAAAGAAAATTCCCAGGACTGAAGAAGACAGCAGCCACCTTCTAGTTCTAGCTGAGCTTGCTGTAAGATTCCATTTTGTAACTGCTCACCCTGATTGTACTTTGACTGTTGTAGAGTACCTTCCAAGAAACCACCCAGAAGTAGGAAGAACTGAGTCACCCAGTGGCTGTCTTTCATACCTAATAATTCCCACATCGATGTTCTATGTGATCATTGTAGACATAAAATGCTTAAAGGAAAAAAAAAAAACCACAACATTTTAAAGATTTGATTCTTTGAAAGTAGGTTTTATAAATCACCAGTTAATTTCACTTAGACTTTTAAAATGGATTTTAATTGTTTTGCGATTCTCCTGCTTGTGGTTTACTGAGATAATGGTGGATTTCCTGAATCAGCTTTGTTCTGCTCACGGACCCCCCCTTCTCACCTTTGAATGTTGAAACTCTATTTCAATTCATGGCTGCTCAGCACACACTGTGAAACCATTCTCTTCCGTAATGGTTTCTGGTGATCTTATAACTCTGCTTCGGTGAGAAAATGTCTAAGCACGAGAGAACTGTTTCTGCAGTGGCTAATGCTTTTTCCTCACATTTTTATTCCTCAGCCCTCATCCATGCATCCGTCCTCTATACAATGTAAACTTTCCATTTTCAAAGGAGATGATCTCAGAATGTTTTAAATCTTTACTCTTAGCATTATGAAATTCTGTAAAAATCGTCTCAGTTACATCCACTTGGAAAAGTTTTTATATGCCTGACACAGAATCAGGAAAAAGGACAAGGGAAAACAGAGCATTGTAGTTGGACAAAGAATGCCTCATTTGGATTTTCTAGCATTATCTAGAAATATATTCAATTACATTACACATTATTCAATTCCATTACACATTCCGAGACTGTGTTTTTGAACATGTTAAAAAGACTTTAGTGAGTTTAATGGAGAAACATTAAATACGCTGCAGTTTTTTAAAGCTGATTTTGGAATTTGGTTGTTCATAATCCAGGTTCCTTGAAAAATGAAAGTGGAGCTTGACTTTCTTCATGCAGAAAAGGCTTTATTGCCTCCTAGATTCATTAATTTTACAGCGTAGACTCTAACATGGCCTCCTGCTGTCCTATACTATAAAGAACCAAGGATCTGAGATTGGTACACAGTACTTCAGACACGTTTGCCTCCTTGAAATTTCCAGTCCCATCCTTTTCATCCTTAGGTATCATATTACCCATACTCCCCTCAACCTGCATCCCCAAACCATTAGACTGAAACCATTCTAATACAGAAATTGGCTCATCTGAAGCCACTCTTGGCAGTCGGAAGTTAGACAGGACTCCAGGAATGTAAGACTGTAGTTGAACAGGTTTGTGAGCCCCAGCCTTTGGCCTCTCTGCTGGCCTGAGCATTGTCCAGCATGTCCTCACCTGTCGGGGCCTGGTAAGGCCATGACTTATTTCCTCATGGAGACCCTGGGCACACTCTTCAGCTGTGTCTGGCATGTCCTCATTACTGATATCTGTGTCAACATCCTACTTCCTAATTTAATCTCTTTCTAGTGGCAGATTTTTCTTTCAGAGTTTGAATTCAACACCATTGAGCATGGACTTTTAGAACTTGAAGCACTAATAGTGGAGAGGGGCCTAAAGGACCCCCACAAAATGCCCTAGAATGAATTCAGACTGTCGATATTCTAGGTAACCTAACTTGTGGGCATCACCAGCAAGAATCCTGCGAGAATGTACAGAATACAGAAGCAGCCCAGACCCTGTTCATCACTCTTACCTTGCCATCCCAGCCTCTTATATCTGCTGCCTTCCTTCCAATCTTTCCATTTTGTCGAAAGCAAGAAATTCTAGGATAATTCATTGTTCATTACATTGCCTTTTAGGACTCAGAGTGACCAGCACAGCACATCATATATCACCAAATACTTTTGTTTAAACTAGACATTAAAAAAAGAAAAGAAAACTGATTCCATTGGGACCCCTCTTCTATTTTTTTTTTTTTTTTTGGTGCACATGTGAATATGTTATCAGACCAACAAGGTCAAAGGGACAGTGTAGAAAGTTTAAGATTTTAATGAAAGATAAGAATTTTAAACGTGGGAAATGCAGAAGAAAAATGTAAAGCAGACTAAAGTACACCAGCACAGCATTGCTCTACAAAAAGAGTAAAGAAGTATAGAACTGCAAAGTGGCTACGTCAGGGTGTAGCTTGGTGGTAGAGTTTTTGCTGAGCAGATATCAGGCCCTGACTTCAATTTCCAGCATTGGAGGATGAATAAGAATGTTCTTCCAGGAACTAGCTCTTGTAGACCAGGCTGGCCTAGAACTCACAGAGATTTGCCTGCCTCTGCCTCCCGAGTGCTAGGACTAAAGGCGTGGGCCACCACTGCCCGGCAGAGCTTTTATTTTTTTATATGACCAACAAGAAAACAAAGAAACAGAGAACGTTGACATGAAGTCTGGAGCTATCAACAGGGAAACTAGGCTCTCTCGGGGCTGGGCACCTTCCACTGTTCTCATCAAAGAGGCTCACCGTTCCTCAACCCAGTTGGTACCTAACCCAGATGCTGCTTAGGAATCCTTTTCAAACACGAAGAATGAAATTCTCCTGAGGCACACACTTTTGTCACTTTATCACCAATCCATTAGACCTGGCACAGGCGGAGGTTATCATCTGGGCTGAGGTACCAAGGTGTAGGCAAACAGACATAACAGAGTGTTCAGGCAAGTGTGACCACATGCCAATAGAGGTATTCACAGGACAGTCCGTTTCTCCGTCTTCCTCCTCTTACCTCTGTGTAGAAACGCTCATCCTGACTGATCTCAGCTGCTCTGTTCTTGGCATGGGCATGAACTCAAGGAGGCATTAACTCTTCACACTCTGGGAAATTCTAGGTTCTCTTCTATTTTAATGGCATTAGATACAGTATACTGCTATAGTAGCCCGGACTCTACTCCCTCCACTGGATTAGGTAAGTCATATTAGGCAGCTTAATCCTTTCTTACCAAGTAATTTTGCCAAGTTATTTTCTTTTAGAGTAAAATAAAGTACTTAGCATAGTTTCTGGCATGGTCACATACTTCAAGTTCTCTATTAACCAAATGTCATCGAGCCAAGTTGTCTGGAGATTCATAGTATATGGGCAATTGCTATGAAAGACATGTTTGGGTGACAGAGTAAACATCAATAGAAAATAAAAGCAGTGCAGAAAGAAGTACTTGGGGAAAAGACGCAAGTTGTCAGAATAGAACCGAAACGAACAAACTTTGTCGTTCTCCAGTAACTTGGGTAGTAATACCTCCCTACTCTAAATTTCCGTGTCATTTACAGCAATGGTGCCAGTGATTTCAATTATGATGGCTCTCTCCTTTTGAGAATGTAGGTCCCTAAAGGTATTTCCTCTGTGAATGAAATGTGTGTTTAAATAAAGTTAAAATCGTTATTTTCTCCCTCTCTACTTCCAAGCCTCTTAAAAACTCCCAAGCTTTCATATAGGCAACTATGATAAACTACATGGGATTCGGCGTTCATCTTTGAGAGACTGGTATAATGATAGCAAGAGTCTACAGATCCATAGCTGTTTCCCTTCTTTCTCGTTCATTCTCCTTTCCAAATGTACCATGGTTTTTACCCCACCTGTGAAGAGATTAGCTTCAGAGAAACTTGGCCAGTGTCCACCCCAATACAAAGGCCACTACGGCCCTTGACTTATAAGTCAATGTCCTTAGAACCCTTAAGCAATAAGAGCATTTAGTCCATAGTTCTTTAGAATGTTTTAAAGCCTAAGTCCTTCATTCTTTGTTCCAATATTTGCTGAACAACACATTAGTTTGTTTAGTTTCCCCTATAAGTACTACAGAGCACTTATTCACTGCATTAATTATATTTATTTATTATTTTGAACAGGAAGAAGGAACTCAAACCAGTTTCCTGTTATTTAATTATACATACAATTCACATTATTAAGCATAATACACGTATATGCCTTACTTACTTAGGCAATGAAGTTTGAACCAGTTCTTCAGGTTGTTATTTTTAGAACAGTGAACCAATCTTTCTCCTTCTCCTCCTAGTACCACTGTTTCTGGGCTCCTAATATCTTCAATGAATTTTTTTTTCTTCTAAAGCACCCAAACTACATTCACTTACCTGCACCAACACTGTCTAAACATGTGTCTGCCCATTCTTCATACTGGCATCCAAATTAGGAAGTATAATTTATTATAATCTACGTATAAGTTATAAAAATGGAAAATTAGCATGTTTTGTGGAAGAACCTTACTATTTACTGGGTTAAAGAGAGATCACACTAGAGGACAGCCATTCATAAGTAGCACTCACCTAGTGGTTCAAAGCACACAACTCTGGTTCGAAATCATCTTTAACGACGTCACCGAAAACAAAATGCCCCATCAGCTGAATTTATTTAGAGACTGGATTTTCAAGACACGGTGGCTTTGTGTTATGCTCTAAATATCTTAACCAGAGGAGAGAAATTACACATTTTCAAAGTTCAATTTAAATGAATATTTCATTAATCTGGAAGCTGACTGTCACGAACATCTCTACACATTATCCTTAGCTTTCCATAAATCATTCGATGGCTTCAGCAGAAGGCATACACATCCTTTCAGCGGGTTCCTATGAGGCTGAGGAAAGTCTACCGTGACAAGCCTCTCCAGGCAGACGGAAGGCAGATGGTGCTGATGTGTTCAGCAGTGAGCAGTGTTGATCACAGAGTGTCTGCCAATCAAACACTTGGGGAAGAAATGAGCTCCATCTGTGTTTTAATCACGACAGCAAAACCATCCAGGGTAGCTGCCAGAGCTGCACATTTCCATGGAGTACAAGAGACAGAAATGAGAGCGGAGATTCCCATATACAGGACAGGCTCCAAACCAAAAATCAGGAGCACTGTCGATTATGAACAGAATCAACAGCGGTGCCTCTTCCTAAAATAGTTGTGTTTTGCTGCGGTGCTCTGTGCTGCGTTCCTTCCCTAAGGCAGTTCTACTATAACTGAAGTAGTTGTGTGGGTAAAGAAAAGACACGGTATCTGAAAAGAATTTGTAAAAATATTTTGGTTGCCTAATAAAATGAAGATATTTATATCTAAATATAGGGATACATGTTTGTATTTTATAGATGTATCATACATTAAAAGAGCATTAAACTTATGACCGCGCAGGATTGTATTTTAGTAAAAGAAATTTAGTGTCAGTAAAAACATTTTCAAAATTTTGCAGCAAGTGCCACTCTGTCTATAAATAACTGGATATTTCCAAGAGGCTGTACATACAGCAAGACTTTGAATAACTGATGTACCACAGGTGACAGAGAGGAGGGACGGGTTGACTTCGCCCAGATTTCCGACGGATGGGTAGGTTTTCTTGGGGAAAATGAGGCAGGGACAAAAACGTACTACACAGAGGATGTCGTGAGGAAAGACAGACATTTAGCTTCTTCAGGGAGACTTGTTTCTTGGGAATGGTGACCGCCAGGGTCAAAGGCCACCAAGAGGTTACTACTAGAAGGGCTGCGAAGAGCATAGCCCAGAGCTGCGGGATGATTACAAGTGACTTTTACAGAGCCATTTTATGTTTAAGTTGGGTTTCAAGAATGCAAAATGAAGAATGTGCAGCAGTTTGCCAGGGAGAGAAGAGGACCGGGGAAAGCAGGAGAGGCTGGCAGAGATGGCATTTACGATCTGAGTTGAAATGTCACAGAAATAGCTGCTCTCAGTGATACTGGGTGCAGAATTAGTGTGTACTGCCTCATAATTATTCACTGAACTATTTTAATTTATTATGTTTAATTAATCAAACAACTAGTTTATTTCATAATCAGAAAAGTTTATATAATTATATAGAAATCTTACCACTTGCTACTTTGAGGAGACATGTGAGTGGTATGTGCATGTGTGTGTATGTACATGTAAATGTACAAATGTGTACACGCAGAGGTGCACACGGGTATGGAAGCCAGAGGTCAATGTCAGATGTCCTCAATGACTCTTCACCTTATGTGCTTGGAGCAGTTTATCACTGAAACTGGAACTCACCTATGTAACAAGACTAGTTAGGTACATAGTTGAGTTCTCTCTGCTTCACTAGGGCTAGGATTGCAGGCATGCACCACTGTCTGTGGCTTTCTATGTGGGTGCTGGGGTACCAATCGCAGGCCCGTATGCTTGTGTAGCAAGCAATTTACCCACTGAGCCATCGCTCTAACCCTTACTTTGTCTTTTCTTGTCTGAAGGATCTACTACCTTTAAAGCTAAGCCCCTTTCTTATCTCAGTTTTATTTTCCAGGGTCTCTGAGGACACACTGTTTTGTCACAGCAATGACTAAAGCCTGGATCCCACCTTAAGCCAGTGATAAAGTTATGAAATTCAGAAATCAGTTTTCATCATCACGTTTTTATAATCATAGATGATTCAGAAAGGGGCGTATTAAGTGAAACGCTTCATGTACGAAAACCACAAAATTTTAGAAACAGGTTCAAGGTCACCCTTATAATTCTAAAGCCACTGAAACTTTAGAGTCCGCAGAGCTTTGGCTCCCAGTTCACTGCCTCCCCAGCAGCTGCTGAGGGTGAGCATGTGTCCATTCAATGGCTGACAGCCCTGCCAATGACAGCGGCTTCCGTTCCCATCTTTAAGGTTTTAAATTTTCTCCAGACTACTGCCACATCCTTCAGTGCCTTTCCCAGCTGCAACAAATGATTATTGTTTTTTAAAGAAAATGTATTCTCTCCACAACACGTTAGTGATGAGAATAAATTAGTAGATTTAGAGAACACAATCCATTCTCCTCTGCTACATTACTACATTAAAGCCTTGTTTCTCCAGACAAGGAAATGTATATGACTCAATAGGTTTATAATTGTAGCCAATAGCCCAATTAAACAACATAACAAGGAGGCAGCTATAATCCACCACAGAAGAGAATAAATGCTTCAGAAAATAATGAATGTTTTCCACTGGGAGAGAGAAGAGAAACTTCAATTAAGAGAGAGGACACGAAACAACTCCAGGGAGAGACATGACAGAAAGCGGATTCTCTGACATTTAAAACCCTCAGAATCCTACTGAAGCCGGCGAAACCAATTATTTTATACTTCATCATGAACTATGAGTAAATATCACACGGCGATATACAATTTGCTCTCCAGATAGTCTACCTTATAACTTCCCTAGACATGAATTCATAGTCACCTTTAGTTTTCACTCTTCCTTATCTATACCAAATCCTTCAGTAAATATTTTCTATGCCGGAGTCAAAATTTACTCTGCTTCTGATCTACTGTTCTCCGGTCCCCTGATACACCAAAAAAAAAAAAATTATTAAGGCTTCTCTCTGTAGCCCTTCAACTTGAATTTTTGGCCCCTTAGAGTCTTTCATCAAAGCCTCAGAAAAAGCGGGTCCTGTGAAAGGCAAGGGAGACCACACAGCTCCTGTGCGAATCCTCCCAGTGGCTCCTACTCGTGTGAGGACCATTAGCTGCCAGCATTCCATGCTGGTACGGTACCTACTCACCCCCTCTCTGGTTGATCTCAGCTCACTGGCTCCGTCCTAGGCATCCTGACGGTGGTGGTACACAAACATATCAGGGCACACGCCTGCACCAGGGTCTGTGGCCTTACATTTTTCCCATGGCTCAAATAATCTTCCTGAAGCTATGAGTATTCATTCATCTTAAACCTGCTGGAGGTCTTTCTTCATCCTACCCTCTTCATGAGTCATTCCGGGATCCCCCAAACTAAAATTGCATACTCCACCACAAACACCTCATCACTCACGCCTCCACTTTCTGCTCCAGTTCCCCACATAGTGCTACCCATTCTTACCAGCTAATATATTTATAATGATTAGTTACTTTTCAGTCTCTCCTATCACTATTAGACGATAATTGCACAAAGACAGAAATTCGTGATTTTATATGTACTTCTATGAATTTGGCACACAGTTAATTAATGAAAATAATAGTGTATAATATACTAACAATTATTCATAGTAAATATTTCTTGATGGAGCCAATCAAACAATTCAGGGAGTAGCTGATAACAATACGGAGCATGCTTCATTCTCTGTTAATAGGTTAGCCTGATGTAACTTTTTTGCTCTTTGAAATTAAAACATATTACTTTCCGCTTCCCTTTCAACCCATTTCATGTAACCCTCCTTGCTCTCTCTCCCTCAATTTCATGGCCTTTGGCCTCTTTTTTCTTTAAAAATAGGTGTGACCTACTCAGTCCATATAATGTTACTTGTATGTATACAATTTCAGGGCTGACCACTTGAGGTCTAGCTTTCATGGTCCCAGAAGGTGCCATGAAAGCTTCCAAGGGAAACAACCGTCTTACCTCTCATAGGCATACAACGCCTATGAACTACAGCAAGGACCAGTATGGCATGATAACCCTAAGAATACAATACCAGCAATCCCACCTTGGCTGTAACAAACAGCTTGCTACCTGGACTTAAGGCCTTCACTATCAAAGGGAAACCATGCCTAGTACTAAAAAAACATAGCCAACTACTTGAGGCTAGTGAGGTCATGGATTTTGGAGGAAAACATGTAACCACCAATTTACTAACTGGCATAATTCCTAACTACATTCTAAATAGTTGTTCTTATACCCACAGATTAAGGGCGCTCTCAACTATCACCAAAGAAATGTTTCTTTGCAACAGACAGAGACCATTACAGAAAACCTGCCACTGATCAAAAGTCAGAGGACAAGGGACTGTGTGGTGCTCCTTTCCAAGTGATCCATTTACAATACAATTCCTTCACCTAGCCTGCCATAATTTTTAATGAATTTTCTTTTAATTTAGGTTCTACATGAAACTTTTCACAGAAAGCCACTTTTGAAGTGCAATAAAGAAGACTCAATAGTACTAATAAAAAGGGGGTGATTGTATTATCAAGACTTGTGTTCATCACTAAACAGCTAAAACAACAGTCATATAACCCCCTGCTGCCCAAAAACATGGGGTAAGCATTCAAAGCACTTGTCTCAGTTACTTTTCTCGTTGCTGTGACAAAATACTTGACATAAACAAGATAAAGAAGGATTTAGTTCATCTCACACAACTCACAGGTCAAAAGCACAGCCCAACTTGGCAGAGAAGGCATTGTTAACGGAGTTTGAGGAAGCCGGTCACACTGCATCCAGAGTCAAGAAGCAAATGTTGGTTTCTGTTCATTTGCGTTCTCCTTCTTCTTTGGACTAGCACTCCAGACTACAGAATGGTGGCACTCACACTCTTTCTGACCTAATCTCAAAACTCCTTCACAGACTTTCCAGGCATGTCTCCTAGGTGCCAACAGACCCTGTCAAAATGACAGTCTGTATTACCCTAGCACATAAAGCTTTCAAATAAACCAGGACATAATGGGCTTCAGTTTTTCAATGCTTTCTGAAATCAGAGATCATAGTTTCATTTTAAAATAATTTGTAATATATTCTTTGATAGATTCTTTGAATATATGACTAAAACAATTCGGAATCATCTTCTTGAAGGGCTCCAAGTATGCATGTCCCAGTATTTCTAACCATCAGCAACTGAATCCATATACACAACGTAATCTCTCACCAATACCTTTTATTATTATTTGATATGTATTTATTGAGGGCTAATTAATGTTTTTGTAACATGTATATTTAGGGTTGCTTCAATTAAATTTCTACATGAAAATGAAGGAAAAAATCAGTTTTTTTCCTAGCATGAATCTGAAGACAGCTAGAATCGGGGGACAGCTAGCATCGGGGGACAGCTAGCATCAAAAACTGTAAAGTGTGTATCTCTTATATGAAATGCTTGAAACATGCGTGAGACATTGCAAGAATTCAGAAGAAGGCTCTTTGAGCTGTATAATCTTCAAGACTGACCTTATCAATATCCCTTAACCCTTGTCCTCCCTAACCTGCCAAGTTCTTCTATCTCCTCAGCAACTCTGACATTAACGATTAGAAAAAAGTCAACCTGAGTAGCTCTTCTCTTTCCCCACATATAACCAGGCCAGTGGGTGCCACCTTCCCACAGACTTTTACGAAATGACTCTTTAAGGCATTGTTATGATACGGGACCACTTTCTTTTCATTCATGGACCAGGTGAAAGCCAATTTCAAGTTGCTTTGATTTTTACTGAAAGAATTGCAATGGTTCTGAAGACAAATAACACGACCTCACTCGTCTCAGGGGCATAGAGAGAAGAGGGGTAGTTTCAGGGCGGAGGAGTTCAGCACACAGGAAGGGGATGTTAAAAGGCTATCAAAGGGGCTGTGCTTAGTTAAACAGAGAGAACACAATGCCCTGGCTGTCACAGCACAGCAGGAAAACCATAGATAACGATGCATTTTTAAAAGTTAAACAGAAAGACACTGGATGTTTTCCCACACACAAAAATAAATAATCCAGTGGAAAGATATAATTGCCTGATTTAAACTTATATAGAACATATGTGGAGCACAACACCACTGGTCACCCCACTAACATGTATAATTTTTGGTTCATGTTATCACTTTAAAATAATTTTAATTTTAAAATTTAAAGAATATAAATGTTCTCCACGTTTCATCTAAAATAAACGCTGGTCCCTCACATAGTACTTAAAGCCCACTCTAACCGAGAAAACCTTGAGCATCCAGACCCACCTCCTAATTACTTTCAACATAGGAAATGAGGTCATTTCCTGCGATACTCACAGTTACTCATAGGAATGCCCTAGAAAGCATGTTATCATACAGAATATGCATTATTTCAACAGATAGCTACTTGTCACCAAAGACAAAGCCATGTTCTTAGAGCTGGAGACATGGCAGTAAAGCTTCCTACTTTCAAAGAATACAGGGTCACAGTGGAAAGACATAAAAATTAATTCAACTACCCATGAAAACTGTGTCATTTGTTAGCTAGGAACTCACGTTAAAATAAAAACAAACAAAAGCAGAGGACGAGAAACCAGCTCTCTGAAGCAATCAAGAAGAATAACTTCAAAGTCTTCGGAGAGCTTCCACAAATGTGAGCATCTGGGCCAGGAAAGAGTGCATGCAGTATGTGGGATGAGATCCACACAGGCGGGGGCTAGGGCAATTCTTCTAACCGGGAAAGACATTTTTGCCTTTGTCAGAGAAGTGGAGAAATAAAGGCAAAGGGATAGAGAGATCATCTTTTCAGACTGGCTTTTGAGGACCTGGTTTACAGTGACTAGAATAAAAAAAAAAAAAACTATCCAAGAGTTTTGAGAAGAGAGGCATGACCGGGCATATGCTTTGAAGAAGCCACTGTGGTTCTCTACATTAAGACTGGACATGAGAAACCTGAAGACAAGTTAAGCGTTCGTTGTCAAAAATTGACGTGATTTAATGATGGTTGGAACTGAGTGGGACTGATGGAGATGCTTAAAAATAGTTGGGTTTCAGATACGCTTTGAAAGTGCCACTAACAGGATAGCATTCGAAGAGAAGAAGAGGAAGGCAATGCATGCCTCCAAAGTTACCTTGAGCAACTGAAACAGTGCCATCTAATAAAAACTGAACTAGAATCATGCACATTCTTTAAATATTTTTGGAAGTCACATTTTAAAAACAAAAAGGCAAAAGTGAAATCAATTTTTAAATATACCTTATTTAACCCAATATAGCCTAATTATAATTTTGAGTAAGTAATCAATGTGAAAATTACTAAACTATTTCAAATTATTTTGCACTTAATCTTTAAAGTACACCCTGATTTAGAAGACCTGCGTTTAAGCGCTGAACATATGAGTAGTGACTGCCAGGGTGGATAACTAGAAGGATGACGTGTTCTTTTGCCTTGAATTATGTGCAAGTTATGTAAAGCAACCCAATGCTTAGCAATAAAGGGCTAGTTAATAAACTGCATTGTATACAAGTAGCTACTATAAGACACTTTTCCAGAAAATATTTGAGTATACATAATGTTTCCATAATAAATGATGGGGTGGGGGAGGGGGAAAAACCCAGCATATAAAACATGATCCTGTAAGAGGGGGTAGAAACAAGCCATGCATGGCCTCTGGTGCCTGGAAAGACATACACGAAAGTGTTTATAAGGATGTTCAGTTCAGTGGCAAGGATGGAAAAGATCTTGGCTTCGGCACAGGGTGGTGGGAACAGTATACAAATCACTTTACCTCACACAGGAATACATTACCTATAGTTCATCAATGAGATTAAGGTCAGAAATACAAACTTGGAATCTGTCAAGTATGTAGATGGAATTTAAAGCCACAAAAGCAGATGAAATCACTGAGAAAATGAACTCAAGAGGGCTGGAGCGGTGGCTCAGTGGTTAAGAACACTGGCTACTCCTCCAGAGGTCCTGAATTCAGTTCCCAACAACTACATGGTGGCTCACAACCATCTATCTCTAATAGGATTTGACGCCTTCTTCTGACATGCAAAAATATATGCAGAGCTCTCATACATAAAATATAAGTAAATTAAATTAAAAATTTATTTTAAAACAAGGAAGAAAGAAAATGAACTTTAGCAGAGTACTAAACTCCAGCTTTAGAGTCAGGAAGATGATAGAGAATCAGGAAGGGGACCTAAAACACGCAAGTTAGGGCAAAGGCAACCAGAGAATGTGATGCTTCGGGCAGTGGAGGAGGGTGACTTGTTACAAAAGCAGCTGAAAAGTTCATCAGAGGGAGAATGAGAACTGACCACTATCAATCCTGTGAAGACGTAATTTTGAAAAGTTGGTAAAGGAAAGAGGTTATAGGAATGAGAAGTGTGAGGTGGGTATGTGGAGTGATGGCTCAGTGGTTAAGATGACAGCTTATTCTTTCAAAGGACTTGGGTTCAATTCCCAGCATGTAACCATCTCTAGCTTCAGTCGCAGAAGATACCTGACCTCAGAGAGGACCAGGTACCCAGGCAAATGGTGCACAGACATACATGCAGACAAAACATCCATACACCCTAAGATAATAATACTAATAAACACAAAACAAAAAGCCTCATTGGGACTGGAGAAATGGCTCAGAAGTTAGGAGCAGTTACTGCTCTTATAGAGGACCAAGGATTGTCTCCCAGCACCTGCAAGCTGGCTCACCACTATTTATAACTCCAGTTCCAGGGATATGTAAAGGTGGCTCCTGCACACACAAATCGAGCACATATATACACTCAGGCATGCACATGTACACATACAAAAATAACATAAACAAATAGTCGAAAGAAAGAAAGAAAGAAAGAAAGAAAGAAAGAAAGAAAGAAAGAAAGAAAGAAAGAAAGAAAGAAAAGAACTGGGGACAAGAAGCAGGCACTAAGCACAGCTAGGTTTGGGTGGTTTTGTATGAAGGGAGTAAAGAAATAAGGATTGTTACATCGGTGTGCCTTCATATTCCTTGTATTCTCATCTTATCTTAACAAGCAATTACCTCATAACTCCCTCTTGATATAGCTTCTGTGACAAAGAATTTAAAACCTGTGACTACAAGCAGCAGTGATTTCTCTACACCCTAGCAGACTGGGCTATTGACCTAACCTATTGGATTAACATGGGATCCAAGTCATGATGCAGATAGTCAGTAGGGTAAAACTTAAACTCCGGGTAAACACTCTGAGACATAACTGCGATCCCATAATTACTAATGTCCAGGCATAAGCAGATATTCCTGATGACGCACTAAATTACCGCATCAACAATGACCTTTTCTTTCGTTAAACATCAAGTTTAAAAACCAGTGCCCTCCCCCATTTTCTTGGCATTAGTATAAAGGCGAAAAAGACTTTTTCCAAATACTGAAACTTGAGAGCAGATAGCTGGTGAGGCATCAGTTAGGAAAGTAAAAGAATGAGCTGCAAACCAATCAGGGAAGGAGTTCTTCAAACTAAAGCATACGCTGATTAGAAAAATCAGATATTATTTCAACGCTTTGCTAAGCCTAGGAAATTTTCAAATTATTGTTTCTGTACAATCAGTCTTTCAACAATGGTTTAAGCTTGCAGGGCTAGCATATTAAAAGATAATTGCAGACAACCATCCAAATTGCTAAATGTTCATTCAATGGATAAGTATGCTCCTTATATACTTCATTTAGAAAACTCTGGTTTCTTCTACACAGAATTTAGAGATATCCTTTTTTAAATGTTAGCATCCAAGGCTGAGAAATAATGGCCAAAGGATATATGGGTCATTGGAACAGCTGTAGTGATGTCATATAATGTAAAAAATTTAAGTTTTGCAACACAGGTTGTGGCTGGTTGAGAGGATAAGCTAAATGAACCCGGAAAGATTGGGTGTTCCTGCAACAATCCATTTCTCTTGAAATGCCTCAAAAGCATTGTGCTGCTGCTTCTGGGGCCTCTCCAGTGACAAAATCCCTCAGGCTTCCTCAGCTGCCTGTCTTCCTTTAGCCTACGCTTTCCTTCAAAGTCTCCAACCATTTCATCAGAAGGAAACAGGGGTAACCGTACAAATGGGAATCTATGGTAGGGAAATGAGGGGCAGTGGCCTCCGGATGGAACATAATGCAGTATCCTCAGTAGGCATTTGGTGGATGGGAGGTATTGACTTGAAATAAAATTCACAAGAAGCTTAAAGGAAGACAAGAATCAGAGAAAGACAGACTAGAGAAGTCTCTGGAATATAATGTTAGTACCACACCTGGAGTCAGCTCTGAAAAGAGAAAAGGAAATACTCTGCGAAGCAAAGAACTCAAGAGAAAATTAGCAGAGTTGTACAGCTGGGAAAGCAGAATTGAGAGATGGGAAATAAAAAGGCTAACAGGATGACAACAGGTGAGCTGCCGAGTAAACTCAGGATTTTCAGAAAAGGGTATTCTTTAGCCGGATTCATGAAAAGTGAACTCATTGCACTCTGCTGAAACTGCCGTTCAGTAAACTTTAGTATGAAAACAAAATGATAGTGATTCTGTGGACAGAAAGACATTCCTTCTGCACTCCCATGCTCTTAGCCAAACCTTCTAGAAGCCCAAGATCACCTTGTCCTCTGATTTATTCTGCACTGTGTTTACTGCATCTCACCTGTGTGAGGCGGGGTCCTACTAATTATTGTGCCTGCATTTTAGTAGAAGGGGACCAGGATGCCCTTTCCCAATCAGGCAAATATTGCTTCCTGAGTCCTGTGCTCTCATAATGCCGTTAGTAAATGATATTACTCCCGTTTTTCTCTACTGAGTTTCTCAGGCATGTTTTAGCTTAAATGGTCCCACAGAAATGCTATGAGACTATTTCAGTTCATGCAAGTTTTGAGATGGTGAGCTCAGCCCTAGATGACGACCATTAAAGGCTGACCAGATCGTCTCCAGGTTCCTTTCTCATGCCTTTGCATTGATGGAAAGCACCTAACCGTCACTCAAGTCACTAGCACGGCTGTGGTGACAACCAGAAACCAACCTTCTGTCCCCATCACAGTTTTGTCACTGTCTGTTAAGTCATTTATGGCAGACATTCAACAACAGGCATGGGAAAAGCAGTTCTCCATAAGCTTTTCCGCTCGACTTGTCCACCGAGCACTGGCCTAGCAAACGCCAGTGGAAGAGCAGCAAGCATGTGTGCGTGTGCCTCCATGCCCTTTAAAATACTGCTGCATGGCTCTGCTTCTCTCCCTCTGCTCAGGGCTACAAGATCCAGCTGCGAGGAGCAGGACCCTTTAATTCCATCAATCCTCCTCTCAAAAGACTATTTTGGAACAGTTAATTGCAAGAAAATGCAGCCATTATAGGATCCCATTCCCGTAACAGAGCTTGCAGGGAATAAGGCCACCCCAGAGAAGAATGTTCTTCACGAATGATCTCCATGACCGCTTCTCTTTCTGCATTGCTCACTCCATTTTAGAGATTAGCACAATATGAGAGCATCAATAATTAAGAGAAAGCAGGGAACGTCAGTGAGAGATATGGGCAGTGTGGTGACAGCTCTCTGATCTGCAAAGACTCTGGAATAGCCAAGACTCAGGAGAAGCCCCTGGCTCTAGCACTTCTTTGTTGCTTGACTTTGCTCCCACTAGTGGGGGGGAGGGGGATCCCCCTTAGACATCAAACTCTGAACTAGTTTTCAAAATAGTGACTTATCCTAGCAGTCTTTGAAGTTTTTGTTTTGAAGTCTCCTTCCATCTTATCTACCACCTACCGACCAAGGAGATTCCAAACCCTTAAAACTCTAATTTTCATTAGCTTCTTGATCTCTGATTTTAATTTTTTCAAAGATAAACTTTTAAGATAATGTTTTAATGAAGTAAAAAGGATTAGGAAAGCAACGGGCATGGGTTCAGGCTGATTTGAGATGAAACAATCTCTTCTATCACAGAGAAAGCAGCTGTTCTCTGAAGAAGCTGTCTTTTTTTTTTTTTAATTTTTCAAGTGAAATAGATTTAATCTGTCCTCACCCTAATTTACCAGAACTAGAGAAAACAAGTGATCAGTATTGAATTGACTATTCTTACTTTGAGAAGAATCATATTAGGCCATATTTTATTGATACTCATAGGAGACCCTGTCCTTTTCTGGATGGAGACTGAAGAAGAAGGGATTAGGGGGTATGAGGGGGGATGGAGCTACTAGGAGGGGAGGATGGGGGGATGCTGTGGTAGGGATGTAAAATAAGCAGGTGAATACAAAATAGTTTAAAAATCACGTGTTTAAGGGTGTTGGATTTTACTCATGTGGGAACTTGAAATGGCTTACACTGTGATGAAAAGTAGAGATTAAAGTGAGTGGAGAGATGTGTAAGCAAAAACATAAGCAAATATACTTTTATTTCTACAACTATTTTTATAGATTAATAGTTATGGATAACTGGCTCACTGAATTATACAACTTATTGATATTTTTCATGTTTTGATTGACCACTAGAATGTAAGAACAGATTTTCTTTTTATATGAAATCCTAAGGCCATGTACTACCATGGAAACAGAAAGAAACAAGAGTAAAAATAACTACTTTTCACAATATAGGTGTTTGCCAAAGCCCTTGTGCTTTAAGCCGAGCTGCTACGGTACTGTTTAGTTTTTCCTGAGTAAATGATTTCAATTTGATTTTAAGAATATAAGCAGAAACCAGCTAGCTCTTTTCCCCTTCCATCTGCTTTTCTCCAGAGAACCAGAGCAAATGGAATTGAGTACTTTTGCCCAAAATAAACACACACTGCAGCAGTTTCTTTCTCCCATCTATTCCTGCTAGTTTTGTAGCAAAGTTTAAAAAGCTTTGAAGTGTAAACTATTTTATACTCAATATGTATAAACCCGTAGACTAAGATTCCAGCCGCATTAATAGTACATGTTGGATATATACAAGAAAAGAACCTGGGTTTTACAGCTGGGCCTGGAGGTATTGATCATAATAACATACTTTGCCTTTCCTAGGAAACGAGAGGGCAAACTTGCTGGTACCATCCGTCAGAGCTCATGACTCACATGGCTTCATGCCATCCATGAATGACAGCGTTATTCAAAACTTGGGGTTATTAGGTCTCATGCTTGGGTCTCCAGTGGCCCAGCCATTACCCTTCAGATTCTAAAATTAAACTCGGGCTCATTCACATAGGACTTAACTAATAGAATTTCTGTAGTCCCTACCTAATCAGCCTTGTTTAATTAACCCGCTCTACTGTTAGCCTCTCAATAAAAATTTAAAGTGAGAAGCACGTTGCCGTATAAGCCTCACCTCTGTAACTCAAGAGTTTTGAACACTGGAATTAGAGAAGCATTTCTTTCTAATTCAGTTTCTCCTGACTACTTATCTTGAGGCATTTTAATATCCTCCGGGAGGAGTGTATTCATTGAATTAGGCCAGAATTTCATGCTCCCGATTGGCACGACTTTATGTAAAAAAAAAATTATCAGATTTATGAATTTAACATTACCTTTCTGGAGGAGGCAGCAAAATGGCACCAAAGATACCCGTGCCCTAAACTGTAGAGTCTGTGACTATGCCACACAACATCATAGGAATGAGTACTTAAGTGGCTAAAGACAAAGACACCAACATGGTTAGGCTGTCCTAGGGTAGACAAGTGGACCCAGGCTAAGGGACAGCATGCATCTTTTAAATCAGAGAGTTTTCTCTGCCTACAGAGAACTAGAGAGATAGCAAGACAAAGGCTTATCTTCTCTTCCTTGTTGTGAAAACGGAAGAAGGAAGCAATAAGGTGCACAAAGCCGGTGGCCCTAGGGAAGCTACAAGGGCACGGAACTGGAGTCTTCCTTAGAGCCTCTTGGGAGAAAAATGTCCTCAGTCCTGGTGACTTGTAACCAACAAAACTATAGTGTATGACCTTTGTGCCTGGTAAGCAGCAACTCCCATAGTAATTGGGTAGAGCCAAGAAGAAGCTAATGAACCTTCTTCATTGTGCTACACAGATCACTTCTTTTTTGTGGAAGGGTTAAAAGCTGACTTGGGGAAATGGTCAATTCTAAACTGGAAATTATGGGGACATGAAAACTTGGGAATCATGAACATTGAGAGTGTCATACAAAACCCAGAACCCAGACTTCCGTTTCTGGCTTCAACAGTGAATCCCAACTTGAGCTTCCAGCCTCCTCTGGATGTTGACCTACACATCTGTTTTCTCTATACAACTTCCTCAGATTATGTGGATTCCCTTTGAGTGATCTGTCTGACGAGAGCCAATAGAATCATCTTTCTGCTCTACTTCATTTACCGCATGCTGTCAAGTCTGCAGACTTGGCATTTCCATAATCCAGCGAGAACAAATTTAACCATTACACTTGAAACACATTCCTACTACGGCATGAAAAGGAAAGAGAGCCTTTCCTAGAGTCATTTTTAAGATGACTCTGCCTGAGCAGCATGGGTCTACGTCTGACTCAAACAGGATAAAAGCCACTGAGAGTACTACCTGCACATAATTTCTCAGAAACAAATCAAAGCTGGCAGAAGACTATTTTCATTGACACAAATTGAAACTGAACCTATATTTTAAACTATAAATCCATTTAACCATTGAATTATTATATTGCTTGAGACATGAGCAAAAAAAAAGATATGATTTCACGTGAAGCATAATTGTTTTATTTCCAGCACAAGCATTATGAGTATATTTTAATAAGAGTTTTTAAAAGTAGGGTACAAGTTTAGATGGACTCAACTCTCTTCAACATTTACCATACTGGAATTTAAATTACTTTCTATTACAGTTTGCTCCTACCTTTTAGAAATGGTTTCTAAGGACAATCAATGAGCAGCTTAACAAACACAAGGGCAAGTATCAAAAAGGTAATCGTTTAAGTAAGACTGCTTTAGTATAGTTTCAAGACTGGAAAAATTATAGGAATAAACATCTGTGCTACTTATGATGATATATCCTTCAGTTCCTAGGAGCTAAACGTAAATTTTAATATGGTTTTATACTCTTATAACTATTATTTCTTACTGCTTCTTATAGAAAAGTACATGTAGTATTAATGTTCCATTAGCATAATTTCTCAGAAACAAATCAAAGTTAGTAGAGCATATTCCACAGGAGTCTAAAAATATAAGCCTCCAGAAATGAACCATCTCAACCAGTTTTGTATCTCTCATCAGAGCAATCTGCCCGCCTGCTGTCCCGAATAAAGGTTCAACCACCTGAAGAGACAGCACTGTCTCCATCCAAGCCATTCTCAACTCCCCGTCCCCTTGCGAAGCTATTTACTAACATTTAGGAAAACACCCTTTCCCTACTATTCTCCTCAAAACCCGCTATCACAGCGCTCGTAGGATGTGCTGAAATTGTTGATTGGCAATCCAGGAAAAGACCTACAGGAAGAACGCTCGCTCTGTGTGGTGACCGAGCAGTGGGTTGCAGGCTTCATCATGGCTGCTTACTGATGAGGCAGCCTGTAGGAGAGAAGCTGAAATTGAAAATAAACTTCCAGAAGAAAATCGTCACTCACAGCTCTCCACCTGATGCTGCAAGTGATGGCCCAGTGTTCTTATCAGAAGGCTGGATAAACGCTTACCCTCAAGAAAAGATGGGCATTTAAGTATCTCATCAAGCACCAAGTTCACTCCAGCACAACCCTAGAAACACGTGGAAGTAGGACCTAAGTATGAAATGCCTGTCTGCATACTTTGAACTTTACAGCACAAATAAATCTGTGCTCTTTCATCAGTACCTTCCCACATTATGCTAGTATCACATAGGCGGGATGACATATAAGTAAGAATATGTAATTCACATACTTTCAAGAGCCTTAGCTGCCCTGTGACGCCTGTAAAAATATTTAAAGGGTTCTGTGTATTTCAAACAGCTTGAAAATGAAGGTGCTCGTGTTGGTGCGGTTCTTGCTTATCAGAGGGAGTAGAAAGACATTGTGTATTCACAGCGCATACTTGCACACATACACAACACTTTAAACATAAACTATAAATCTATTATCAGTGACTGTCTGAAATTTCCCTATAAGTCCAGATTTCAGTTAATAGTATATTGTAGAACACAAGAAACCTGAAGCAAAATAATAAAGGTGTTTGACAATTCTTGTAATAGCATACAAAACAAAGCACTTACCTGCCATTGCAAGGGACGTCGAAAATCACACTGGAAGGAGAGGAACAGGAAGGGGGCTTTATCCTGGGATGAATCATCCCCACATAGATGCTCTGAGCAACCCCTGAATGCATACTGACATCATCAGGACTGACTTGGAGGCAGAGGATACTATGGTAACGGAGCAATGTGCTGGGAGACAGATGCCTTTAATTGCTTTAACAACTTCCTGGGGCTCAGGCTACCAGGCTTAGATTTGCTAAGTAGGAAATGAAGGCTGTCACAGAGGCAGCAACTGTGACGCGGAGCAAGAGAACTCCGTGAATTCTAAAATTATTAATTTCAGCGTGACTTCTTAATGTCATTACATGGCTCCACTGGCAACAACCCTTTCCCATGCAGAGCCCTGAGGAAGGCACAGGTCAATACATAATGCTCTGAGGTAACCAGAGTCCAAGCTCATATAGAATTCTCTCACTTAACAAGCATTAATATTATTATTTTACAAATATCCTTTTCCCTGACAGTGAATGCTTGATTCACTTTGAAAAGAAAGCCCACATCTGTGCCTTAGGAAGTCCGCGTGCTGATAACAATGACAACTGATTCTCTCTATTTACTTCTCTGAGAGGTGGCAGCTGCGGGTCCATTTATCTCTAAGCTACAGTAAATCCTTGCCAACAGGTCACTTATCCAGAAACCACCACCAGAGAAACGCCTAATTGTAACATCCAGATAAAAGGAATCAGAAAAACCCCAACTTGCTGCCACACTTCTCTTGGTGAAGTCTCCTGGCAAAGGCAGAATAACTTCTCCCTGTAATAACGCCCTCCGCTGGAAAACCACACAAAATGCAAAGGGTCCCTTTGAACTCTATGTTCTCCCAGGCATCTGTCACCCATGTTGGAGCACAAACCCCTTTAAAAACACCAGGTTTGGGGTAATTGCTTAAAATAACCAGGTTTCAGCATCAAATGGAGTCTCTAATGACATCCTGCTCTTATCTGATCAGTTGCAACACTTTAATAAGTATATAATTTATTATCTGTGCTACAAAACTATTGTTTTCTTTCCCATGAATATTTGATTGACATGTTTTTCAACAACACTAGGGCCTAATCTTTTATTGTAACTACTACAATTGTAGAGATAAGCAAGTAAGTTGGCAGGTCTTCCTAAGGAGAGTCCCAGCGTAGTAATAACTGAAGGTTGTCATTCTCTACTGTATACTTAGATCTCAGCTCCTCCAAAGAAACTATTATTATCTCTATTTCAATTTGGATGAAGCCAAGACTGCCTTTTAATGTTCCCCTTGTAAGCAAATAGCTTACAAACGTCTAACAACAACTTGGCTTCAAAATCAGCAAATGGAATAAAACAGTACCAATTTCCAATCTGAAAAAAATATAGAGTTTCTAATCTAATTGACAAGTTGGGAGTTCTCATTCCTGCAGAGGTTGGGAAAGACTCTGAGGCAGAATAGTGACGTCTAGTCTCCCCAAAACACAGCACTTCCTTAAGTCGGGAAATGGGAGACAGCATGCCATTAAAGCTCCCGCTATATCAGAGAGCTTGCCTGTAAAGCCAAGTAGACCAAACCCAAGCAGGTGCGAGCAGAAATACTAGGAGCCAGTGAAACGGCTTGTCAAGTAGGGTGCTTGCTACTAAGTCTGACAACCTGAGTTGGATCCCCAGGAACCATGGAGTAGGAGAGAACCAACTCCTCTAAACTGTCCTCTTGCCTATAAACACACACATGCTATAACATACAGCAACACACATACTCTAAATATATATTAAAAAGTATCACTCTATGTGTGTTATGATTAAAGAAACATTTATTGGGCTGAGGATATATGAGGATACAGCTAATAGGTGGAATGCTTGCTTAGCATGCACGAAGGTCTCTGAGTTCGGTCGCTAGTGCTCATAAGCCGTGTCTGCCAGCTCATGCCTGTGATGCCAGAAATCAGGTAACGGCGAGAGGCTAAGTAGTTCAAGGTCATCCTCTACCTTGGAGCAAATTTGAAGCTCAGTCTGGCTTTCAGTTTGTTTATGTGAAGATGCACTGAAAAATACCTAGAAGATGTACCACACAGGTATGTTAGGAGTGACGAGTTGGGCAATGGAAACTACAGACTCTCTGTGAGGGAGAGTCCTTCAATTTTTTTATAAGATGAGTCTCTGAATTAAAAAAGATTTAACCATGGAGCAAATACAGTCACTCAACAGAGACCTCCACCTGTGTTTACTCTGTAACAGTCACCCTGTGCTGACCACACAGAGGGCTCGTCACAGCTTTGGCGGGCCAGGTCTGACACTCAAGTGCAGTAGTTCAAGGTTGCGTCAAACAATTCTGACAAAGGCATCCTGCCTAGCTAAATGGAGCTACGTTGTAAAAGTGAATTAAGAGTATCAAGGAAACAAAACGTACCAAGGGGGGCAGGTGTATTGACTTTTCCAGACTCGGGAGCAAAGAGGAAAAATAATCCATCAATACAACTAGTGTGTCAGACATTTTTTTCTAAAGAACAGTTACAGTAAGAGCATAATCACAAAGAAGACCAAAACCAAGAGGTCTCTAACACTCCAAAGGGCTGGAGAAAACATGGAAGACTGCCAGGAGAAATAAATCCTGCCAGTGGCCCTAGCTGGTCAGATTATGTGGTCTGTGAAAGACGCTTCTTTTGAGGAAAAGGCCTAATTTCTCCAATTCCTGTCCACAGTTCAGCCTGAGACAGCTTTTAGTTTTCTTCTAACTGATTTTTCAAAACAGCTAAATGCAATATGTTCTGTTCCCTTTTCTCCCATACTAGTTTTCTTTCCGCAAATGATGCAACGTCACTGACTGTTTGCAGATCGGAAATTCATCAGTTGATAACTTTGTATCAAAACTCCACCACCTCCTTTCAGCCTTTGTGTTGACACCCCAGGACAGCAACAGTGAGGCCTGGTGAAATATGCACCCACATTAGACCACCCACAGAACCGCAAGGTCCGGAGGCTAGAGCTGCAGCTGAGAGACAAGACAAATCTACCCAGCAACAGACTAGCCTCTCCTGCATTCTGACAGGTCCCAGCTGGATAGCTGGATATCTCCTGGGTCTGTCATAACTTCGGGGAGGGGTTGGAGGGGGTAAAGTAAGCAAGCCGGCAAGAAAGAAAATGCTTGCTCTCTGAGCATCCCAAAGCTTCAAGGGTAGTCAAGTAGAAAGAAATCAAAATTTAAAAGTGCAAAATTACTCTTTTACAATAAAAAGTGTACCTGTCAAAGAAATCACCCCACGGATTGTCTCTATCTGATAAATGACATCTAACTCTCTAACCTCCAGAAACCGCCTTAACCTTTGAATTGAAGTTAGGGAGTCTAAAGGCCCTTAGCCTGGCAAGTATGTTAATCTGACCTGAATTCAGGCTGGTGAGGTTCAATTCCAGAGGGACAGGGAGAAAAACAGGAAAGCGGCCTGCTCCAGTGGCCACTGAACTCCCTCCCCTATACACATCTTGGAGGATGGGATGAAACACCCTTAACCAAGCCTTGCTCCACTTACATTGCCTGCCTCCTAGCCCACAGGAGCAGGACTCTTGCTGTCCTGCTCTTGGTAGAATGGTTACCAAACTCCACATCAGCCCAGCACACACAGGAAGGGCAAGGGGCTTTATGATCAACATTTGGAATTCAGTATTTTAATGAAAGTAAGTCGACACTGAGTTAATGAAAAAGCGCAAAAACTGGTGGAATAAGGACTTATCCTACATCATATTGAAAGCCGGGTGGTGACCACATTTAGTGACCAAATCTGTCCCCCGAGACCTCTCCATCTGACATCTCACAACTATCTAGTCCTATTCCTGGCCTCTCCGTCTTCAATGTATCTCCCTCTGGGCCATTCTATGATCATTACTTTGTTTTTGATAGGCCTTTAGTTACTTGACCTCCTCTTCCTCCTCCTCTGCCTCCTCCTATTTCTTCCCCTACTCCTTCTCCATTTATTTATTTTGGTTTTTCAAGACATTTCTTTGTGTGGCCTTGACTGTCCTGGAACTCACTTTGTACACTAGGCTTCCAAACTACCAGATCTGAAAGGCTCCCCTGTGGGACACTGCTTCAACAAGCCCACCCTTGCCAGTCCTACCTCCCTGCACGTCCTACCATGGCCCCCGACAGACAATCCATGCACTAATAAGCCCTGCACTTTCTCTCCTCTAGAAATGTACGCTTCTTCCTTCTCAGAAAGCTCCATGTCTACCTCTCCATCTCTGCCTTGCCCCTACACTTCCCTCATCTCTCACTCTCAATGAAACCCTGCCAATCCGTCAAGACCAATCTCATTGGTCCCATCAGAAATCTGGTTCTATAATATCCAGGGCTTTTTCCCACTCTCACTGGACTTAAAACATTCTTTTGTGACTCTAGGATTGCAGCTCACTCGTACTTTTAACACACAAGGTCCCTTCCCTGCAAGTAAAAGGAAAAAAGGAATATAATGCAGGGTTACTGGACTTCCTTACTTCCTCTGACCTTCGGAAAAGTGGAGTCCTTGTTCACTTCTGCTTCTCTACATAGAACTGTGCTTGCACTCGGCATCCACGCAATTAAAACTAAATGAGCACAAACTATATATCCTATTTCAGTACTGCAAAGTACTTATGAGTAAACTCTTTTACTTAGCCTTTTTAAAACAACCCCACATGCCGTAGTAAGGCACAAATATAAATGTTACTTTCAAAAGTGAAAATAAAAGCCAGGAAGTGGTACCAGCACTCGGGAAGCAGAAGCAGGCAGATCTTTATGAGTTCGAGGTCAGTCTGGTGTACAGAGTGAGTTCCAGGACAGTCAAGGCCATAGAAAAAATGTCTTGAAAAAAAAAACAAATAAATAAATGGAGAAGGAGGAGGAGAAAGAGGAGGAGGAGGAGGAGGAGGAGGAGGAGGAGGAGGAGGAGGAGAAGAAGAAGAAGAAGAAGAAGAAGAAGAAGAAGAAGAAGAAGAAGAAGAAGAAGAAGAAGAAGAAGAAGAAGGAATAAGAAACACAAGTTCAACTAGATTTCATCATTTCTGCCATACAACTTCTAATATTCCTGTTTATTATGTTTGCCATTTGGATATCTCCCTTCTAACGAATACCTGCATTTTCTGTAAGAAGGCCAAGTAGACTGCCCCAGGTATAGAAACTTTTCTTCTGTATGTGGGTGATTTGGTTTGGTTTTGGTTGAATTGCTTTTCTGTTTTAATTTTCCATAAGAGTTTTTTGGTAGAGGTGTTATGGCTGTGTCTATGACTGCGCAACATGTGCCTGCAATTCCTGTGGAGGCCAGAAGGTAGTGTCGGATCCTTGGAAGGATACTTCACAGGGCTTAAAAAGAAATGTGGCTACTCGGTTTTATCCTCGTAGAATTTAAATTTTTCTTTCATTTAAAGGTCAAGAATTATATCCTTACTCTACCTTTTAACTCACTCAAGAGTTTAGCATCTTAAACACATATCCAGAACTAAACACCGATAACAAAGCCCTCAGTGTTTTGAATCTAATAGTAAGGAATTATACATTATGACTTACTTTAATGCCTTAAACTTATTTCAGCACTTCATGATTCTAATTTTGATTATGATTCCCAGAAGAAGTGAGGGATTACGTTTTAATATTTTTTTTCCTAAAGAAGCTAGCTGGAGATAACTTCCTATTTTAGCCCTTCAATTAATAAGATTTAAAATACCTCTTCCCTGGGATACAAATAAAGAACTCTGAGGGAAATATGGAGCATATGAATCGGAGCAGAGATTTTGTTTCGTGTAATAAAAGCAGGCATCAGAGGGGTTAAGGATGATGCCCTGCAGCCTAAGTGGTCCAGCAGAGCTGAAAGGGTCTGACAGCAGGCCTGGGCTCAGGGCTCATGAATAACATCCCTTCAGTACAGGGATCTGGCAAAGGCTGTTCAGGCAGGCCTTTCTATCTCTGGATGTAAATTAATCAACCAGTTGATTGCACAATCCTGGAATTCCTTCCTTTTCACAGAGTAAAGCAGGTTTACTGGCAGTTCCCGGATCATATTGATGGCTTCTAGAAGGTCAAATGAAGCAATGTACATTAAATGTCCCTCTTAAGTAGAAAGTCCCAACCACAGCACCCCCATGTAACCTGCTGTGTGTGACTTGTGCAGTGGATTCACCCGTTTTAATGAACTACCCTGACTTTCTTTGCCTCTCTTCCTCCCCAAAAGCTCAAGGATAACGAGTATAACTTGTAAATTTTAATACTATTAATTACAAATAAGCTTGCTTTCTTCTGTACCAGGTTAAAACAATATAAATGAGTCAGTTATAATCCACACTGGGGAGAGGAGCACAAAAGTAAGGATTCTGGTCCACAAGAGCCATGCCCATCATAAGTGAGCAACCACCAAAGCAGAAATGGTGTATTAGGCGACAGCTACAATCACCTGTCAGGCAAGGTGTGTTCTAGAAACAGGGGTATTTAATAGAAAATACCCCGAGTCAGGTGGAAATTTCGTCTGGGTGGAGAAACAGATTCTAGCGCACTGGGAGAGTCTTTGAAATCTAGTAGTCTATTGCTTTTCTGCTGCAGTAAGAGAATGAATACTAATCATGTGTGTCTTGGACACCGAATGCAAAAGCCAAGCATAGAGAAACTAAGCTTAGGATGAGAGACTCTGAAGTGTTCAGGACCAGCGCTTGTCTCACAACACTGCGGGGACAATAACTACCAACCCAGGATCTCAGAGGAGTTCCAAGAACTGACCACGCCACCCCCTCCTCTCTCTTACTAATAACCCCCTAACTTCTAGGGAGGGGGGCTAGAGAGATTGCCCAGTGCCCAAAGACCACTGACTGTTCTTCCAGAGGACCTGGGTTCAATTCCCAGCAACCACATGGCAGTTCACAACTGTAACTCCAGTTCCAGGGAACCTGACACCTTCACACTAAGGCACATGACATAAAGTTAAATATATGAACAAGATTCCCAACTTCCAGCCGTGAAAGGAAGACAATACTCAGAGGATGTTTAGAATACCATGTTGAATCTACTACACCCAAGTTCTGTGCAGCTAGAAGAAGAAGAGAAAAGGCAGATGGTGAGATGACTTCAGGCAGGGGCTGAAGCTCCCACGTAGTTGACACCTAGGAAATAGGAGAGCCTTCTTGCCATTCTACACTGAGGATGGTCCCAAGGTCAAGAATGAGTTCACTAGACAGACAAATCAGTAAAGAATAAGGTTTCCAAGGCATTGGAACTTATATCATTTTGATACTGATTTTTTAAAATATAAGTACAGCTTACATATCTTATCTCTATTTTACAGTTAGAAATCTACAATTTATGTACAACAAGTTTAAAATAAAAAAGAAATATACAGCTGGGCAGTGGTGGCACACACCTTTAATCCCAGCACTCCGGAGGCAGAGGCAGGTGGATCTCTGTGAGTTCGAGGTCAGCCTGGTCTACAAGAGCTAGTTCTAGGACAGTTAGGACTGTAACACAGAATCCTATCTCAAAAAAAATTTAAAAAAAAAAAGGAAGGAAAGAGAGAGAGAGAGAAAAAAAGAGAGAGAGAGAGATCTATAACTTAGAGGTATTAATACATTTGTTCAAAGTGATCAGGCTTCAAAATTGGGGTGTAACAACCCTGGAGGCCATTACCCCCAACACTATGATAGCTGTATAGAAATTTTTATTTCCCCAAAAGCATTTTAAAGACTCCAGCTGGCAAAGTCTGTGGACATGAGATGCTCTCCAATCAGCACTCATGTTCCGGCATGGTCTCTGTTCTCTGTACCCATATGCTGTGCTCTGAACAGGCACACAGGCACCATTCATTGCTGCACCCAAGGCCAGTAGAGAACACCCTGTTTGCGAAAATGGCAACTCTTACCTGATTCTATGATTAACTTTTCATGAAAGATGACTTCATGTCACTATGAGGATCCCAGGGACTTTCAGCAGTCATGGAGTCATCCGTCCTCCTCTCCACCTGTCCCTCAGGTTACAGCTTTTCATTGAGCACGCAGCATGCGTGCGCTCTCAAATGCAGTGATTGCTTTTCTCATTTGGCAAATTCATGGAGTTTGATGGGAAGATATGAATCTTTAAAAGTTTAGTCCTAAAGGGCAGGTATTTCAATTTTAAGGATGTAGGGCAACGAGAAGAAAAGCAATATAAGTAAGCAGACAAAAACAGTGGTTCTCAACTTCCTAAAGCTGCGACCCTTTAATACATCCCCTTGTGCTGTGGGGACTTCAACCGTAAAATTATTTTGTTGCTACCTCATAATTGCAATTTTGCTACTGTTATGAGTGTAAATATCTTTATGTGATATGCAACCACCCCCAAAGGGGCAGTGACCCAAAGATTGAGAACCACTGAACTAAAACAACAGAGGCAGAAAACCAAAATACACTTCACCCTGAATCCCTCCCTAACACACTCACTCCCTTGCCCACCTGCCAGGCCTTCTGCAAGAGAGCTTTATGACAAGAAAAAAAAGATGCCTTCTGCTACACTGATTTGATTTCAGCAAGCTAATCAGAAATGGAGTTTGTATTTGAAAGAGCCACAGGCAGGAGCAATAATATACTATACCTATCAGAGAAATTGGCCTTATTCATGAGCCCCTGCCGAGTTAAGAAGTGAAAAAAAGAAGGGAAAAAGCTAACTTCAAAGCGGTGCCAAAAGATGATTAACTCTCCAGCAAAAAAACAGGTATCCTAAGCTTCTCTGATGGGAGAGAGTTTTGGGGGCCTAAGTTTAAAGAAAGAACATCTACTAAGATTGAATAGTAAAAAACTCCAACAGTATACTTCTCCTGCATGCTGAAAATCTGTAATTACCTAAGGGAATAAACAAAATTAGAACTTAGTGTCAGAAATTACACCTTACATGCAAAACCCACAAATATTCTGCTCTGGTTGAGGTTCCGTGGCGAAACGCCAGCTCTAATGTATACATTACACAAATACGAGTTTCCTTGCTGTCGCTTTCCATAGCACCTTATTCAAAACTCTGTAGACAGTCACAAAATGACACGTACAACCTCAACTCAAGTATTCACCTGAGCTGAAATCCAGGGCCGATGTTCCTTTGGGCTGCAAAGAGGATGGCCTCACAAAAACAAAGACTTACTGTGAAACTGACACGGAATGTCCTGGAAAGCTGAGAGAGACTCTTGTCAGTTATTCACCACAACGAGTCTCTGCACAGACACTGGATGAGTCTTTAGCACAGACACTCTTAACGTCACTGCGAAAAGAGCCTCACCGTGTGCCGCACAAATGTCAACAGAAAAGAGAGGTGAGAAGGTTTGACTTTTGTGGCAATTATCAGTATTTGCCAGAAGAGATGAGAAGCCAATTTCATGCAATTCAAATGACTTTTAGCATATAAATGTTAGATCTGCTTTTTACTAAAATATTTGTATTTAACAACTTCAAAATAGTCTTAAAACCTAAATGTTAGAGATATGAAAGTTTTTCTTCCCTAACAAGTTGACGTGTCTCTAACAGCTTCTTGAGGAAAAAACAAAAACAAAAACAAAAAAAAACTTATGTTTTATTATACAAGATAAAAATGCAGCTTTTGGAACTCTCCAGTTTGACATTCAGGTCTGCATGCTTCTACAGTAGGTCAAAAGTCATAGCCACCTGCTGAACAAATAACATACAAGGAAACAAAACGTCCTTTGCAATTGTTTTACATACAATATTTTCAAAGCAAAATGGACAAAGTTAATTAGCAGTGCTGAAAAAATGTGATAGCTCAAAAACATATCCCCAATGCTAAATGTAATTTAAAAATAATAGTTTAATACAATCATCCAGCTTAGGACATTGTCAGTGAATTAAATAAATACCATGTCTACTACGAAAAACAGGAGGTAGAAAATAAACAAACGTTTAGGTACCACATTAACTTACTAGCCAAGAGGTACAGAGGAGTCTCTAAAGGTCTAGGACTGTTCACCAATGGATCTAGATCTACAGTGTGGACAGCAGCCCGGGGGACTGACTTCCTGCAGGGTCAAACTTCAGTTCAGAAGAATCAACCTCTGCTGGAGTCCTCCAGGTTGAACTCAATCAATCTAAGCTGATTTATAACCCTCCAACTGATTCCTGGTAGCAAAGCTCAAGGTTCTCCGCAAGTACCTTAATCCAAAAATCTATCACCAGATCCGAGACTGTGCTGTTGATGTCTATGTGTCAACAAAGGTGTGTGTGGTCATTTAATCAAAGGCATTTCTCCCTTAAGTCTGATATTAGTGGCCCCTAAACCAGTAAATATAAATGAAACAAAATAAATCAGAACTAATAAAAAACGCTTGTCAAAATGGAGTTTCTAAAATATTTTCAGAAAAATAAATCATTCGACCATCTGACAACAGGGCTGGGAAAGAGCTTCTTTTCCATACCCAAAGCAAAGGAAATTGAGTTTGCTGCTTCCACTAGAGACATTTGCTATTTATTTTGTGAATATAGGCATGTTTTTCTGACATTCAGTCAAGAATGAGGAAGAACCAGCAGATTTCTCTCACGCCAACATTACAGAGCTCCACGGTTACAGATGTTCTAGCCCCTTCCACTTTGAGTATTTAACATTGGGGTTTCCTCTCTAAGCAGCTAAGGCTTCTTCATTTGTCAAAAGGGTAGCTATTAAGGAAACCATTTAGCTAATAAACAAGGAATTAGCTAGGAAGACTGATACAAAAGAGATAGCAACAATGCCAAGAGCCAGCCGTACACATACATTAAAGTGGTAGGAGCTGCTCTGACTACGTACAGCCCTTCGTTGGACAGGGTATGAGCCTTGCAATCCCTGGGCCAGACAACAGCTCCAAATGCCTGCTTATCTCACTTCTTTCCACAACTTTCTAAAAAATGACTTGAGTTTTATCTAACGAAACACAGAGAAAGACAGAAGCCAAACAAAAAGCTGGAAAGGCAAGGTTAGGGCATCTCACATTCGCAACACTCTTCTTCCTTCTAGAGCCACTGCCAACACTTAGGGAAAGCCACAGCACCAAAATTGGACACCACGCTGGAAACAAGAATTGCCAGCTTCATGAATCACTGCATGGGAATCTGAGACGCATGGTTCTCAAGTCAGAAAACTAACATTAGGATTTCCATGGTCACATTTTCCATGATCAATAGATAGAGGTAATTTTGATTTCTCGTGAGGGAATTACATAACTGTAAATATCACTCAATATTCTATCTAGCTCAATTATGTGCAATGTTCTACAATTAATAATAATAATAATAATAATAATAATAATAATAATACTTCTTAAAGGTTTAACACTGAGAACCATACAGATTAAGAGGAATCTGGTAATGTTAACTTTTCTTCTTTTTTAAAGCCATAAAGAAAATCTCCTGATCTAACCACATCCTGAAAATACTTCACATGTTTTGCTGGGATTGGATTTAATAATTTCTGTCCTCAGCTAAATAAGGAGGAATCATTAGGAAGCCACTTCTCTCAATGCACTGGAGAAAGATCATCCCATCAGCCTACATTAGAGCTGAGGCTGTGGACACTCCTTCCTGCTTCCCAAGGAAGCTGGTGGTCCTGGCCTGCACTCTGGTATAGTAACTCCCAATGTACAAGGATCAGAAGACGATGTATACCAGTAATTCATGTTTAAAGGCTTATTTAAATTAACTCTATAAAACAGGAAGTTAAAGTCTCAAGGGGTAACTGGCCAAGGATGAAGAAACTACTTCAAGTATATTATAAATTAAAACATATTAAATAAGTTATGAATTCTATTTAAATTTCTCCAATAGAAATCAGTAGTTAAATGTGGTCAATGGATTTAAAAATAAATAAAGAAATGTACATTTAATATGTTTTTTTTCTTTTAAACACTGCCTGGCCCATTAGTTCCAGCCTCTTATTGGCTAGCTCTTACATATTGATCTAACCTATTTCTAATAATCTGTGTAGCCCACAAGGTGGTTTACCAGGGAAGATCTTAACCTGTGTCTATCTGGAGTGGGAGAATCCTGACTCGGCTTCTTTCTCCCAGCATTCTGTTTAGTCTACTCCGCCTACCTAATTTTCTGTCCTCTTAAAGGGCCAAGGAAGTTTCTTTATTTAACCAATGAAATAAACACAAAACAGCAGACTCCCACATCATTTCCCCCTTTTCTGTTTAAACAAAAAAGAAAGGCTTTAACTTTAACATAGTAAGATTACATATAACAAAACAGTTATCAAGCAAGAATTACAATTACAATATTTATATCTACCTTATCTTTTATCATAACTAAGGAAAACTATAACTATCCATTCTTCAACTCCATCAAAGACTCCAGAAGGATATAATGCTACCTAAGTAAACAAGAAATAAGAAAACTCTAGAAATGACAGAGACATCTTGCTGCCTGGACAGTCACCCAAAGTTCTTTAGTACCGTTGGGGCATCCATCTTCAGCCTACAGGCCCATAGTATGGACACAGCAGAAAGTGACTGAACTGTCTTTGGAATTTGCTCCTTCATGGAAATGTCTGCTAGATACATTTAATATGTTAAGGCAGAAAATTTCCACACTTCTGGTTTATAAGATTTTTTTTTTCAAGACAGGGTTTCTCTGTAGCTTTGGAATCTGTCCTGGAATTTGTTCTTGTAGACCAGGCTGGCCTGGAACTCACAGAGACTCGCCTGTCTCTGCCTCCCGAGTGCGGGCGGGGATTAAAGGCATGAACCACAGCCCTAGATTTTTTTTTATATAAATAATCTGCTATAGTTCAACTTTACAAAATTGTTAATTTTGTTTATGTCTGGTATAAAAGTGTTGCTAAAACTATTTAATGCATTTCATCTTATCAAAATTCATTGAAAATCACTAGCCAACTGTTATAGCCAGCACTTGCCTACAGCACTTAATATAACAATACTGATACGTGGATTTCCTATTACTAAAACATTGTACTTACTAGAAAGTTTTGAAGACTTTGCAATAGTATCCAACTAAAAAAGTCCCTACTTCTGAGAAGTTAAGCGTTAGGAATAGACCATGCTAAGAACTTGGGGATTCATGTGGTGGATTCATATGCATCTATTTATTTCTTCTAATAATTTCAAATGCCAAGAATATTAGACGTTCAATTAAAAACTCCTCATACTTAAAGAGGGAATTTTATAAAGTACTTTTGATTGTTAATTGAATATGTTATACACTTTAATGTCTTGCTTTATTCTATATTAAAGTTTCATGTCAGTTAACATTCATCTTTGCATTCATCCCTCTTTTTCTCTTTTTGGAATGGTAATAACAGCTAAAATTGTATCTATATATTACATAAAGAATATATACAGAAAGAGAGAGAGAGAGAGAGAGAGAGAGAGAGAGAGGTGAAGAGATGGCTCAATAGTTAAGAGCTAAGAGCAGTGGTTGCTCTGCTAGATGGTCCAAATTCCATTCCTTGCACACACATAGTGGCTCAGAGCCATCTGTAACTCCAGTCCCAAGGAATCTGACACGTCTGGTCTTCTCAACACTCATACACATAAAATAAATATGTTTAAAATAACTTTATAAGAAAAATTAGGATTGACATTATTTTGGCCTAGAAATAATATTCAATCCCTATGAGGACAAGACTCCTATGAAACTCTGATGTAGAAAGGTGTCTATGGAGGAAAATACATACTTGATATATGATACTATTTGGTTACTATCTTAACTTATGCCCTAGCACATGATCTAAGACTCTCGCTTTTTTTCTATAGAAAACACATTATCTTCTGATAATCAAACTAGCAGTATGAGATCACCCTGAGTAACAACACTATGAAGCTGCATTTGACGCCTAAGAATAAGCCATCGTAATTTTCTGTTATAAGCTCTCTGCTTAATAAAAATACGGTTGGTAGAATGTCTTTATGCAGAGATCCTTTCAGCATATTAAGAATAGATCTAAAATTATAAAATTTCAGCAGGTTCCCTGCTGCATTCCTCACAGAACCAATCACAGAAGAAACTGGAGTCCTATGAATTATGCATTTGCAAAGCTTAAGGGAGCTCACACCAAGTGCCCAAGGCCACCAAAAGACCTTTATAGTCAACTGTCTCATCAAAAAATAAAGCAGAAATAATGTAAAAAAAAAAAATCGTGCAACTGCTGAAGGCTTCTTATATAAACAAACTCATTTCCTGGAATAAGGCAAATATTTGTCTCAAAAGTAACAGCCTACAGGGTTTAACCCTCCATGTCTTTTATCACCATGGGTTGGAGAGCAATTATTAATAATAAAGAATTCATTTACCATGTTTCTCAAGACCGTAATTCCTTGCAGTTTTTCTATCCTCTAGAACATGTATCCAAACCCAACCACATACATATATTAATGATAGTTTTCATCTATCTCAAGTGAACTTTCTAAATTCATAAGATTCTGTCTAAAAGTAAGTTATAACTCCAAAATAATCTCTCTAATCTCCTTTCATGGAAACAAAGTAACACAATCCTACTCAATACCCACTTACCATTTTTTCTACTTTAATGTTTATTTTTTTTAATGTTTTTAATTCCATAACTTCTACCCACTCCCTGTCCTCCTTCTAACCCCTCCCAGGTCCCCTTCCTCCAGATCCTCTCACTCCTGCACAACTCTCAAGCTAAAAGCCTCTTTTTATTTGATTATACTTCTTACATGCACACACATGTTATTTGTATACAAAATGATATATTGAAATAGAACGTGCTGAGTTTGTTTTGTTGTCTGCATGTATATGGTTTCAGGGCTGACCACTCTGCATTGGATAACCAAAATAGGGGTAAATCTTCAGAAGAGGCTAATTTTCCCAGCAGTCATTCGTGGCCTGTAGTTCTTTGTTTAGGGGTGTAACACCACAAAATTCTGCCCTCTGCATCAACATGTCCATTGATAGTGCCATTGTTCCATGCCTGGCAAGGCAGTGCACACCTTTAATCTCAGTACTTGGGGACAGAGGCCAGCAAACCTCGTCTGTGAGTTTTAGGCCATCCAGGATTACATAGTGAGATCCTATCGCAAAAACCAAAATAAGAAAAGGTTTTCCAATCAATAGACCTAAGAATCAAGTGGGTGCAGCTATCCTAATATCTAACAAAATTGATTTCAAACTAAAATCAGTCTGAAGAGATGGAGAAGGACACTTTATACTCATAAGAGGAACAATCCATCAAGATGTAGTCTCAATCCTGAACATCTCTGTCCCTAATACAAGAGCACCCACATATGTAAAAGAAACATTTTTAAAACTTAAATCACACACCAAACCCCAAACATTAATAGTAGGAGACTTCAACACTCTACTCTTGCCAATCAACAGGTCAACCAGACAGAAACTTAATAGAGAAATAAGAGAACTAACAGATGTCATGAGTCAAAGGACTTAGCAGATCTATAGAACATTCCACACAAACACAAAAGAATATACATTTTTCTCAGCACCTCATAGAACCTTCTCTAAAATTGATCACATACTTGGTAACAAAGCAAACATCCATAGATACAAAAAAAATTGGAGTAACCCCCTGTGTATTATAAGATCACCAGGGATTAAAGTTAGAATTTAACAGAAATTCTCAGAAATCCTACATAATCATGGAAATTGAACAGTGAACTACTGAATCAACCCTGGATGAAGGAAGAAATAAAAAAAGAAATTCCTTGAATTCAACAAAAATGAAGGCACAACATATCCAAACCTATGGGACAGTATGAAATCAGTGCTAAGAGGAAAGTTCATAGTACTAAGTGCCCACCTAAAGAAAATGAAGAAAGCTCACATTAGTGACTTAACAGCACACCTGAAAGCTCTAGAACAAAAAGAAGCTCCTACCCAGGAGGAGTAGAAAACAGGAAATAATCAAATTGAGGGCTGAAATCAACAAAATAGAAACAAAGAAAAGAATGCAAAGAATCAATGAAAATCAACAAGATAGACAAACCCTTATCCAAAATAATAAAAAGGCAGAAAGAGAATATGAAAATTAACAAAATCAGAAATGAAAAGAGGGATATAACAACAGACATGGAGGAAATTCAGAGAATCATTAGGTCATACTACAAAAACATGTACTCCACAATATTAGAAAATGTAAAAGAAATGGAAAATTTTTTAGATAGATACCATACACCAAAATTAAATCAAGACCAGGTGAGCAATTTAAATAGACCTATAAACTGCAAGGAAATAGAAGCTGTCATCAAAAACCTCCCAACCAAAAATGCCCAGGGCCAGATGGTTTTAGTTTAGAATTCTACCAGAACTTCCAAGAAGAGCTAATTCCTATACTGCTCAAAGTGTTCCACATAATATAAACAGAAGGAACATTGCCAAAGACTTTTTTATGAGGCTACAGTTACCCTGATACCAAAACCACACAAAGACTCAACCAAGAAAGAGAAATACAGACCAATCTCACTCATAAACATCAATGCAAAAATAGTCAGTAAAATACGGGCAATCCGGATGGAAGAACACATTAAAAAAAAAATCATCCACCGTGATCAAGTTGGCTTCATCCCAGAGATGTAGGGCTGGTTCACTATATGAAAATCTATCAATGTAATCTATAATATAAATAAAATGAAAGAAAAAACTATATGATCATTTCATTAGATGCTGAAAAAGCATTTGACAAAATCCAACACCCCTTCATAATAAAGGTCTTGGAGAAATCAGAGGTACAAGGAACATCTCTAAATATAATAAAAGCAATATACAGCAAGCCAACAGCTAACATCAAATTAAATGGAGAGAAACTCAAAGCAATTCCACTAAAATCAGGAACAAGACAAGGCTGTCCACTCTCTTCAACATAGTTCTTGAAGTTTTAGCAATAGCAATAAGACAACAAAAGGAGATTGGAAAGGAAGAAGTCAAACTTTCGTTATTTTCAGACTATATGATAGTATATATAAGTGGCCCCAAAAATTCTACCAGAGAACTCCTATAGCTGATAAATACCTTCAGTGATGTGGCAGGATACAAGATCAACTCAAAAAAATCAGTAGTCTTCCTATACACAAATGATAATGAAGCTGAGAGGAAAATCAGAGAGACATCACCTTTCACAACAGCCACAAATAACATAAAATATCTTGGGGTAACACTAACCAAAGAAGTGAAAGACCTATTTGACTATAACTTTAAGTCTTTGAAGAAGGAAATTGAAGAAGATACTAGAAAATGGAACGATCTCCCATGCTATTGGATAGGTAGAATCAACATAGTAAAAATGTCAATCTATAAATTCAATGCAATCCCCATCAAAAGCCAACACAATTCTTCACAGACCTTGAAAGAACAATAATCAACTTCATATGAAAAAAAAACAGGATAGCCAAAACAATCCTGTACAATAAAGGAACTACAGGAGGCATTACCATCCCTGACATCAAGCTCTATTACAGAGCTACAGCAATGAAAACAGCTTGGTATTGGCATAAAAATAGAGGGTTGACAAATGGAATAGAATCGAAGACCTGGAAATTAATCCAAACACCTATAAACACCTGTTTTTTTACAAAGAAGCTAAAAATGATACAACAGAAAAAGAGAAAGCATCTTCAAAAACTGGTGATGGCATAACTGGGATATCAACCTGTAGAAAAATGAGAATAGATCCATATCAATTGCCATGCACAAAGCTCAAGTCCAAGTGGATTAAAAACCTCAACATAAATCCAACCACACTGAACCTGATAGAAGAGAAAATGGGAAGTAGTCTTCAATGCATGGGCACAGGAGACCACTTCCTAAATAAAACCCCAATAGCACAGACACTGTGAGCAACAATAAATAAATGGGACCTCCTGAAACTGAGACGGTTCAGCAAAGGACACAGACAATAAGACAAAAAGGCAGCCTACTGAATGGGAAAAGATCTTCACCAACCCCACATCAGACAAAGGACTAATCTCCAAATATATAAAGAACTCAAGAAATTAGACATTAAAATCCTAAATAACCCAATTAAAAATTGGGGTACAGAACTAAATCGAGAATTCTCAACAGAAGAACCTCAAATCGACAAAAGATATTTAAGGAAGTGTTCAACATCCTCAGCCATCAGATAATTGCAAATCAAAACAACTCTGAGATACCATCTTACACCTGTCAGAATGGCTAAGATCAAAAACACCAATGTTAGCTTATGTTGGAGAAGATATGGAGTAAGGGGAACACCCCTCCATTGCTGGTGGTAATGCAAACTTGTATAATCACTTTGGAAATCAGTATGAAAGTTTCTCAGAAAATTGGGAATCAACCTAGTTGGGCATATACCCAAAAGATGCTCAATAATACTACAAAAGCATTTGTTCAACTATGTCCATAGCAGCATTATTTGTAATAGTCAGAACCTGGAAACAACCCAGATGCCCCTCAACCGAAAAATGTATAAAGAAAATGTGGCACATTTACACATTATAGTACTACTCAGTGGAAAAAAAAAAAAAAAATGACATTTTTAAGTTTGCAGGCAAATTGGTGGAATTAGAAAACACTATCCTGAGTGAGGTAACCCAGACCCAAAAAGATGAATATAGTATGTATTCACTCATAAGTGGATACTGGCTATAAACAAAGGACATTGAGCCTAAAGTTCATGATCCTAGAGAAGCTAGGTAATAATGTGAACCCAAAGAAAAACATATATAGATCCACCTGGAAACTGGAAGCAGACAAGATCACCTAACAAAATTGGGAGCAATGAAGAGAGGGTAGAAGGAGAGAGGAGAAGGAAAATGTTGAGGAGAACTTGAAGGAATGGGATAGTCGAAATGGAAGAAGGGCAGAGACAAGAGCAAGAAAATAGATATCTTGATTGAGGGAGCCATTATAGAAGGTTAGCAGAAACCTGGTTCTAGAGAAATTCCCAGGAATCTGCAAGGATGACCCTGGATAAAAGCCTAAGCAACAGAGGAGAGGCGGCCCAATCTTGACTTGCCCTGTAGTTAGACTGATGAATATCTTAAAATATCACCATAGAACCTTCATCCAGCAACTGGTGGAAACAGAGGCAGAGATCTGCATCAGAGCACTGGACAGAATGAGAGTGGACAGAATATGAGCAAAGAGGTCAAGACCATGATGGATTCACCCAATGAAACAGCTTACCTGAGCTAATAATAGCTCACCAACTCCAGGTGAACTGGAAAGGAACAAGCATAGAACTAAACTAGCCCCTCTGAATGTGGTTGACAGTTGAATTGCTAGGGCAGACTGAGGGGCCATTGGCAGTCGCACCAGGATTTATCCCTACTGCATGTACTGGATTTTTGGGATCCTAGTCTCTTTGGATGTATACCTTGCTCAGCCTAGATATAATAGGAAGGGCCTTGCACCTTCCATAAAGCAATGTGCTTTACCCTCTCTGAGGATTGGATGGCAGTGGGGGGTGGGAGTGTGTGTGGAGGGAATAGGAAAAGGGGAAAATTGGATTGGTATTTTTTTAAAAAATCTAATAAATAAAAAAATCTAAAATAAACAAAATGAACAAACAAAAACACTACTCTTGCCTTCTTAGAATAGATACAATTAGTAATGTTTCATTTGTTGTTGCTGTTGTCATTACCCAGTAAAATGCCACGTATTTTGCTGTGCTGAAGCTCCAGGCAATGAAGCAGATACAGTTAGAAGTGTTCATTACAGCTTTATCTTCCCCCGAAGAGCTGCCATCATTTCCCAGAGAAAATCCCAGAGACTCGCTTTCTGAGTTTACCTAGTTATCTACTGCAGACTTGGCGCTATACAACTGATAGACTGGCAATCAATTTTTTTTTTCATCAGGAAAGGAAAGAAATAAATCTAGGGCTGGAACTACAGCTCAATGGTAGAGCCTAGCACACAGGAAGCCCTGAGTTCAATTTCTAGCAGTATCTAAAACAACCTCAACAAGAAGGATGACTACTATTTAAATTGATCTTCCTTTTGGGAACAAATTAGAAGTTTGCTAGACTGTTTTATTATTTGTAAAGTTTATCTTAACTTTTCCATTGGTAACTATTGATAACAAAACCAGAAAAATCCAAGGGGGAACAAGGATTAATAGGAAAAGAAGAAACATACAAGAAGGATATCTTTGACACCCAAATCTCCCAAACACACAAAAAAACAAATCTTAACATTGTCGGGGCATGTAAAATGCATAGTTGCATACCTAAAGATTACAGGATTACATAACTATGACATCAACACAAATTTAAATAAGTGATTCCTATTTTTCCCTTCTCAAATTGGAATAACAAAGATTCATCTGCGTGTGGGAACTAAGTGTTGTTATGCAGTATGCTACAGCAGTAGAGTGTCACAAGACCTTTCTGAAGGCGGCACAAACACATCAAACTGTATAAAATGGTCACAGCCCTTTATTTAACTTTATATCTAATCCTTTATCTTTAAGAAAATAGAGATGGGCATAAGATTAAACATGTTTTCATCATAATGTTATTTATAATAGCAGATAATCTTGAAAGTCCCTCTAAAGGGGATTGACATAAATAACCGTAAAGTAAAATGCAGCGTAGCTACGGGGAAATGCTGTCTATTGCGTATTGAAAATATGCACTCTCCAAAGAAGGAGAAGCATCACGATCAAGTCCATGCCCTAGATTTTTATCTCTGCATGTGCACACATGCAAGGGCTCAACATGAGAATATTCAGACAAATGATGTCAGTGCTTATTGGCTTACAGTGAGATAACTGGCGGTTTGAAAGGACTATTTGCAAAATATTTGTATTGGTTTGTTACATTTGCCAGTTTTCTAAATAAACAAACATAATACAAGGAAACAGTGGAAAAAATATAATTGCTCTGAAGAATAAATGCGGATAACTTCTTATCCAGGTGCGGTGTGGCTTCTGATAAACAGAATTACACAGCTCGGAATAATGAAAGTGATTTTCTCTAAGACACTAACAAGGACTTTGCTCAGAGAAGGGGGAAAAATAGCTTCATGTCCCCACTTGATAAGAGAGGCCATGAAATTATGAAGAAAATTTCCCACCTCACCCCTCAGATCTGTTCCCAGAATAAGAGTCAAATCATTCTCATAAAAGTCAGAGACTTAGACAAAGCTATGACCCAAGTAAACTGAAGGCCAAGATGGCCAGGAGCCCCACTGTGACCTCAGAAACAGTCACTGTACAGCAACAGAATGGGGATAAGAGGTTGTTGATCCTAGACATAATTTTTTAGTCGAAGTAATTGTTCATTTCTCAGTGGTATCATTTCAACAGCAAAGATTCATGGCATGTTTTACAACAGTTAAAATACATTTAGTTCCTACAATCTAACGCAGTGCACGCTATGTTTTAAAAGTTATTTTTTACCTTCACTGAGCATGTAAATAGACTTAAAGAGCTGCTGTGACGCTGATTGCTATGCACACGCAGCTAGGACTATAATTTCCTGAATAAACAAATATCAATCAGCAAATATTTATTGAGTGTTTTCTTTGCTGCAAGAATCATGTCAAGTACTGAAAGAAAATTATGGGCCAATCACTCGCCAGATATATGCAAGATAAGGAAATTGTATTTTTCACAAACTTGGTCTAACAATAGCTACTGAATATTTATGTACATGAAGAATTAGCTAACCCTTCTACTTGCCTTGTTAAACTCTTCTCTAAATAACTGAAAATATTTTATTGGCTTGCAATGCTATTTTAGCAAGATACTGGCAAAGTATTTATAAGCAAGTACTTACCATTTTAAGTATTTTAAGTATGTATTCAGCAGCATTAACATTGTTGAGCATTGATTGCCATTATTCATGACCGAAACACTTTCATCTTCCCTAGCCACAACTGTTTATTTATTAAATGATAATTTTCCAATCCCCTTGTCATGGTCATTATTCTACTGTTGTCAAGAGACACCATGACCACAGCAACTCATATAAAAGAAAGCATTTAACTGGAGCTGACTTACAGTGCCACGGGTTTAGTCCATTACCATCATGGCAAGGGAACATGGCAACACGGAGGCAGACATGATACTGGAGAAGAAGCTGAGAATTCTACATCTAGATCCACAGGCAACAGAGAGAGAGAGAGCTACTAGGCCTGGTTTGGGCTTTTGAAACCTCAAAGTCCATTCCCAGTGACATACTTCCTCCAACTAGACCACACCTCCTAATTCTTCTCAAGTACTGATACTCCCTAATGACTAAGCATTGAAATATAAGAGCCGATGGAGGCCATTCTTACTCAAACCCCTCTTCCCACATCCCCTCATGACCAGCATTCTATCTTCTGTTTGCAAATACTGTATCTCATGTAATTGAAACCAAACCATGGCTTTCTTTTTGTGTTTGACTTATTTTCCTTAGCATGTTTTCATGGTTCAAACATGTTTTGGCAGTTATCATGATTTCATACATTTTTTTTGTTCGTTTTGTTTTGTTTTTGGAAAAATGGTTTCTCTATGTAGCTTTGGAGCCTGTTCTGGAACTTGCTCTATAGACCAGGCTGGCCTCGAACTCACAGAGATCTGCCTGCTTCTCTCTTCCTCCCGAGTGCTGGGATTAAATGTGGTGCACCATCACTGCCTAAAGACTTCATAGCTTTTAAAATGAGAACTAACATCACAAACCATGGCTGAGCCATGATTTGTTCATCCACTCATCTATTGCTAGATACTTGATTAGTTTTCCTTTTTAGATATTGTGAGTATTGCTGTGGTAAATATAAAATATCAATTTGCTACTTACTTTCAATTTTGGAGAGTATATATTCATAAACTAAGCTCCTAGATGAACTTGATTTTAAAAACTCTGACTTTCATCAATATATCTTTGGCTAATTATTATCAAATCCAGTCTTCACACTACACTTTTAACAGTATAATTATTTTATTCTTTCATTGTATGATTGGAAAACCTCAGTGAAAGATGAAAGTGCTGTAGCTAAAGCTTCACCTTAAACTACGTCTCCCAGTTATGCTATTCTCAGCCAGCTTTTCTCTAGTGGTGTCATTCATAAACATTCTTCTTGTTTCCTGACCCCTTCTGGCTTCTTCCCTTGAGTGTCAAACATCAGGGCACTTAAGTACCGAACTTCTGTCTTTGTATGCTGCACTTTCCATTCCAACTATAAAAACACTCTTATCTCCAACTTCCAGATAACATACATGTTTTCACAATGTCACAGAAGCTGACGATTTTGCTGTTAAAATAATAGTTATTCAGTGGGAGGAATTCCAGCCAACTGGAACAAGGATGGAGTGATGTGCTTCCGCTCAAACTGGAATTCTCTTCCTAACAAGACTGCTTGCCTTCTTATCATCTTTAAAACTGCAGGTAACACAATCAGCTCACGGTACGCACGGTTCAACCGATTGCACGGTGCTGTTTAAAAGAGATACTTCATAAAAGTGAAGAGGATTCTTCAGCTAATTTTAAATTACATAAGGCAATTCATCTCCATTATTCATGGAAATATAATCTAGACCTAAAAAGTCGCCATTTTTCAAACTATTCACTGTAAATTACTGACCACTTGAGAAGAGAAATGTAGTTTCTACTGAAAAGAAAGAGTTATTATGCTCCGTGTGTGATCCATAACTTGAAGACATCCATGGCATGATGAAGTTATTAAAGTCTTTCTCACAAAGCAAAGAGCATAATAACTCACTGCCACCTTCACGAAAGCTGCTGAGTTATGGGGTTCATGAAGGGTAATTGCCCTTCGAATAAAGTATGTGGGCAGTCGCTCATTATAAAGTTTTATTTTTCATACATAAATTTCTACACTTTGTTCACAACAATTTAAAGCAAGCAGAATTGGTTGATTAAATCATAAAAGGAAATGATTTCCTATCTGTTCAGTTCTTGTCCAGGACATCAAGCATATGCTTTTGATTACCATGCAGACCTGGGACTACTGCTGAGATCCGCTGAAAATGTCTACGTGGAAATTACCTGAAATGGGACATTCCTCGGGTGTTTTTAGAGGCAAAAAGTGCTAAAGACATTTTTTTTGGTTAATTTTACAAATGCCATACAATTGAAATCCTTAAGTTAGGAACTGCCATAATTATTTTTCTATTGATGTGATGAGATGCAATGCCAAGGCCGCTTACAGAAGAACGACTTTATTGGGGGCTTATGGTTTCAGAGGGTTACAGTCTCTGAAAATGAATCAAAGGCCTGGAGGCAGAACAGGTAAGGTCTTGCATATTGATTTGAAAGTAGGAAAAAGAGAAAGTGAGGCACTGGGAATGGTACCAGTCTTTTGAAACCCCAAAGCCCACCTCAGCAGTGACTGCCATGGCAACTGCTCTTGTTCTTAGCCCATCTTTTTGCTCCCTGGTGTGGATAAAGACAGAATTCCTCCAGGTGGCCTATCCTCCCACATGTCTATAGTTTAGTTAGTCCTCCACCATAACCCCCACAATGTTCTTCTAAATGCCAACACTTACACGCTTTTGAGAGGTGTACACTCACTTATAGCAGAGGTTCTCCAACTTTAAGCAGCCTTAGTTACTTCGTGGGCTTGTTAACAAATGCCGAGAACGTTTTCTTTTTCTCCTTTTAAGTGAAGCCTATGGAATCCAGAAATCTGCATTTCCTGCCATTCCTAGATGATAGTGGGGGCTGTGGGAGAAGCTACACTTCTGTTTTTCACCTAGTGTTACACACTGAAGTAACTCTGAGTTTATAAATTCCCTTCCTCTTCCTCACTTCCTTACGAGATTCCAGCTTCCGGCAGTATTGAGAACCACTGATGTAATCAAGGTTCTAAACTCTAAGCAGGGCATCATATTAGGCTCTACCAATGCCCATGTGCCTGCTCCACCTAAGGAATCCCAGCTAAGTAATGAAAGACAGCCGTCCTCATCGGTTTCACTCAGGGTTTCTTTTGCTGTGACAAAATGTCATAACCAAAGAGTAACTTGAAAGGAAAGGGTTGATTTGGCTTACACTTCCACATCACAGTTCATCATTGGAGGAAGTCAAGACAGGAACTCAAGCAGAGCAGGAACCTGAAGGCAGGAGCTAATGCAGAGGCCATGGAGGGGTGCTGTTTACTAGCTTGCTCATCATGACTTGCTCAACCTGCTTTCTTACAGAACCCAGGACCACCAGCCCAAAGATGGCACTATTCACAATGGGCTGGGCCCTCCCTCCCCCATCAGTCACTAATTAATCAAATGCCCTACAGCGGGATGTTATAGAGGCATTTTCTAAACTTAGCTTCCCTCCTTTCAGATAACTCTAACTTGTGTCTAGTTGACATAAGACTAGCCGACACCTCATCTTTTTCATATTTTCTTTAATTTTATGTCAATGTATATGGGCCTGAGTGTTTGTATATGCACCGTACACAGGCAGGTGGCTGCAGAGGTCAGAAGATGGTGTCAGATGCACATGGATATGAGGTCTCCAACGTGAGTGCTGGCAACTGAACCTGGCTTCTCTGTAAGGACAGCAAGAGATCGGAATCCCTGAGCCATCTCTCCAGCCTCCCTCCCCATGCCTGCTCATCTTTAGAAAAGGTGCATTCATATTCCTGAATGAATTTGTGAAGATCAAATGAGATATTTAATTCATTGTAAATGTTAAACAAGTGGTGGACACCGTCGTGTTTCAGTACCTTTGAGCTTACCTTTTTAATTATTTAACATGTGAATATGTATACAGCTCTTTTGTATTATTTAGCACATATATATGTATACAGCTCGGTACCTTAGTGGAAGAAGCTGTATACCGCACTGAGAATGTATTGTTGAAGACAAGAATCAAGATACCTTCCCCTCAGAAGATTCACAGCACAGCAGCAATCATGTAACAAGCCAATAGACAGAAGACATTAAGCACTTCTTAATAAGTAATAGCCAGGGAGATATAGGAGTACCATGAACGCTCCTAACAGTGGCCTCTAAAGCCACAGCCACGAGACCTGTGGTTGACAGATAGGAGATGTTGGGGGTAAGCATCCCTAGACCATCAAGGAAACTGCTTAAGTGCTCTCGAGCCTGGGAGCCTTACTGTTTACCTCAAGCAAGAGGAGGAGTACCGAGCAAGAGTGGAGAGCAGTAGAAATTGAGGATGGCAATCCTGAACCAAGAGCAATGGCAGCCGCGCACGGGTTACAGCAATCAGGTCCTTACCGCAGCCACCCTCCAGCAGGAATGGCCCTCCCACGCAGGCAGGGCTTTATTTATCCTTCCCTCTGGATTCCAGGCGAGCAGCCGCCCTCACAGTGCTCCTTGCAAATCCCCAGAGAAACCTGGACGACTTTACAGGGAGTTCACCGCACAGAGGCAATTTTCAAAGAACCCATTTGTAGATGCCCAGACTTCATTTATATTCATTCCTAAATCTAACAGCCTGAGAGACTCTGGAAGCTACAAATTCTCCTGCCTTCCCCCAGAGTTCAGGTTTCTGTTTCCTGGAGGGCCAAGCTCACAGGGGGAAGGGGGTGCAATAGACAGAGGCTTAAGTAAGGGGGTGCTCCAAATACTGGGGTTGCTATTGAAAATCATAAATGCCCCTAATCACTAAGAAACACCTTCCTTTCCTTCCTTTATACCTCGCTTGCGTTTTAAACTTTGTTTTTAAGACAAGTGAAGGCGGCACTCTGTGACTGTCAGTTAAAGATAACTCACAGGGTCTGGGGTGCTAGAACTCCGAATAACATTCGAATAACACTTGTCCCTTATGGTGATTAGGGATATTTGGGATACAATCATACAATAAATTCTTTGTCATCTGGAAAGCAGATTGAACTTGAAATCTTCCACTTTTACTTACTAACTCTGGCCATCCTATCTCTATTTTTAAATTCCCCAAATCAGAAAAGCCAATCCTGATCAAGACCAGTGATACAGAAGGCATTGCCTGAGACTGCAGTGGCTGAAAGAGCTTTCTTTTTATTGGAGCCCTGCCCGCATTTAGCAACCTCCTGTGTAGAGACAGGCTCTGGAGCAGACCCGTACCCTCACCCTCTTTAGCTCACTGCACCCTTATTTATAAAGACACACCCTTGAGCAGACCCCTACCCTCACCTCATTTAGCCCACTGCACCCTCCTTTATAAAGACACACCCTGAAGCAGACCCCTACCCCCATTCTATTTAACTCATTGTACTTCCTGCACAAAGACCCACCTTGGCGTATGACTTTGCATACAAGTTTCCAACTTGGAGAGGTAAAAGTCACACTATCAACTACAAAACAAATTCCCAGAAACGAAGACTCAATTGCTCAGATGCCATCAATAACATGCTTAGTAGAAACGAACTTTAAAAAGAAAGGGCTTTCACAGAAGTCCAAATTAAAAAAAAAAAAACCTAGTTTAAAAAGAAAAAAAGTAAAGAAACCAATGTGATTCCTATATTAATTTTACCGACAATGAAAGTGATGAGGGGGAGGGGCAGAAAGAGCTCTGAGAAGATAGAGCTTGATTCTGACTCTCCATCCCTGCAACCTGAGATCTTGCTGTTGACTCTGGAAATACACCTCTGTCTGTGACGGAATTTTCTGTTTAATATTATGTCCGGGGAAGGGCGGGGGGGGGGGGTGCAACATGTCCCTTCTCAGCAAATACAGGGTGGTTTCTTGCCCCTTCAAGTGTCTTTCCTATGAGGGGGATTATTTTTCTTTTTGTATAACTGTCAATCATACTCATTATTTGTATCCACTTCAAACTCATTTTGCAGTAAAGGATTTCAAAAAACAAAATCTCTCTTTCCTCTGTGGAATAAACAAAGGGTAAAACAAATAAGGAAAGGGATTTCATATAATCCTTTCATTTCGGATTCCCGTTCCTCCTTGCTATGAGCTTCATACCAAAGCACCACTTTACTGTGCAGCTGAGAGGAGCTCTTGCGGCCTAGAAAGAGAGTTGGTCTTTGGTGTGAACGTTATGGAGGCCTGAGGAATGATTTCATCTTTGAAGGAAATACAAGGTGTTCTGCAGGAGCTCGGGTTTGAACTTTTCCAGATCCTGAGCTCTTACAGAATGCCAATTTCACAAACAGGATGTAATGTCGACCTGCCTCTCCTCCGTTCAACACTTCAGGCTTGGAGCAGGCAGACTGGGGGAGGCAGCCAGCAAAAGCAGACTGCCCAGCTCCAGAGCCAAGCCCAACCACTTACCCCCTTGACCTTGCTCAAGCAAGTTTCTTTAGTACTGTTGTTGTCTCTGCGAACAAGGGGCATGACAACCAAAGAAGCGTAAGCACTGAGAAGGTGCAGCCCTTAGAGAGTGCCAGCCCACAAGAAGCATCATAGAAATGTTTTTTATTTCATTAGGATTTCAAAATGTCTCCAGACGTATTAGTCTATGAACACAAGTCCCCGTATCTGGTAGCTAACTTCACTCATTTTCCTTGGCATATGTTACAAAGGTCGAGTTTTCAAAGGAAAACATTATTTTGTCTTTTATGCCGTGTCAAATCTCAGAGCTTGAAGAAAGTTAATAGAGGGTGACTGAGAGCAGCACAAAACGGTCCAAAGCACACATACTGGGATCACGGTTCTGGTCCGGTTAAACCTTCAGTGCACTTTGGCATTAAGGCATCTTTCCCGCTACCTATAGGATAAGAAGGTGTCCATTGGCTAACTAATGCAATTCATCAGCCTCACTTTCCTGTGGCAATCTCTCCTGACATTCTAGTTCTCTATCCTCTGCATTATAAAATACATCACTCCAGACTCTGCATACTTCCTACCCGATAAGCCATAAATGAGGCCATCTCAGTGCACCAAACAAGGAATTATTAAAAGCTCCCTTTACTAGGTGAACCGGCAGGAAAATATCAATGTCTATTTGTATGGAATGCAGAGATGTTTCCCATGTTAACAAAAGCTCTATCATTTTAACGTCAGCTTTCAGGAGACCTCAGAGTAGTGTGTCTAAACCTGAAACTCCCCTGCTGCTCTGAGACACCTGGGAGTGCCCAACCCACTTTTATCTCAGTTGAGGAAGCACACTGGCCTCTACTGGGTACGACTCAGGGACTGGGGACAAACACTGGGGATTCACAATACCTTAGCTGCTGACACTATGCCTCAGGGAGGTGTGTGCTCATCGGGAGGAGCAGTACCACCTCCTAGTGGGTGATTCAAAAATCTAGATGCTAGAGCTCTATGGGAAGAAGGCTGCTGCCTAGAGGCTCAATCCCAAGGACTATCTTAAGAAAGCCTTGGAGCCTATCCTACTCACCTTGGCCACGATCCACTCACCATATATGTGGTAAACCTCTTGCTTCACCCACCTCCGAACCCAAAACCCAACTCTACATCCAAATTCCTACATTTTAAAATAAAATTGTGCTCAACTTGGAATTTTGCCAAGAGTAGTTCATGTCGAAAATGTCTTATAACTAACAACAATAGCTCGGGGTATTCCCATGGCCCCTAAAACAAGGATCACTAAACGTCATATGTAGCCATTACACCCACAGTTACCTTTTCTATGAGCATATGCTCTGGAGGATGTCGCTCTGTCTTCCTTCAGTGTACTCATGACTAAGCGTTTACATACTGAAGGTTTTATTGCTTCGTTATAAACTGCCTCTATTACTCTTTTGTGTTTTGGCATTGTATGTTTTGAAATTTCACGGGTAAGTAGGTTATGTTATATATGGATTGCATTTCTTAGTGGCCAGAAAGACACGCTAACACATACGCTACTTTTAAAATGAGGCACAAGGGCTGGGGAGAGAGCTCAGCTGTAATGCGCCACTGGCTACTCGTACAGAGAACCCAGGTTCAGTTCTCAGCACCCCCAGCTTATGACTGTCTGCAACTCCAGTTCCAGAGAATCCATTACTTTCGTCTGACTTCCAAAGCAACTAGGCATGCACACAATACCCTCACATACATGCAGGTGAACACTCATGCACATAAAATAAAAATAAAATAAGCATCTACTTTAGATGGGGAACTTATTTGTTCCACTAGAACTTACAGTCTTTGCTAAACAGGTTACCTCCCTCAGTCCCTTCACTCTGTGGAAAGTCCCTGCAAAACCAAAGAGCCCATGAGGACTTCTGTTGTGAAGTCTGGGTGTCACCACAAGAGGTCATTATATCTGTGCAATCACTAGATCTCTGAGTACAAGAGACTACCTGATTCAAATTCATACAATGCACTACCTCAAACAGGAACTTGATCTGCATAGTATCTGCATATAGGATGTCACCAGTGGAGCCATGGCATCTGCATATAGGATAACACTACTGGAGTCAAGGCATCCGTATATTGGTTATTGCCATTGGAGCCATGGCAAGGACGATAAGGAAAATCATCACCGCCAGCCCACCAGAAAACCAAGCTCTGAATTGTGTTTGTTTGTCTCTGCAATCCTCTTCCAGGCAAAAACAAGCTAAATGGAAATGGGAGTGAGTCACTGCAGAGGTCTAACTTGGCAAGATTAAATCACCGTAGGTCTAGAGTTTCCTTTGGAACAAAATGCCACAGACCAGACTTCAGAAGGAAAACAATAAAAACCATTTGACGGGCAGTCCCAGGCCTCATTTTAGTCATTCATATGGGGTCCAGTTTTCATTTCATTCTAAGTGCCAGGGAGACCAAATGTCAGCTCTGATTACTCGGCCTCCTTAATGTGATTTTTGGTAATATTACAATCTCCTTCCTGAAACCTTCATTTTCCCTCCTGTTTACTTGTTAGGCAAACATTAATTGAGTGTTCCTCTTTCAAAATACTGTATAGAACGCTCTAGGGAATTATAAAGTAGAAGACAATCTGTCTGCCTTTGACAATGTTACTACCTAAGAATGAGACAAAACAAATATAAACACAAGCACAGGGCAAAACCAAGGAGACTGCCAAAGAGCAATGTGCAAGTATTAAAGGGTCATAAACCAGGGCTTAGAAAAAAGGCTCGTGTGTGGCGGGTGGGGGTGAGAGGGACCAGGCAATCCTCCTAGGTCTCGGTTTGAATTTTCAGTGATGCAGGTTTGTTCCAGGGAACTTTTCCTATCTGCTGTGGGGGAGGGCGTATCCCAAGAAGTGCTCACTGGAAATCCAGCCTGCTTAGGCCCAAGATCACACAATGCTATTTCAGTGTGAAGTCGCAGGGACAGAGTTCTGCCTGAAGGAGACATGACTGTTGCTGTCAAGGCAGACAGAAATTTGGCAAGCAACCTTTCGTTGACACCATCACAGAAGAAAAATAAAGAGAGCCATCCCATGCTAATCCCTAATCTAGGAGAACGTCGACTCCTTATTTTTTCCACCTATAATAATGAAAACCGGTAACTTCAATGACCTTTGTCTTTCAGGGAAATTGAAAAGGGGTTTAAGCCAATAAGCTTTCTATTTCGAGAGAGAGGGGAGGACACCATGACATAATAATGCAGGCTCATGGAAGGGATGATGACATTTGGGTTCCCTGTGTATTCATACATTAATCAGTTGAAGGGCTGTAATGTTAAGATGTATTTTATTCCGAGGCTCCTTCTGGGACAAAAGTCACGATTTCGGTTAATTTTTAAATTTGCTAGTGGTGTCAATCTCTTAACCAACTGTACCCCCTACACACACACACACACACACACACACACACACACACACACACACACATCTATGTTCATAATAATTTTTCACTGTCCTGAGTTTTATTAATTCATTTGATATTTACCCAGCACCTGCTAAACTTGTACAGTTCCCAGTCCCCAAGAAAGCCCCCATTCCGGGGACACACAGCAAACAGGAAGGGAGCGAGTTATGTGAGGAAGTTTCCTTCCAGTGAACAGACAGGGAGCAGGAAGGGGGTGAGTGAGACAGCTAAGAATACTGAGGTAAAGAAATCACGAATTAGAGGCAATTGTTTACAATTTTCCATAAGGCAGCTAGGTAGATCTCAATGATACCATGACTGGGGAACTGGGGAAGTTCGCAATTAAAAAAAAAAAAACTCACCTTTTCCTCTAGATTACAGATTGTCATTTCCACACTTTATGTGACTAATTCTGTATTGACGCATGACAATTTTGTAAAAGGTCCATTTCAAGTAAGGGATCCCCTATACAGAACAAAGTAGCCACAGTCCAAATGCCCTCTTCCCCAAATATACTTATTGAAGATTTCTATAAGAGCAGATTAGAAAACACAGACGTGATCTTTCCTATAATTTAAGAAGAAACGAGAACACTCTCCAAAATGTCTATAATTACTTATTAATCTTAATAAAGCATGGAATACACAAACAACATGGAATGTTAGTGTGATCTACGAATGGACAAATACAGCACCGCCGAAAGATGTTCCCTGGTAGGGTGGTCGCTCCCAGGAGTTCCAGGGATGCTGCATGGCCATGTGAATAATGAGTCATGTGACACGAAATGGTTAGTTCTTGTCACCGAAATGTTTAGCGCTGAAGATAGACAAAATCTATAAAGTAGCATCTTCCTCCAGTCATTCAAAACACAAAATCGTAGACCAAGGATGGTGTCTGCTTGACAACACTGTTTTAAGACATTTTCGGGCCACATTCTAGGGAACTAAATTATCTAGATACAGTCCAAAACAGTATTACTTTAATTTATTTTAAAAACCTATCTTTTATCATTTTACATGCCAAATCCATTTCCTACTCCTTCCCCTTCTCCTTCTCCTTCCATGTTTCCCCCTCCACTTCCCATCCCACCCCCCATCCACTCCTCAAAGAGGGTAAGGCTTCCCAGACAACAAAGTCTAGCACATTGCTTTGAGGCAAAACCAAGGTCCTCCCCATTATATCTAGGCTGAGCAAGGTAGCCCTCCAAAGAGAAGAGAATAGGTTCCAAAAAGCCAGTACACGCAGTAAAGATGAATCCTGGTCTCACTGCCAGTGGCCCCACAGTCTGTGTAGCCATACTATTCTCATCCACATTCAGAGGGCCTAGTTTAGTCCTATGCTGGTTCCCTTGCTTTCAGGCCAGAGTTGGAAGGCTTCTATTAGCTCAGGTAACATCATGATGGGGATACCTACAAAAATAGTATTTCTAATGGGAAGAGATTATTACTCCATTAATGACATTGAATGTGCTTGTAAAATCTATTGAATGATCAGTATATCATGACATACATAAAATTCAGTGAAATGTGACATTATTAAACAATAACAGCAAACACATAGACAAATACTATCATGGGAAGACAGTATTTGTGTTTCTAGGGTGGGAGTGTAGTATTATTTATTCATATGGTGCATGCTTGTGATTATGCACAAGTGTACAATTGTATGAACACATATGGAAACCTGAGAGGAAGGAGGCGAGGTGTCTTTCTCCATTGTTCTTTACCACATTGCCTTGAGACAGGGTCTGTCGCTGGACTGGAAGCTCACTGCATTGGCTAGACTGGATGGGATCTGTCTGGTTCAAACCCCAAGGCTCAACAGGCACATGTGGCCGGCATGCCTAGATTTTTAGGTCTGTACTGGTTATTTGAACCTAAGTCTTCACATCTGCAGCCCAAGTACTTTTACTATCGTCCTAAACCCCAAAGATATTCTTATAAAAAATAAGGGAAGGTAAATGTATACATTTATCTTCAATAACTGAAACTTCTAAAAGATTACCTTCAGTAACTGAACATAAAACATGAAAATTATATCTACGGAAAAATCCACCATATAACAAAACTAAAAGGCAAGCAGGCAAAAGTAAGTGTCAAGGTACCTGGCAATGGGCCAAAAACCTTAATAATGTGTAAGAGGTGTCTTGTGTGTGATACCTGGCAATGTGCCGATGACCATAATAATGTGTATAACATGTCTTGGGTGTGATACCTGGCAGTGGGCTGATAACCTTAATGATATGTTTGTCTTGTGTATGATATGAATGTGCAAAAGAAGAAACAAAAAAGTTGAACTATGCAATAAGTACCCAAAAAAAAAAAAACCTGCTAAATCTCAGCGGTAATTAAAGAAGTATTAATAGCTAAGCCACAGACACTCATTCTATCCATATGTTGCCTTCACCTTCCGACGTCCGGCTTAATTGTCTGTCCATACATGTCAGAGACACAAAGAAACACCTTCCCTTATTTTCCAAGAAGAGGAATGTGGGGCACAAAAAAGTCCATCCCAATGTCAACTTCCCTTCAGAGTTGCTGCCATAATCTTGCTCCCACAGATGAAAGTCAGCCTCCCTAAACAACGTGCAATGGAGAGAGCCATTGACCACATCACATGCCACCTAGTGTGAGCCTCACCTGCCCAGACAGCTACTCAAATGTCCCACCACCTGGTTCAAGCTGCAGAGGCTTTTCACATTGTTAAAAACAAAACAAACAACAGAATAAACCACTAAAGTCATAATATTTTGTGAGACATGATAACTATATCTTTTAATTCTTAAAATTTCAATGCCTGTGAAGTATTGTCAATGTACAGTTACTGCCAGCTTTTGTGATAGAGGCCAGTAGTTACAACAAAGACAATACCAGCATATAAAGCCTACTTAGCTTCTGGGCCTTGACAGAAGGGACACTGCCACCCTACAGGAAATATGGCAAATTGGGTTCTCTTCTATACTTTCACAACAAATGACAATCAAACACAATATAAAATAGCAACTGTATATACGTAATGACCCAACAATTTCAGTTTACCACAAAGAAATGGAAAGGTAGAGAACTTTATATAGAAATTTTTATTTTGAAAGCATTATCATTAAAGCTGAGAAGTTCAGAGGATGAGCCCTGAAAGACCCTATGTTCAATTCACAAAACCCAGGATCAAAACAGAAAAAAAACTATCTTATAAAAATGCTGCAGCAATGTGAAGGCATGACATCAGTTCCCAAGCCCTGAGTATAGAGCCATAGATTTAAGGTCCTGACTCCCTGGGAGTAGGACAGTTGGCCAGACTTATCAATCAAAGCCCATCGAAACTGGAATCCTGACATCCTGCCATTCAGAAATGTCGGCTCCTTGAAACCATAGCTACCAAGGTATAAAACAATTATCTAAGAAGACATCTTTAAGGCTAAACCAAATGAAACTGTAAATGCTGCCGATTTATGGCATGTCTATTTGTGAAATCAAAAAGCAGATTCAATACAGTCTGTTCCAAGTAGCGTTGAACCCAAAACTCTCAGCAAAGCAACTTCCATCCCATAAATTAGCATAATTGCTCACATTTTGTTCTATCGTGCTGCTGACATTTAACTTGCAAGTGTGCTTCCCTCTCTAACTATGTAAGTGCTGTAAACTAAGGTGTTTACTTCGAGTTTGAACATATTCAAGACATGTTCTGACAAAGGCAATTCAGTCAAACTTGAGGCAGGATATTTTCTTTTGAAGGAGGTCTATCTATGTCAGGGGTTTGACGACCACTTGGGCATCTTCTGATTTATATAATCAACACAGCATATAATTCTGAGGAAAATCCAGCGGTGGTCCCATGCTACCCTGCCTTGGAGGGCAGAAGCGGGGAAGCACTGGAGCCAAGAGAACAAGAGAGATGGCATCACAATCAAAGTGAAGTCATTAGCTTTGGTGAGTCTCAATGTCTTCCTCTTCCACAGGATAGGGCCCATGGTTCACACTGCAGGTTAGATGGTACACTTTGGGGTACCCTAGGACCTCTAATGTGCTCAGAGTAACTAACAGCCTGCCAGGCATTTTATATGCATATTTTACATGCATCACCTCAAGGAATAATTATAATTATCAAGATATATGAAGTTACATGAAACAATCTTGTCTTAAAGATGAAAAACCTGAGATTCTCAGAGCAGGTAAGAGGGACAACCACATCTTTCCTTTTATCTAATGCCACAGGAAACCCCTCCAATAAACAGGAGCAATTACTATGATTGTTGATAAAAACAAATGAGTATTTCTTCATTAAATTCTAGACTTGCATGGGCTACAGAGATGGTGGCTCGGGGATTAAGAAGATTTGATGCTCTTATAGAGGACCTGGATTCAGTTCCCAGCACCCACATCAAGTGGCTCACAAACCCCTATAACTTCTGTTTCAGGACATCCAACACTGCATGCTGGTTACCATGGACAGCTGAATGCATGTGGTACACATACACTTCCCCAGACACCCATGAGCACGCATAAAATAAATAACAATGTTTAAAGTCTTTAAACATCGTCTCACCCTTCTAATATACCACAGCCTTCTGAAGGATCCTCAGAGCCATGGGGACTAGAAACTTCCAGGATGTTGTTTTCCAGGTGGCAGTAGGCTTCTCCTTCACAAAATGTGGGGCATCCAGAGTAACTTTGGTTTGAAGTATTTCAAAATTCCACGCAGCATTGCAAACATTAATTTCCTCTTCTCAGGAGTCTGGAGGTCCCTCCCCCATCTTTCCTTCCTTTCTGAGTAGGCAGAAAATGTTAGACTAAATCGCCTAGCCAGCTTGCAGACAAAGTGCTTAGAGGAAGAAGCCAGCAACACCAAGCTTAAACCCTAGGAGAGCAGTGCTGAGGGAGTACTGTGTTCTCCCATTCCCAAACTTGGGGTGGGCTGTCAGCTGAGAATTCAGCACTAATGACAAAGGACTTCAATTTCATTATCACTAGCAAATGGGGTTGTTTTCAGTTTTATAAAGCAACCAAAATGATTGAAAAGAATTACGATTTTTAGAAATGAAAATGTTTTTAGGAGCTATCGCCCAACCGCTGCCCTTGGTATTAAGTATTACACTTTACTGAAAATAAAAACTGTAAAGTGTCACACGGCCTCTCTCAATGTCTATGGAAAGAACCTGAAAGGCCCAGCAGGGTTTTATAACCCTCGATAGGTTTAACCAAATCTTTGTGGGATTTTTTTCCCAAACACAGTGCAACCTTCAAATGACTCCACTGCACCAAAACACTTATGAATTAGAATGCCAAAAGAACAGGTTTAAAAGCAAATACAAGCCCTTTGAGATAAAATACCAGTGTTACTACTGCCTTTAAACAACAACAACAACAAAATCTAGAGAGACACTATCAAAGCAATTTTCACAGACAATAGCATTGAAAGCACTATAAACAGGAAAGCTCAGAAATGTTCAGCGTGTGGTAGCACATGCCTTTAGCCCCAGAATTTAGGAGGCTGAGGCAGGTGGCATTCCAGGACAGCCAAGGCTACACAGAGAAACCTTGTCTCAAAAAAAAAAAAAAAAGAGCTTAGGAATTTATTAAAATTAATGGCAATAATGGTCATCACCATCGCAAGAATCATCCACAGAATCGTCTGTAGCATCATGGAGACAGTCATCTCAGTCCTTGCTGTCTTTAGTGGACAGAATGCTTACACATGCCTGGTGCCTTTTCTTAGTTCAAACCACTAAGGGCCTCATTTGTTCCCACTTGACAAGTTGGCCAGGGTGACACAGGCCCCCAAGCCAAAACTGTGACTTCCAATCCTGGCCCTTGCTCTGGGTATCTATTGGAACTTGGGTAAATTATCTTAGCCTCACACACTTCGTTCTCATTCTGTGTAAATGGAAACAATGACATCGACTTCACAGAGTAGCTGCGAGAATTAATTAAAAAGTGCTAGAGATATGTGACATGCTTAGAATAGTGTCTCCTGCTGTTGCTAAATATTAGTAATCAACCTCAGAGATAATGAGACTGAGGCATGGGGATCCTACATAGCTTCTCTAAGTCACACTGCTGGTAAATGTTGAAGCTTGAGTTTTAACCCAGCAAGACTGACTATAGAGCCCATACCCTTAACCATCACAAAAAAACACTTGTATTTTCCAAAAATGTATATTTCTATATTTATATCTGGGAAACGAAGAAAGCTTATCAATTAAGGCAAGTGATTCCAGTGGCTATGTGTTGACAGAGGTTTTTGTCCTGCTCAGTTCCTATAGTCATTAAGTTCCAAAGAAATGCACAGAGGTCTACATTAATTATATAACTGATTGGCCTAGTATCTCAGACTTCTTATTAACTCATAACTTATATTAGCCCATTATTCTTGTCTATGTTAGCCATGTGGCTTGGTACCTTACTCAGCAAGACAGTCACATCTTGCTTTCTCTGTGTCTGGGTCATGACTGCAGACTGAGCTTTCTTCTTCCAGAATTTATTGTCTATAAGTGTTTGTTTACATTTAAAAACAAATATGATATAGATATGAATAATTTGCATTGGCATGGATCTTAGTTTATTGATACAAATTTAAGGTCAATTCTGTTATATGTATATTTCTGCTCTTGATTAAGGTATCATGTTTGTGTAGCTAATTTAAAAATGTAATATATAATTAAAAGATATAGGTTAATAGATAATCACCTATAATAGTCAAGCTTGTAGTCATGTTAGTTAGATTTTCTAGATGTTAAGAGGNAAATTTCAGGTCAACTTTGTTGCACATATATTTATGCTCTTGCTTAAGGTATTGTGTATGTGCAGCTCATTTAAAACATGTAATGTATAATTAAAAATATAGGTTAATAGATAATCACCTATAATAGTCAAGCTTGTAGTCATGTTAGTTAGATTTTCTAGATGTTAAGAGGTATATTTCAGTTAGATAGATATTCTTCAAATCTTTCAGAGACCTTTAGAATATGATATTTAAAATGTTTAAGAACTTAAGACTTTTCATGACAGTGAGACACATCTGCTCCTGGCAGCACCAAGCTACTTCAAGAGGATGATGGGCACTGAAGAGGCTCCTTATGGAGTTGGTTGACCATTTGGCAAGAAACTGCTCTTTCCTAGACTGCTTGATAAACTGGACATGCAGGACCTGCAGAAAAATGACTGCTAAACTTGCCTAAAAGTGAGAAATCCTTCAAGGTTCCTGCTTCATAAAAGAGTCTGCTAGACATTGTGAGGACACACACACACACACACACACACACACAAATGTGATGGACAAACTGCCAGTATAGATGGAACTGTCTTTGAAATTTCCTGCTTCACGAAAAAATCTGCTGGATACTATGTGCCTGTAGGCTGAAGATGACTGCCCCAATGGTACAAAAACACTTTGGGTGACTATCCAGGCAGTGAGATGTCTCTGTCAATTCTAGAGTTTTGAAAGTTGCTTACAATGCACTTCCTGTTTACTTAGGTACTATTATATCCTTCTGGAGTTTTTAATGGAGTTAAAGAATAGATAGATATTTATAGTTATAGTTTTCCTTAGTTATAATAAAAGATAAAGTAAATAAAATATTGTAACTGTAATTCTTGCTTGATAACTCTTTTGTTATTTTACTATGTTAAAGCCTTCCTTTTTATTTAAACAGAAGAGGGGAAATGGTGTGGCAGGTCCTTCTGTCTGTGTGTTATTTTTATTGGTTAATGAGTAAAGAACTGCTTTGAGCCTATGGCAGGGAAGGACAGAACTAGGCGAGGAAAGCTAGGCTGTATGCTGGGAGAAAGAAGTGTGGAGTTAGAAAGATGCCTTGGAACCGTGCAGACAGATGCTGGGAACTTTAGCCCGTAAGCCACTGTCATGTGGAGATACACAGATTAATAGAAATGGGTTAAATTAATATTTAAGGGATTAGCCAATAAGAAACTAGAGCTAATGGGAGAAGCAGAGACTTAATACAGTTTCTATGTGATTACTTTGGGCCTAAACTAGCCAGGTGGCCGGGAACCAACAAAGTGGCCTCCCTTCTCCAACAGCTATAGAGTTCAATGCCAAAGAAGTCTACATAGTACAGACAACACTGAAAACCAGGGAGATCGCAGGTGTGCCATGGTCCTCATTTCCTAGAAAGAACAAATAAACACACAATAACATTCTAACTTAAAGAAACAAGACACAATTTCCAAAACAAAAAGAACATTTTAAAATAGTCTTCACAGGCTCCAGGAACAAGGCATCCCTTTAAAATGCCGAGCTGCTCACAACCGCAGGCCCAGAACTCCATGGCAAAGCACCTTCCCACCACATTTTGTGCTCTGTGCTACCCCCACTTCAGGCACCATCCTAACAGCGCAGCGTTCACCTTGTGATGGAAAAACATTTAAGACAAGTTTCCTTAAGGCAGGCTAAAAAAGTTAAAACATTTGATTTATTATTATTTTTATGCACGTCTTTCATTCCTTTGTAGTTTTAGAAATGCTGTGTCCCGGAGCTGGAGAGATGGCTCCATGTTTAGAAGCATGCGCTGTTCTTGGGGAGCACCTAAATTTAGCAGCTAACTGTAACTCCAGCTACGATTTCTGACTTTTCTCCACCACTTGGGCATCTGTATTCCCATGCACCATCTCCACAAACAACACACACTCACACACAGACTCACATACACACACACACACACATGCACACACTCACATACACACACATGCACACACACACATACACACACACATACATACACACACACTCACACTCAAACACATATACACATGCACACAGATAATTAAAAATAAAAGTAATGATGGTGTTCTACTTGGCTTGGCAGATTCCTAGTAAGAGGTACAGCAAAGATGAAATGTATTTGTACCATAAGCAGTGAAAGCTGAAATTTATTGTTTGCATTATAATTTATAATAAGCAGGATTAAAGTTTCTGGTTGTTTTCCTGTAGTGAAAGTCTCCATGCAGCTACAATAATGAAGCAAATTAATGAAAGAGAAGCAATGAAAACCTCCTTAAAAATAACACAGAGCTATTTGGGATGTAGGAGCTGGGCTATGAAAGCTTCTGGGTTGATAACAAAACAGCCACTTTTCTATGGCAAAAGTCAAGTATCCAATTTCTATTCACTCAATCTGAATGAGTTCCTATACAATATGCCTCTCAGTGTGATCTGCGTGTCACTCTGTTAAAAACAGAAAATAGCTAAACTTTTAAACTGGTCAGTCAGGTGCAGAAGGAAACAGCTATCCAGCTTCATGTTAGACAAAGACTGTCCTAATGGCAGGACAGGAGGATATACATGAAGTAATACATGCTCACCTTGCCAGGGAAAATGCAAAGCTTGGTAAATCCGAGCAACAGAAGAACTTACATATTCCCCAACATCAAGAGATGAAGGTGTATCAAATTCATCCTGTACTACTGAAAAATAACACACACACACACACACACACACACACACACACACACGAGAAACAAACACAGAAACACATGTAAAGATTTCAGAATACTAATGAGATATAACTCTAAGAGGAAAGGCTTTTAAATCAACCAAGGCAAGCATATCTCATAAGATAAGGCCATACACGTTCCTGAGTATTAAGCAGAGATAGCCAGTCAGGAAAGGCAAAGAGGACAGAAACAAGGGACTGGGGAGTTAAAACAGTAAGATTATGCACATAGAAAAAAAATCCACATAAGAAAAAAAACATCTGAACCACATATTTTGCCACTGACATCAGTATAATAGTTGAATGTACTATTATAATTAGAAAGAAAATTAATTGGTTCTTTTGTTCTTTTCTTGGCTAGACCACTACTTTAATTTCTACCACAGTAAAATTAATTAATAGGACTTGCAGAACTCTAAATAATGAAAATTCAGAATTCCACGTGCAATATTATAAAAAATTTCACTTGTTTTACCCTGTGTCATACGTGATGTCATATTGCCTGCGAGCCTAATTCATTTACTTTACGAGACACTTTCGTACCACATTCATTTGCCATGTTTGTGCTTATACCGTCTTGCATGTATACTGCATTGTACTAATAGGTTTTACGTTTCGGCCCCTAAAGCAAGGTTCAAGACTTAAGTCCCAGGACTAGTGTGAGTGAGACTTAGAAATGGGGGCCTGTGCAGGTGATCAAGTAAAGAAAAGGTCATTACGGTGGCGCAGTGTCCAATACAAAGGGAAACCCTGGACAAAGGGGCAGACGTAAGGGAAGAATGCCAGCAACGAAGATGTGAAGAACAGAGAACATCTACAAGCCAAGAACGTCTCAAACAACAAGGCAAGAGAGGGGTGTGGGACAGAGCATGCCCAGACACTCTCAGAAGGACCCAAACCAGCCAACACACGACTCTTATTGCTGTAACAGAATACTCCGTGCTAGTCATAAAGAAAAGAAACTCAGTTTCTCACAGCTCTTGAGTTCAGGGAGTCTAACGTCAAAGTCTTCTTGCTTCATTAACCCACGATGGAAAGCAAGGGTGAGAGAGGGCCTGAGCAAAAGCAAGCCTGAGCTCACAGCCTGAAGTGCTCTGCAATTGTCACCGCAGTCCTGAGGGCTTCATTCGTACAACTTAACTACCTCTCGTTCGGTTCCACAACCAAACACAGTCACGTAGAGAGTTCTTTCCAGTGCATTCTTTTGGGGGAGGGACATGCATAAACCCCAGCAGACTCCTAACTTCTGGAACTATGAGGTAATAGTTTCATTTGTTTAAGCTACCCATTGTGGTATGTCTGGCCCCATAGTTTTAGGAAATAAACACATATGTTTATTTAGAGATGGAGCTGGTCAAAGCTTAAGGGTGGCTGGGAACCAGGAAGCCAAATGGCAGCCCAGAAGCCCCGTAGTAGGACTCTACACTGCAGGCAAAGACACAAGAGGGGGTGGGAAGTACCCTCATGTGAAGTACAAAAAAGAATGTCCTTAAAGCACGCTTTCCAGGCAGACTTTACCTACTCCTGGCAACTGCGCCGTGATGACGAGGAGGATTTTCATCTCCCATCATCCGTAACAGAATCTGAGAGTTGACACTTTGAGCATTTGGCAACCCCCACCCTTTTCTCGCACGCACACTGGGGTTCGAAGAACCACACTGACGAATGACAATTTTTGCCGTGCTAAATATTTGGTGGAAAGGAAGACTTTTATTGCTTCTGTTCAGCTATGCATCAGAGAGCGGCCTTGAAACTCCTTTATCTTCAAGACCAAACTGATTTCCATACTCACCCTGAAACTCATTATCTCAAAAGATTAAGGAACATAAACACATATGTACCCAGTGAGACTATAAGATTGTACACTCATCCAAATTATAAAGGATGTGTATATGTTTCTGAACAATTTCTGGCTAATGTTTAATCACATTATAATATAATACAATATAATATATAACGTACATATCTATTATATAGTATATAATATAATAATTACAGTCCTATGATTATTACCCATGCTGGTTTTTTTTTTTACCTTTGTGTGATTTTAAATGGTGTTTGCCTTCACACCTACTTGATCATCATCAGATTACTCCAGCACGTGGCAGAGGTCAGGAGTACGCCCTCCACAAACATGAGGCTAAGCAAGCAGTGATGTCAAAGCTTTCCTACAAAACCAGAAACTCCTCATCAGTATCTTAACTCGAAACAATGGTGGCTCATTAGAGGCAGTGCCTATTCAAGGGACTCCAAGAAAAAGGGAAAAATGGAACCACACTGACCATGTAGGCTAAGGCACTCAGTGAGCCACGTAAGAGGGAATAACTCAGGAGAACTTGGAAAAGAAAAAAAAAAAAAGCAAACGAACAAACAACAACAACAACAAAAAATAGAACAAAAGGAAGAAAACTGGAAAGAAGCAGTAGAAACAGGATAATAGGAAGAAGACAAAAGATGAATCAATGTGCGGCCAGAAAGGGAATAGACCAGGCAAATGCCTACGGAAATCCCAGAGAAAGGCCTTCGCTAAACAATAACGGAGAAGAAGGTTGAGTGAAGGCTGAGGCCCTTCAGTTGGCCTGATAAGACTCATCACTGACAGGAGGACAAGTGCTTGTCGCTGTCAGTTCTTGAGCCGGGGGCGATGGGATGAAGGCGCTCTTCTAGGAAGCTGTGCCAACACCGGCTGAGTGGCAGAGCAATGGGAGATTAGGGCAGGTGTGGAATGTGACTCCGACACACTGCTCAGTATCAAAGAAAAGAGGCCCAAGGCTTTCAGTGTGGGGTAGCAAGATGACCTGGAGCCCTGTCTTGTCTCAGTCCCACATGACTGGCCCCTCTGCACTTTCATTCTCTGGCAGGTGTCATGGTGGAGGTGCCAGATTGGAGTCAGAGTTCCTTTCCCTGCTTTAAGATCTCACATTTGTTCCTTTGGTTTTGTGGTTTGTTTCATGGCTAGCTCACCTGGCTCGCTGTGGCCTCTTTACTCAGCAACAGCTCTCCTGATTGTACCACACAAGAGGATCCACCCTCGTTCTCTGTGTCTTATCTGTATTATTTTTTTTAGGACTTGCTACCTCCCAGAAGTGTGTCTAATAACTACCTGTCACTACTGTTAACATGCCAGTTCACAAGTACAGAGGTCTCTGATATCGCGATCACAGTTTACTCACAGAAACTAGCACATAAATCTATGTAGAGACTCATAAAATGTCTGTCGAATAGATAAAGTCTCAACTTACCCTCACATTCAGTGGACAACAACACTACAGTATTTTCTACCTTCCCTATCTGTTTTCTGGTACACATCACAAATGCCTCTCTCTCTCTCTCTCTCTCTCTCTCTCTCTCTCTCTCTCTCTTTCGCTCACTCGCTCGCTCTCCCTCTCTCTCTCTGTTTCTCTCTCTTTCTCATGTGTGTTATCATTTTGCCTGCATGTATGTCTGTGAAACCCATGTCTGAAGAGCTCATGGAGGCCAGAAGAGGGTATCTTCTGGATCTGGAACTACAGACAGTTGTGATCCACCATATGGGTTCTGGTACCTGAACCTAGGCCTTCTTGCAGAGCCGCCAGTCCTCTTAACCACCGAGCCACCTCTCCGTTCATCATAGGCACATCTCATCTCTTCTACTTGCATGGACACAGCAGCTATTCAACTTCTTCAAGGGGAAGTTCCAGTGTAACTCCCTTAGACAGATAATCTTCTCCACCACTCATATCAAATTCCCAGGCGCTACTTAAACATTTCCCGTTATTGTTGGGATAGCAGCTAAATTTTTAACTCATCCAGGAACTTTCAGTATGAACCGAGCCAGGAGCAATCCAAATTCATCCAGTCCCATGACCAAAGGTTAGCCTCCATGACTTCATTTCACCTTGCTACTTTCTGTAGGATGTCTTCCGAACAAATAACACTTTCCTCTATATTCTTCCCGCCCTTCCACAAACTTACCCACCCAATCATGGGCATTAGTCAAGCATTCCTTCTTCAGACTCCTGTTACGTAAGCTCACAAAATCACTGTGCTGTTCAGATACATCTCCCTCTCCTCTAATATAAGTATTTGTAAACTTTTACTGTTATAATGTGGACATGTAATTAATGGTGGTCTTTTTCCTTAACCCTTTACCCCATGATGGGATAGTTCATGTTTTCCCCTTATCATATCTCTGAAGTCAAGAATACTGCATCAAGCTCGAAACAGAAGTTGGGGCTGAGCATTTGTCTAGCAGGCACAAGATCCGCAGGCACAAGATCCTGGACTTCGTCCTTAGCACTGAGAAAATAAGCGGTAACGAAGGGAGAGAGGAATAGTCTTCCATATGGCTAGCACTGAATATTTGTGAAATAAGTGTTAGGCAGTTTATTGGGAACCAGAGAACTAGAAGGCAATCTCTAGCACATTAATATACAAACATTCTACAAATACTGAGGTTGAAGGCGAATCTATCAGTGGAAATCTATAATCTGATGGTGAGCTGCTATTAAACCAGAAGCAGCAAAGGGGAGCCTATGACAAAACAAACTTTAGAGCAGCTCTCAGGACGGACTGCAAAACAATGGGGCCAAGAGAACCTGCTCCATTAAGGAACTATACAGGAACCAGCTCGAACAATTTACTGAAACCGCATAGTTATGACTTAGGTAGTGACAGTAACTAGGTGAAAGGTTACATTTACATATCCTATTAACAGCGCCTTGACTCATCATTCTGTTCTGGAAACATTTACCTTTGCAAAAACCCATCCCAACTTTCTCTCCTTAGCATTTCCCATTCTAAAAGAGAGAGGGAAAAAAAATCTCCAAAAAGTCTTTAGCTCCCTGGAAAATGTTTTAAAGAAATTTCCCTCTGGTCGATTAGGCAGCCAGTAATAGCTGAGTGAGGCAGGGGCCAGGAGAAAATGGCATCTAACAGGAAGAAGCCACTTTGCTCCTGATTAAAGTTACTCAAGTGCAGCTGGAGAAGATGTCCACACTAGGACTTCTGAGCACTCCGGGGTCTCCTGGGTTGAAGGACAAGGCCTGCTTTAATCCCCGTTGTTAGTGCTTTACTTCCAGAACATTACAGTCCATATAGTTCTAAATTCTCTGGGGGGGGGGGGAGGAAAGGGTTTATTAGTTTGCTATTATTTCTTTACTGTGGACGTCTTTAAAGGAGGACGGGAGATTGATGAGCATGAGACACAATCTGGTTTCCTTTCCGTCCATTGAACCTCCTCTTGCAGAACGCATCAAGAAGCTTGGCTTTGTTTCTGAGGCATGGTCACACCTACAATTTCAACAATGTCCTCCAGTTTTTCTGCCACCCGTTCCCTAAACCCCTGCCTACGAAAGGAAGCCAGAAGCTGGTGCAGATTGTCTCCCAAGGTTAAAAGAATGACGATTCCCAATCCCATACAGTTTATAGGCAGGGAATGGAGGCAAAGAGAAACAGCAGCACTGTAAGAACTGTGGAAAACGGAACAGGCAGACACTGAAAGGCCTCGGAATGACTGCTACCAACAGAGAAGAGGGATTGTAGGAGGGACCACAGGCCAATCTCAAAAACCCGTAGAAATAACGCCTTAGAATCTACAGTTAAAATAAAAGACAATTAGCTAAGCAACATTTAAAAACTAAACAGTAAAATGCCACCGATAACAAACATCTGTTCTCTGCAATGGACTCCACACTGGTGCAAGGGTTAAGAGAGAGGAATCTGGGTCTTTCCCAAAAGCTACTATGAGGATTAGCTACAATGACAAGGACTTTTTGCTGTAACAGGTAATACAAATAAGAAATACATGTACATCCTACAAAAACTGCTTTCTTTAAATCCTGCAGTTATCATAGTCATTCAATATTGAGTCATCATGTTTAAGAGTTCCCAAACTACAAAGGGTAGCATCTTTAGTGGAATCTGGGTTGTGGATACAGGTACTTAAAAAAAAAAATCAGTATTTAAATACTCTAAAATTCAAAAATTTTGGAACTCTCAATTAGTTTTTTATAAAAGTAAAAGGTCATTGTTCTACAAATATGTTTAATATATTTTATTATCTCTTTAATCATGTGTATGTGTGTAGATGTTCAGATGAGTGCAGGCACCAGTGTTGACCAGAGGTCTTGGGATCTCTCCAGAGCTTCCTAACAGGGTTCTGGTAACCAGACTCTGGTCCTCTGCGAAAGCAACATGTACTCTTCTTAGTCCTTGAGCCATCTCTCCAGTGTCTACAAATACTCTTTCTAAGACATCTTTGGAAATGGAGAATGGATCCTGTAACAGCTTGCATTTGTAATCAGACACTTTTTTACTGTTGAAATGTCATCTGGTAACGGCTACCCCTTCTCTGCTGTTTCTCTAGCTGCCCTCTGTGTTGTCGAGGACAAGCAGGCAAGACCACTCTTAAAGTAGTACAGAGAAAAACAAAACTGTCTTTCCTGTCTGTAGCTGCTGTCTGCTGGGCCTAGCATCTTCTACTCTTTTAATTCTAACCCCTTGTGGTCCATGCAGCTCACAATGAACTTCCCCTCACTGACAAGGGACAAAGAGGCTACTTGGCACTGCCCTTCGATTCTCTTGGGTCACTCGAAGTTGTACTTTAACGTATTACATTGTTATTAGTCAAGTTCAATTCCTCCTGGTTCTGAGCCGGTCCTCTTAAGTTCTCTGGGCAGGAGCCATGTGGAAACCCTGTTCCTGTCTTTAACCTTATGTAAGTCTAGGCCTGGTAGCTGCTGGAGCAGATATGTTCCAGATGCACAAGGCTAATGTGGCTTTTGGTTTTTCACACTAAGAAAAAAATCAAGATAGTTTGCACAAGTTCAGACTCCTGGGCACATATCTCAAACCTACAGACTTTCTGTTATCACATTACTTCAAGACAACAGTGCAAATGACTTTTTATTTTTCCTTCCCAACTAAGTATATTATATCCAAACTGAAACATTCCATCTATATAGAGAAATTCATGCAAATATAACATAAAAACAAGCATCATACTTATATTGTCAAAATCATCAATTCCTACTTACCATGAACAGTCCCTGCAGTGACTGGCCACCCATAACTATCAAACACCTGAAACATGGGTAGTGCAAATGGTGAGTTGACATTTTAAAACTTTATTCCATTTTTTTTTATTATTGTAAACAGTATCAGTGATGGCTCTCCAAAACAATCAAGTTAGCATCTCATGGACATCAGGAGATGAGAAAAAAAAAATTCCTGGGTCAAAGAGAAAAGATGACACTGCTCACAGAGAGAGTAACAGGAAGATTAGCAATCGTCCCTGAAACCAATTCCCACATTAAGAGATGGCAGACAAGTGGGACCTGAACACCCATTGACTCATAATGTAGGAGGCCAACCCTGGGCTATAAAACTGGAAGCTTGCATATTGCACATTATATCTAACTTCTTTTTATCCTAACAGGAAAAATATTACCTCTATATTTGAAAGTCATCCGTGATGTAAACGGTCTTGAGAAGAGACTATACAATGAAAACAATGTCTTCCTTTTTTTATAGATATGCAGAAATTTGGGTGACTGGAAGAGAATTACCTCTGAACATGTTACTAACACAAATATCTCAGAAATCTACCATCTCCCCATCTTAGGTAACTTGCTTGTGACCACCATTAAATCTTGCTAGTACTTTAAGCCTTCAAAATGATTATCCTTCTTCCACTACTGCCTCCTCCTAAGTGTTCTCTACAGGGGACCCAGAACGTACCTGGTAACACAAGTCCAATTGTGTCAATACTATCTTCACTGTCACCTACTGGCTTTCAGAATCAACTGCCCTCAGTCAGTTCCACTATGCTGGGTATTGTCACTTTGTGTCTACCTGTGGGCATGTCCCCAGACTGTCCTTCTAAAGTATTTGTGTTAAGCCACACAAAACTTCTTTCACCTTTATAGTTATGAAAATGTAATGTATTGGCCTTGGATTGAATTACACTTACTGATCTATTTATCTTCTTTTACACAATAGTATTTTTTAAAAATATTTGAGCATTTCACATTTTGAAATATTTCATAAATGTAAATTTTAAGTCCCTCTCTTAAAACTCTCAATACCTGACAATTGCTGGCTTCCATCTCAACCTGAGAACACTTGGCTGGTTCCCCTTTAACAAGGTCTGGATTTCCCGGATGTCCTTCCTGCTCACATTTATTTCCTCGTTTACACTATTCATTAGACTTCCATTCTCTAGTTCCTGGGCATCTGGAACATCTTTCAACTCTCCAAACATTTGGGGTCTTCATGTTTCAGATCTTAGTAGACTCCCTTCCTCTGACATTTTCACTGACCACTGCCTACCACCAACCTAAAGAATAAAGAGGATGCTTTTTATGCTTGAGCATCCAGGACCTGACATTCCATCACATCTTACACAATTTAGATGAGGAAGATCTACTTCAGAATATTCTGGCTATATATTTATGTATGTCATGCATTATTTTTAATGTTGGCCCTCTGAATTGCCATTCCCTCCTCCACCCCACATTTAATGGCAAGTGATGCTCAAAAGAGTCTCCTGGTTAGTGTAGCACGTGAATCTTATCTTTACAATAGTTCATTTACATAACTACTTCCATTACTCCCATTTTGTTGATGATAAAACTGAGTGGTTTGAAAACTTAAATAACTTTCTAAGAATAAAGGACAGGTAAATACCTGGGGAACAACCCAGACCCACCAGACCCTAAAGCCAAAAACTTTTAGCCATACCTTATTTACAAACAGATTATTTATTGTGCCCTGGATAATGTAAGACCACATAAGGGTTAGAAATAAACCACAGAAGTATGCATCTGACAATTGGAATTATAACTCTATTCCTGCCACCAGCTATGTGTTTAAACTTACATCAGTTGCGGGTCTTCATCTCAGCAATATGAAATAATTAGATGTTAGGCATGATACAGGTCTATAATCAGCATTCAATAGCCTGAATTAGGAGGACCATAAATTTGATGTTAGCCTGATCTGTATACCAAGCTCCATTTTAAAATAAAACAAGAACAAACAAACAAAAACAATAGACCTAGGAGAGAGATAACAAAATGACTACAGTTTCTCCAAGTAGACTTGATAGCACACAACACCAAGAACACTATATTCATAGGCTGTCTGGTCTATTTTTATATAGTTTTAACAATTAGCTCTCCCAGCCTAAAGCAGTGAAAGGGAAGAGAGTTCCTACAGAACAAGAAGCTCTCAAGTGTGTTATTCATGGCTATTTCATCAAACCACACAGTTACCAAGGCAATGATAAAAATCTTTAATCTCATTTTATGAATAGGATAACAAATATACTGAGCTATAAGGGAAGCAGCAAAGTTAACATTTCATCCCTCAGGCTGTCCTTCAGCCTGCCATACTTCATTGTGTGGCTTCAATCAATTCTCAAAGGCCTACATGCACGCAGCATAAGAAACTCCCCCAACAGGTAGTTATATTCTCATTAAAACTAGGGAAAGAATCCATGTCATTATATCACGTGAAATGCAACTTAGTTGGAAGGGAAGAGCCTGGATCAATCTTTTCCAAATAGACATCTTACTTATCCTGTGCTCCAAGCTTAATAAGAAAGAATTGGTTTTAAAATAATTCTCACTGAGACTATATTAACCTTTTCAAAATTAAAAAGCATTTAGAATAATGATGATGATGATGATGATGATAATGATGATTTATGTGTTTGGTTTGGTTGGTTTGGGAGTTTTTTTTTTGCTGTTGTTGTTTTTTCTTTGCTTGTTTTTTTTTTTTTTTTAGCTAAAATACAAAGAAATGGCTTTCATTTAACTTCTTAAGTCACATTTGCAGAGCCAATCCAGACTTCATCCAACATTTACGTATCTGTGGTGGTCTGAATAAGAAATGTCCCCCACAGGTTTAGTATAGTGGTATTTAATTTGTATTTTAATAAATAAAGCTTGCCTGAAGTTCAGTGCAAAGCAGTACGGGCCAAGCAGTGGTGGCACACACCTTTGATCCCAGCAGCCACACTAGTCAACCATAGAGGCAGGCCGGGCAGTGGTGGTGGTATACACCCTTATTCCAAGCACTAGAGAGGAATATAAGGTGGGATGAGACAAGAACTCGCTATTTTTAAGTCTGAAGGCTTCACTGAGGTAAGAGCTCTCTAGTGGCTTGGCTGCTTTGTTTTTGTGATCTTCAGATTGAACCCCAATATCTGTTTCTTGGTTTTTATTAGTTGTGCTACAATTTAGTATCTGAATACTGGGTCCTTGGCGGGTGGGGTTGTTTAAAAGTGCTACAGAGAGTGTAGGGTATGGGACTCTGTCTTTGATGAGTTGCTTTTTGATCATGGTGCTTTATCACAGCAACAGGAAAGTAGCTAAAAGTGTTCAAGCTTGTCAGTTAAAAACTGTACATTTGTGGGTGTACATGTGGGTGGCGGCATGGGTAAAGGTGCTTGCTATCAAGTGTGACACTTGAGTTCGATCCCTAAAACCCAACGTGTTCTCTGATTTCCAACTATGTGCCTGTGCCTTCCCACAATTAAATGAATTAATATAATAAGGTTATTTTAAATTATGGTCATAAAAACAAAACAAAATTCCTGCACTCTCTAGTTATTTTTTAGACATTATAATTTTCTTCCCAAGTGCATGAGAAAAACATGGATGTGGCCCCAAAGCCAATTGATGCTTTGGTTGAAATCATGACAGTCTTTTAATATTTTCTTACCACATAATAATCCTATAGCAGGGGTTCTCAACCTGAGGATCATGACCCCTTTGGGAGGCAAAGGACCCTTTCGCACGGGTCTCATATTAGATGTCTTGCACAACTGATTACATTATACATTATGATACACAACAGGAGCAAAATTACAGTTATAAAGTAGCAACGAAATAATTTTATGCTTGGGGGCTACCACAATATGAGAAATTTATTAAGGGATCGCAGCATTTGGATGGAAGGTTGAGCACCATTGTCTTACAGAATGCTGTTCTAAACTTTGGCTCTAAAAAAATTAATTTTCCAAATGTACCTCTATTTGGTGAAATATGAGCAAAGTGCATCCTTAGAGAACCTGGTATTTATTCCAATCTGTGAGTCAGCTTCACCAAATCATGATCCAAAAGGGCCTCGGATAGTACCTTCTTGACAGCATTGTACCAGCCACATATAGTTATTAGCCTATGTTGGATCCATATAAAGATACAGGTGTCACTAAATTAGTTTAGAAAGCCCTTTAGGGCAAGAAATATATTCCACGTCTTGCTCTTTAAAGCGCCCAGCAGACTACATTGCACAAGACATGGACTCGTGAAAACGTCTATTAAATTGGGAATATGTGAATGACAGAATTTGCCATTTAATGCAAAGTGTAAATCTGACTCTCTCAGTTCTTTCCCCTTAAGGCAGATAGAAAGACATTAAACAAGGACTCTTGTGCCTGTGATTATCAAGTTCAGATACTACGTATTTGAATTCACTTTATAAAGATGAAGACTTGGGGGGGGTGCTGGAGAGATGATGGCTCAGCTGTTAAGAGCATTGGCAACTCTTCCAGGCCCTGAGTTCGATTCCCAGTAGCCACATGGTGGCTCACAAAGATGACGATTTTCTTTCAAAACTAAATTTAAATTTATTCACAGGCTGGAAACAAGACTGTAGAGAAAACAAAACACCCGAAGCGAACAAAGTTCTTAAGTATAAAGGCTGAGGCCAATAGTGTCTTCTTGGTAGTCGAATTTCTATAATTATGGGGATAGAGATTCACAGCTCGGACACAGGGTTTGCTGAGTAAAGGGCAGTTTCAACTCTGAACACCATTAACCACTTCCAGAAGATGCATGCTGTGCCTCTCAGGCTTAAAGAGCTCCAGGCCAAATCATTCAGATTTATCACCGCATCTCAGCTTTAACACGGAACTCCGACCCTCAAGACACGGAGGTTCATTAGACAAGAGACCTAGACTCAAAACCACCACATCACACCCCTAAATCGTCCCAACAGGCTCTAAGCAGAACAGCATATATTTTGTTCAGGACAACAGAGAGTATGATGGGAGAGTACCAAGGCCACACAGAGGAGGTGACCCAAGCAGACTGAATTAGTATAGGAAGTGGCTGGCGGGTGCTTTCCATCCTGCCTAGCGGAGCAAGCACTCTTCCCTGGCATATTGCACACACACACTAAGGCTGGCAAATCGGCGGGGAGAGAGCAGAGCTGGGCAGGCACACGGCAGCGATGAGGACAGGTAATTCGCAAGCTTCCAGGCACTTGCCAGGACTTCAGTGCCCCAGTCGCTATTCCACTGCCCTGTCTGTCCCTCTCAACCTTCGTGGCAGCCCCTACGACCCCCAAACTAAGTCCTAAGGACCGGTCCGGGGTCCCGCGGGGTTCCCCACTGTCACTTAGAGTTGTTCAAAATGGGACAAAAGCAAACCAAGGCGAATGAACAAAAGCGACCCAAAAGACGAGGGCGCAGTTAGGGGCGACGGTGAGGACAGCAGGAGAGGAGAACGCGGTGGCGCTGACAACCCCGGGACTGGGGAACGCCAGGAAGGCTCGGGACGCCAGATGCCCTGACCCGGGCCGCGCCTGAGGAAATCCACCATGGTCCCCGCGCCAGGAAGCGGAGGGACCAGCAGCCCGATCCCCGCCCGGCCTCTGCCCAACTTCCGCGCCCCGCTCCGCGCCAGCCCCGCTCCCCTCCGCGCCCGGCACGGGTCGCACCAACCTGCGCGGCCGCAGGCTCTCTCCGGGACGGAAGCCCGAGCCCGCGGGCGGCGGGCGGAGTTAGTTGGAGGCTCTGGTTCCCTGGGCGGGGACAGGTTGAGCACGCGGCTCCCGCGGCTGTCCCGGCTGCCTGGCTCCGTCCTCCCAGGTCGTGCTCTGGATTCCCGGACCTCCCGGTCCCTCCCCCTGGGGCGGCTCCCGGCTGCGCCCCTGCCTCCGCTCCGCCTCCAGCCCTCCCTCCAAGCCCAACGCTGGCCGGCCAGCTCCCTGGTAGCGCGTGGCGGGTGTCCGGACTCACGTGCGAACCAGAGGGCTCAAGTCGTCCAAGGACCCCTCCGGAGCGTGGAGAAGCCCAGGCCCGAAAGTCTCTGGGACACCGCGGCGCCCTGGGTCCTTTCAGGCCAGCCCGGTTCAGTGGCTGCTCCAGCTGAGGGGAGAGAGGCGGAGGATGATGTCCGAGTCGCCCTCCGCCCGGCTTTGGGTTCCGAGGCTGTTTTCTGAGTGAGTGGGGGATCCTCCCTCCCCCTGCACCCTCCAGACTGGAGCTCTGCTAAGCCTTGCGCACCCGGAGATAGGACGCCTGGTTTCGAACCCTTAGCAGAGGGGTAATTTCAATAGAAGTCACTTCCCGCAGCCAGGTTCCCGAATTCGGGCCATAGGCTTCCCGGCCAGTACCCAGAGGCGTGCTTCTTCAGACTCCCCACCTCCACCTGGGGTCTCTTTCTGCTATGTCTTCCTACTCCTGAACATCATTCGGTTTGGGCATGCAGGGACCTGTGCCACAAGTAAGCACACAGGTCAACCAGCGGAACCCCTCTGGATGTCACCCCAGAGCGAGAGAAACGGGACGGATGACTTACAGCCGGATATGTTATGTACTAGCAGAGGCTTAGTAATGTGCCTTACTAACCCCACACACAATTGAAAGACTTTGAAATGAAAATGGTATTTGAGTCTCCCCTTGTGCGGCGGCTACTGGAGTGTTCATGGTGTCTATTCCCTCAAAGTCCTCTCTTTCTTTCTTTGAGTCCCACCTCGTCTTTCATCTTTATCTCATTCCAGATGCAGCCCTAACTACCCTGCTTCTCCAGCTAACCGCTGGTCTTTCCATGAAGCGTCCTCTGCTTAGTTCTCTAGAGCTCTATTGGGCAGGATTAGGGGTGTTGGAAGAGGGGGTCACTGAAGATGGGGAAGAAGTCCGCAGAATGAGGCGAGAAAGAAGGTGAAAAGAAAGAACTGGGGGAGCCAGGCCTGGCTCTTAAGCCACAGGGGAATTCACAGAAAGCTAATGTCTCTGTCTCTCAGGAGGGTAACTACTGCAATGGACTGTCCCCCACAGCATTTCCGGGCGGCCATGGTGAGCCAGTGAGAAATCAGGTGGACCTGGCCAGTTTGAGCTCTCTTTCTCAACCCAAATTCCAAAACAATAAGTCTTTGATCCCAGACTCTCACCTAGAGATAAGAAATTCTTTGTGGAAACTGAATGTCATCAAAAGATGCAAGAAGCTGATTCAGCTTACACACACACACACACACACAGAGAGAGAGAGAGAGAGAGAGAGAGAGAGAGAGAGAGAGAGAGAGAGAGAGAGAGAGAGAGAGAG